>NC_136514.1:38530342-38977842 GCF_053919585.1 Euprymna scolopes
TATTTATACAAATATATATATATATATATATTTATACAAATATATATATATATATATTTATACAAATATATATATATATATTTATACAAATATATATATATATATTTATACAAATATATATATATATTTATACAAATATATATATATATATATATTTATACAAATATATATATATATATTTATACAAATATATATATATATATTTATACAAATATATATATATATATTTATACAAATATATATATATATATTTATACAAAAATATATATATATATATTTATACAAATATATATATATATTTATACAAAAATATATATATATATTTATACAAATATATATATATATTTATACAAATATATATATATATATTTATACAAATATATATATATATTTATACAAATATATATATATATTTATACAAATATATATATATATTTATACAAATATATATATATATTTATACAAATATATATATATATATATATATTTATACAAATATATATATATATATATTCATACAAATATATATATATATATATTTATACAAATATATATATATATATATATTCATACAAATATATATATATATATATTTATACAAATATATATATATATATATTTATACAAATATATATATATATATTTATACAAATATATATATATATATATATATATTTATACAAATATATATATATATTTATACAAATATATATATATATTTATACAAATATATATATATATTTATACAAATATATATATATATTTATACAAATATATATATATATTTATACAAATATATATATATATTTATACAAATATATATATATATTTATACAAATATATATATATATTTATACAAATATATATATATATATTTATACAAATATATATATATATTTATACAAATATATATATATATTTATACAAATATATATATATATTTATACAAATATATATATATATTTATACAAATATATATATATATTTATACAAATATATATATATATTTATACAAATATATATATATATTCATACAAATATATATATATATATATATATATTTATACAAATATATATATATATGTATATATATATTTGTACAAATATATATATATATATTTGTACAAATATATATATTTGTACAAATATATATATATATATATATATATATACACATTTTATTTATACAAGTATATATATTTTAAAATCTTAAAACTATTCTTTTGATGAAATAAAATTACAGAAGTTAAAAGTCAAAGAATTTTGCCCTTGACTCTGATCAGCTGGCACTTTTTCGTACCCAATTTCCCACAAGTGATGCAAAAGTTTTTGTGAGGTTCGAACAGTCTGCAACTGGACATTCATATTTTGTAGTTAATTTTAATGTCTTCACATGGAACAAAAAAGTAGAGTATTTGAGGCAAGCATTTATTTCATCTGCTGGTGTGGATTGAAGAATAACAGGTAACATTTGTCTGAAATCTCCTGCAAGCAATATTACTGCATTCACAAAATGGTCTGACATTGCCACCCAAATCTTGCAAGGATCGACCAAGAGCCTCAAGTGATTTTTTGCGTACCATTGTGCATTCATCCTAAACAATAAGTTTGCATTTCTGCAATATTTTTCCCCATATTGGATGTTTTGGAGATGTCGAAGATGAGATTTTTGAAAAATTGAATGTTTTAAAGTAGAATAAATAATTCTTCTACTTTGCAGCAAGGTCGCAGGTATTCCTCATGCAGCAAGGGCTAAGGCTATGTCATTTTGTTACCAACTGGCTTCCAAAATCAATTTAATTAGAAAGGTTTTACCAGTTACTTCTGGTGCTGTTGAAGGTAGCAGTAATTTCCAAATAACTTCTATTCTCACAGTAAATTAGGTGACTAAAATAGGATTTATCCATGTTTTGACAATGCCTTATTCACTGTAATTAATTTAGGAGACTAAAATAGGATGAGGGATTAGAGATGGACAGACAGAGAGGAAGATATATAGATAGAAAAGAGAAAGTGAGAGGAAAATAGAGAAGGAGATAGAGAGATAAAGGGATTGATAGATAAACAGAGAGAGGGGGAGAGTTAGAAACAGAGAGGGATGAGACAGAGGAAAGGAGAGAGATAGAGGGAGTTAGAGAAAGGGGCTCAAAGAGAGATGGAGAAGGTGATATAGAGAGATAGATTGAGAGAGGGAAAGGGAGAGATGGATAGAGAGAGATATTAAGAGAGGAAGAGAGAGGGGAGAGAAACAGAAGGTGAACTACACTTCACCATTTTTTTCCTCGTTCAGTAGAGAAGAAATCTTTTGAGACTGAGGCAATTTTAATGTTTTGTTATTACCCAGAGTATCCCTTTTTTGGGGTGGGGGGCTAGATTTTCCTCACATTAGAAACTGACCGGGTTATCTGTACTTTCACTTAACAAATTAATAAAAGAAAAAGATATTGTAAAATTTGAATTTAACATGAAAATACTATTTTAAAAAATAGCACGATAACATAAGTGCCACTTTAGGTACTCCTTGGGCGTTGAGTTCCATGGTGACCAGTATAATTATTTAATGGTCGCTCCCTTAGCTCCCCCCCCCCCCCCAGTCAAGGCTAATGCATGCGCACGTAACATTTTTTTTTTATTTACTGACGTTGGCTTAGTAACTAAACGATTTATTGATAATTTCGTAACCCTTAAACGCATGCTGGAAGATTTAAATTGGTTCATTATTGTTGTAATGAAAAAAAAAGTTTCATTCAACACAAAACCAAAAACACATATTAATGATAAATGATTTATTATTCTATTCATTGAAATTTACTAATTTTTAAATAAAAAAAAAGTAAAAAAATAAATTAATAAAAAAATAGTTGCTTATGTGCGCATAAAAAACTTTTTTTTTTCTTCTTTTTTTTTTTTTTTTTTAGATTAGGTCCACTTTATAATCACCCCCAACCTCCTCATCTTAAGAACAGCTTCCGGAATAAACACCACTTTTGGAGGTGGGGGGACTATTTGCAAAATTTAACTGATATTTGTTGTCAGCATACCCACCCAAAAATACTATTAAAAAAAAAGAGGAGGGGTCAATGCCCGTGGCAGTGAAGTAGATTTATTTATCAATAAAAGTTGCAGAGAAGTAAATTTATTTATCAACTAGCAGAGGTACCCGGCGTTGCTCGGATGTTTCGAGGTGTGTTCGGTTTTGAGTAAATCAAAACAAAAGAATAAAGTACCAGAAGTGTCTTCCTGAGACTGTTCATAATGTTCCCATTGCCGACTTCTTTTTCTGGTTGCAAAAAAAAACAATCAACAACTTTTTATCGACATTGTTTCACTGTTTATGAATATTGAAATACATTAGTAAACATTTATTAATATCTTTTTTTTTTTTTTTTTACTGTTTATGTGTCAATGTTATCGACTTTTTCTTATCTGATATTGAAATATTATATATATGAAATATAGAAATTATTCTTATATTGAATATTGAAATAAAAGACATTACTACACATTTAATAATATCTTATTGAATATTGCAATAATACTTACGTTTAATTAATGTTATTTTCTTTTTTAATAGCATTTTATTTTTTAATGACGACGTTTGTACTGTTTATGAATATTAAAAGAAAAATAATTACTAAACATTTATTAGTAAGAAAATGGGTGCTAGTGCACCGATTATCCGCGCTAGTGCACTGATTATCCGCGCTATATTTGAAATCGTATTTCTAAGATTAAAGTTGAATGTTTTTTTCGTGCTGTAATAACGTTATTATTTAAGAAGCCATTCTTAACATGGGGAGGGTGCAAATGCGCCTAAAAAAGTAGAATCACATTTTCCGGAATTAGTTAAGAGTGTTAATTTACAATAACAGGTATGGCACCATTGGCACTTCTGCATGTCAGTAACATGGAGCTAATGCGTGTAATTTAGTTTCAAGAACCGCCGACAGATGTCGTTTGTCAGGCAAAGAACCGGGGTCGATAACTATTGTTGTAATGACAAATTATAATGAAAAAAAAAAAAAAAAAAAAAAAAGTTTAATTCAACACACAAAACTAAAAACAAAAAAAAAGTTGGGAAATTATTTTAATATTCATTTTAAGAAAATGCTATTAAAAAAGAAAAAGTCAATAAAAAACGTCATTTAAAAAGAGTAAGAAAAGTTTTAAGAAGTCGATGAAAGTGATTAAAAGTGAGATATTATTAATGTGTAGTTATGTGTTTTATTTCAATAATAATAAACATTAACGTTGTCATTTAAAAAGAGTTAAAAAAAAGTTTTCAAAAGTCGATAAAACTGATTAAAAGTGAGATATTATTAATGTGTAGTAATGTATTTTATTTCAATATTCATAAACACTGAAACAATGTCGATAAAAAGTTGTTACTATGGCAACGAAAACATGTCCTTACAAAGAAAGAAAGAAAGAAAAAGAACGGAAGGAAAGAGCAAAACGGAAGTTGTGTTTGTGAAAGTAAGTTTGGTGCGTTTCACGTAAATGTAAACCCAGGTTTTCATAAAACTCTAACCATGCGGGTTATAACGAAATCGAAGTAATGTAATTGTGAATTCAATTCCAGGTAACGGATTGTGTTCTGTTTTAATTTAATTTTATTATAATAAATGCTTTATAAATTGTGTTTATGTTGTATGCTATTCAATGGCAAAGTAACCGTGGTTCGTTTCAGCGTAAGTCCAGACCAGTTTTTAGATAAATTCTAACCGGTGATCGGTTTTAAATGTCTCCTGTGGACGTTCTGGAACGGTGTGAGTGAGTGGCGGTGGTAGGATGAATTTGTTAGAGAGAGTATACTTTACTACTTCCATTAAATGTAACCGATTTTTACAGTGGACTCTCACCAGACAGAATATAGGAAACTCTGATCAGCAAGATACTGGACAGCTAATAAGCCTATAACATACGACAGATGTCGCGATTCAGTTTGTGAATGATACGGCTGCACCAAATGTATACAGGTGCAGTCCTATAAATGTCAAAGTCGGAGGGGAAAAAATGAGTTCATTTTATTTATATAGAGATAAAAGTCGTCATTTAAAAAAGAAAATTGTGGAGGTGGAAAAAATTATCCCGAAGTTTATTACAAAAACGTTTTGTTTTCGCACTATTCAACAATTTGTTCATCCGCGCATGTAAATTAAAAAATATTTGTAAAAGTGAGAAGTTATCAGTAAATGATTTAGTCTTTTTTTTTTAATTTATTTATTTATTTTTTTTACATTAGGTCCACCTCCACAAATGTTAAGAACGGCTTTCAGAATAAACACCCTCAACCTCTCCATATTAACAACGGATTTTGGAATAAACACCATGGGGGGGGGGGAGATATTTACAAAATTTAACTGATAAAAGTCGTCATTTAAAAAGAAATTTAAAATCAAATGTTTGTAAAAGTGAGAAATTATTAATAAATATGTAGTAACATTTTTCAGTGCTAATGCAGAGAGTGATCCGCGCTATTTTTTAAATCGTATTTTCACATTTAATTAAAGTTTTGATATGTTTTTTTTTTTATTCAATTGCAAGGTTAAAGTACAGACTAGGTACAAAACACCCTCCACATGTTAAGAATGGCTTTTTAAATAATAACGTTATTTCTTCAGCATGGATCACTCTCTGCATGAGTACCCATTTTTCTTTTAATATTCATAAAAAGTAAAACTTTTTTTCAAAATAAATAAATGTTTGTAAATGTGACAAATAATTGTTTAGTTACGGCAACGTCAGTAAATAAAAGATGTTACATGTGGGGTGGGGTGGGGGACTAAGGGAGCAACTATTTTTTTTCTGCTGGTCGTCATGGAACTCAACGCCCAAGGAGTACCAAAATGTAATTTTTTTTTGTCAAATAAATAAATTTCAAGCAATTTTTGCAATAAATAATAGATAGCAACTTCGTTAATTTTACGACTCGCCCCAGCATATTATAAACTTCCCCAATTTAAAACCGCTTTCGGAATGAACACCCCCAACCTCCCCATATTAAGAACGGCTTTCGAGGTTTATGGAAGGGCGTGTTTTTTTTTTTTTAAACATGGGGATGTTAGGGTGTTTATAATACGTTGAGGCATGTCGTAAAAATGAAACAGTTTAGAAAAAGTTAAAACAAACTTTTTTATGTAAACAAAAAAAGAAAAGAAACTAAACAATTAAAACGTAATGTTTCATGAGTGGAAAGCCTTAACATAAATAAAGGAATTTAAAATTAAAAAATTTGTAAGTACATAAATGAATTTACATTTTTAAAATATGGGATTATTTATTTATTTATTTTTATTTTTTTATGCTAATGCAGAGAGTGATCCGCGCTATTTTTTAAAATCGTATTTCCACGTTTAAAGTTTTATGTTTTTATTCAATTGTAAGGTTAAAGTACAGAATAGGTAAAAAACACCCTCCCTTCCCCATGTTAAGAATGGCTTTCTAAATAATGTTAATGATTCAGTACTGTTCCTTGTCTGCTTAAGTTTAACTTTTGTTTATTAAATTGTTAGGTGAAAGTCCAGAATAGTTACAAAACACCCCTATCCCCATGTTAAGAATGGCTTTCTAAATAATGTCATTATTTCAGCGGGGTAGATTCTCTGCATAAGTAGCATGTTTTGTTTTTAAATTGTTAGTTGAAAGGACAGAATAGTTACAAAATACCATCCCCATGTTTAGAATGTCTTTCTAAATAACATTATTTCAGCATGGTATTTTCTATGCATACGTACTATCTATTTTTGTTTATTAAATTGTTAGGTGAAAGTATAGAATAGATACAAAACTCCCTCCCCATGTTAAAAATAGCTTTCTAAATAACGGTATTATTTCAGCACGGTACCTTCTCTGCATAAGTACTATCTTTTGTTTATTAAATTGTTAGGTGAAAATATAAAATAGTTACAGAACACTCTCCCTTTCTCATGTTAAGAATGGCTTTCTTAATAGCCTTATTTCAGCACGGTACCTTCTCTGCATAAGTACCATCTTTTGTTTATTAAATTGTTAGGTGAAAGTATAGAATAGTAACAAAACGTCCTCCCCATGTTAAGAATGGCTTTCTAAATAACGTTATTATTCTATTATATTATTATGGTACTTTCTCTGCATAAGTACCATGTTTTGTTTATTAAATTGTTAGGTGAAAGTACAGTACTCATGCAGAGAGTGATCGTGTTGAAATAATAACGTTATTATTTAAAAAGCCATTCTTAACATGGGGAGGGGAGGATGTTTTGTACCTAATCTGTATTTTAACCTTACAATTGAATAAAAAAACATATAATAAAACTTTAATTAAACCTGGAAATATTATTTAAAAAATAGCGCTGACCACTCTTTGCATTAGCATCAAATATTATTTAAGCAAGTTACCAATCCGTAAAAAAAACTGTACTTTTACCAACCAATCTTATATCGAAAAACAAAAAAAACAAAAAAAAAACTCAAAAAGCAAGCGACAAACTTTTTTTTTTGCCTTATATAATAAAGAAAAAATGTTTAAATTAAAAAATTTGGAAGATAAACAAATGAATTATGTTTTTTTTTTTTTTTTTTTTTACTTATCGAGTAAACAGAAAATGAAATCTACTTCGTTTCGTGAATTCGTGGCTGTGAAATGAATCGAACCGGAAGTTCAGTTTTATCAACAAAACAGCTTCGCACTAACGGTTACGAAAATATATTTATTTTATTTAATATTTTAATAATTCGCAAGGTAAATTTATTTTAATAACATAAAAACATCCCTCGACTCTAAAGATGGGTTGTCTGAAAATTTCAAATAAATTGGTAACGTAGAAATATGGTTTTATTCGCTTATAACGAACCAAGAATTACATTTTTATATATATAGATATATATAATTCATACAAATATATATATATATATATATATATATATATATATATATATAATTTATTTATACAAACATATATATAGTCATCCACATACAGTACTGTTTCACTTTTTCACAGCTCATCAGTGCGGCTAGACAGGCAACTACCTCAAACCAGGATTGAAACCCAACCGTCTGTACGACAGTCAAGGCTCCTAACCATTATGCTATTGGCGGCTGCCGAGCGAGTAGTGAGTTTAACGATGTTTTGACATCGTCCGAAATACCTCCGCTCAATTTGTTTACACAAAGAGCATCGCTTATATGCTAATGGTAATTCGTGTATCACTTCTCAATATATATATATATATATATATATATATATATATATATATATACATACATACAGGGCTCTACGGACAAATTTATCTTTAGTTGACTTTTGACAACTAAATATTTTCGTTTACTAGCAAAATAGAAAAGTTACTAGCCAAATCCACATGACTTTTAGAATATGACATCTTCGTTCTATGACGAGTATGTACATCATAAAGATTTTTCTATGCTTTTTTTTTTTTTTTTTGATGTGTAGTTCTAAATATATACCGATCTTTATGTTGATACTTGGAGGTATAAACATTCGACTTTCCTCAGATATTTTTTAAACAACCTTTGTTAAAAAAAGAAAAAAAAAGTATATTGTTTCGTTAAACCTTTTATTGTTTAAATTATTTGACTTGGCTCGTTTTATTAAAAGGAAAAGAAAAAAGTTGAAAAGATATTTTTCACTCAGTAGTGAGCTTTGAAAGAGTGTTGGTGAAAGAAACACAATTGCCAAAAGAGAAGTATTGCATTATTTCTAGTCGCCACTTTGAAAAATCACTCGCAAATGCGACTGTTTCATTTGCAATGTAGAGCCCTGATATATATATATATATATATATAATTTATTTGTACAAACATATATATATATATATATATATATATATATATATATAAAATATGCATCTGGTGCGCTTGAAACCAAATCACAACGTAATATTAGGAAAATAAACAAATATTTTACTTGTTTGAATTCATCACAAATATATCTCGAAGGTAGCCTTCATCTTCAGTGTGTTATTTGTTTCTATTTTTTTTTTCTTTTTCTTCTTTCTTGCCATGTTGTAAATTTGGAGAAAGAAGTCTGCATAGAGCCGTGTGTTGTATCTGACAGTTGTATTTTGAATTGTTTGAACTGTGCGCAGGTAACGCGAGAATAACGTCAAAAATGAGAGTTCGATATAGAAACGTTTTAATTTTAATAAAATAAAATATGCATCTAGTGCGTTTGAAACCAAATCACGCGTAATATTAGGAAAATAAATGCGTATTTTATTTTATTCAAATTAAAACAACGTTTCTATATCAAACTCTCATTTTTGACTTTACTTGCGTTACCTGCGCACAGTTCAAACAATTCAAAATACAACCGCCAGATACAACGCGCGGCTCTTTGTATAACAAATGCTGACAGCCTACTCGGGAACGCTGACCATGCAGTGATAATAGTAGAAATCGCCCTAAATTCTAGACCCAAAACTGAAGAGCCAGTGCTCAAAACAACGAGATATTATAAAAAGGCTGACTGGGAAGCCATCAGATCTTATCAGAGATGCCCCATGGGGAAATATTTTTTCTCTTCCTGCTGAACAGTGCGCAAATGAGAGCACTGAACGGTTCAAAACAGCAATGGAAGCACATGTTCCCATGTGGAAATTTTATAGCAAGCCCCACTCTCCCCAATGGTTTACTTCTACTTGCGCAACTGCCATTGCTCAAAGGCAGCATGCATACCGCAGATTTAACCAACATAAGTCCAGTTCAAACAAACAGAAGTATATAGAAGTTAGAAGTAATGTTAAGAAAGAAATAGCGACAGCCAAGAGAGAATTTACTGAAACCACTAAAAAACGCATCGAAGCACAAAAATTAGGAAATTGTGACTTCTGGAAAATCTACAACAGTGTAGTAAATAATGGGCAATCCACAATTCCCCCACTAACCAACAATCATGAGGTTGTTTGCTCAGCAACCGACAAAGCTAATATGCTTGCCAGCCGGTTTGCCTCAAACTCCACACTGGACCCTTCCAACCATCCTCTCCCTGACTTTCCTTTGCAGACAGACGCCACGTTAGACGATCTAAAAATCACCCTTGCTCAGGCATACACTATCATAAAAAACCTTGACACTTCAAAAGCATGTGGACCTGATCTCATCCCAGCTGTGCTATTAAAAAAGTGCCCAGCTGAAGTAGCTCTAGTTCTTTCCAAACTCTACAACAAATGCCTTAATGAATCATGCTTTCCGGGCTGTTGGAAAACTGCTTCTGTGGTACCAGTATTCAAAAATTCTGGCGAAAGAACTGACCCATCAAATTACCGCCCCATTAGTCTCCTCCCACTTTTCGCCAAAATATTTGAGACCATAATTAACCATGCTCTAGTCCGGCACCTTACAGATGCTAAACTTCTGACTGACAAACAATATGGATTTAGACAAGCCCGTTCCACAGCTGACATCCTTACTGTAATCTCTGAATGTATATACCATTCACTGGACAAAGCGGGGGAGGGCAGAGCGGTAGCTCTAGATATATCTAAGGCCTTTGACAGGGTATGGCATGAGGGTCTCTTCAGGAAAATTAAATCATACGGTATCACTGGTAGAATACTTAATATAATTAAATCCTTCTTAGATAAGAGAAAAATCCAGGTTGTCCTCGACGGTCGTACATCTAAACAGTGTGATATAAATGCGGGAGTGCTTCAGGGGTCTATCCTTGGACCTCTATTGTTCCTAATATTTATTAATGACCTCCCCGACTAAACTGCCTCTGAGATGGGTATATATGCTGATGACACCATGCTCTATAACAGGCATGACAGGAAAACAAATGAACACATAACTAAAGAAATGGCAAAAACACTAGAGGATGACATCCAATCTGTAGTGGAATGGCGACATAAATGGATGGTCAGATTCAATGCTGCCAAGACTAAACTGGTTTCCTTCAATAATTACAAGAAACCTTCTCTACCACCAATAGCAATGGCCAGTGACTCCCTGTTTGAGAGTACATCTTTCAAACTCCTTGGCCTAACGTTCACAGGAAACATGAGTTGGAACAATTATATTGAAAACATTGTCAGGGCCGCTGCGAAAAAGGTAGGCTCTCTCTACCGTGCTAGAAAACTAGAAAACTACTGACACCTGAAAGTATCCTGTACCTCTATAAGGCCACCATTCGCCCATGTATGGAGTATTGTTGTCACATTTGGGCTGGTGCATCTGCTGCTAGTCTCTTGCTCCTAGACAAGGTTCAAAAGAGAGTCGCCAATCTGATAGGCTTCTATCCCATCGACGAAACGTAGCATCCCTCTGCCTGTTCTACAAGTATTTTAATGGTGAATGCTCTGACAAACTGCAGACACTTGTGCCCCCACGACGTAGACACCCTCGACAAACCCGACAGGCAGCTAAATCCCACCCCCACACAGTAGAGATCCCTAGATGTAAAAGATCTTTCTACTCCAGTAGTTTCTTCCTCAGAACCGCTAGACTCTGGAATTCCATTCCAGGTCCCTGCTTCCCTAACTGTACTGACATGCAGAAGTTCAAGTGTAACGTGAACCAACATCTTGCTGCCCCTGATAGTAGCCTCCTACACCAAAGTGGCAATGTGCTTTGTTTGGGGTGAAAATGTAATAAAAAAATAAATAAATAAAACAAATAAAATTTGCTTTCTTTATAAACGACTTAGATGACAATTATTTTTACATTAAAGACTTGTTTCAGCATTTAAATCTTTAAGACAAGTGAAAGAATTAAAATGTTTGTTTTATTTAAACTGTAATCAGCTTGCAGGAAAAAGTGATTATTATTTTAAAATGATTTAAATGGTTACCTTTTTTAATTGGGTCAGTATTATTTGCATTATTAAATGTTTCTCTCTTCTCTCGATTTCTCAACACTTCATTGACAACTACATTCAACCTTAGACGTCGACAGATTTCACATAAATATAGGCATTTCTTAATGTTAGAAGAATGAACAAGATTCACAGACTTTTATGAGTATACTTGACCTTAAAAAAAATCTAGACAGTTCATCTAATCTAAAAAAATAACAAAATGAATCCCATTTTTTTTAAAATGAAAATTGCACCTGACAAAGCATGAAGCCACTTCATGTAAGGAGTTAAAGAAATAACAAAACAAGATAAAAAGATAACTACTAATTTTCTGGAGGTGACTGTAGTTAACGATCCTGATTGATGACATGGGTGTTCAAAGTTTGAATCCAGTTCGTTCCACAAAAATTTCTTCGGATGTTGGCAATCTTCATGTGGTCTTACCCATAAGTACCTAATGTTTTTTCTAGAAATAATTCTGACTAGAAAAATATTGGGGAAACCAATACCAACAATAAAATCTTCAAATTCATATGATACAATGATGATGATCTCATTTTTCAATTGCATGTAAAAGTTTGTGGCATGTGTTCTTCAGAATTGTGTGATCTAGTCCTTGCTTCATTTGTTCCAGCTTGTTAGTCTAGTGGTCTCCATCAATTTGCTGTTTTGATATCTCATAATACAGCTTCCTATTTCAGTAGCTTTTTTCTGAAAGCTGCAGCCTTGTGGAACTCTCCTCTTGCTGACTGTTTTCCTCCTACTTACAGGTTTGGTCTTTTCCAGACCAAGGTAAATAGGCATTTCCTGTCTTTGTGATAATCATCTTTTGTTCTTGTTAATTCCTTACATCAAGTGGCTTCATGCCTTGTCGAGAGTGATTTCCATAAACAAAATAGGTTTTTCTGCTGAATATTGGTGAAATAATCACTGAAATGATGTAATATGAAAATTGTTTTTTTTTTTTTTTTCATCCTTAAAGTCTAACTTCATTTACCTCTGTTCAGGCTAAGATTGAAGTATCATAAGAGAGGTGTGCTTTACCTTTAATTCTGAAAGAAGAGAGATTGATTTTTTATTATTTAAACGATTTTATACAAATATGTTTATACAAACATGCATATTTAAAATATTTGTACAGGGTGAAGATTTGTGAAATCAAGAATGGCTGATGCGAATGTCAGGTTTTAGATGAAGTCCAAGTGAATTTAGAAACAAACAGTTGATTTTAAGGATGAGTAATACGTTAGGATACATTTTGCTAGGTGCGAGTGTGCCTTATAAAAAATAATGAAGGCAAGCAACTAGATAATGTGAAAAGTTGAATCAAATTTAACAATCTCTAAATTGGTTACAGATTTTGTAAAAGCTATTTCATAAATGTGCTTATACAGCTATTAAACAAAAACTTTTAAATGTGTGTTCCTATGTGAGCAACAACCTGGATAACAATCTCAGGTTCTATCTATTTGGGCTTTCTTATAAATAGAGCTTAAATCATTACCTTAAAATTAGTGGTGGAAAGATTAATCGGAATCGTTAATCGTAAGAATCGTGTATTTTGTGAGGAATCAGACTCGCATCGTTAAAAAATACCTTAGATTTATGATTCTTTCATCACAATTCTCTTATAGTTTTAAGTTGAACTGTTTGTTTGAAGTGAGATTAATACTGTCAAATATTTATGATAAAAACGTCATAGAACTTTTCATAACATATTTAATATGATATACAAGAATTTTATTAACTACTTTAAAGGTAATCTTTATTTATCTTAATAAGTTTTCTTATTCCGTCACATACATAGACGCTGTCTGTCTGTTTTGAAACTTCGAGGCCCATGATTAGTTATCTGTTTGCACTGTTGCGAAACTTTAGGGGCTGCGAGGTAACATCGTTTTCATTTGTGAGCAAAGTTTATTTATGTATAAAACAGCCTAAATACGTCAAGTCCATGAAAAAATTGATGAATAAAGAAAAAAGATTTTACAATGCTCTCATTGCGAGTAAATCATGTTAAAAATCAGTGTTTTTTTTCAACTGGTTAATTAAAAAAAATAAAAGGGAGGTGAGGGCCCTTATCTTTTGGCAATTTTTTTTTTTTTTTTTTTTTTACTGACATTCTTCCATTAGTGAATGAATGAAAAATGTCTTGTCAACATTTATATTTTTTAAAAAACAACCAAAGTCAAATTATTTAAACAATAAAAGGTTTAATAGAACAATATATGTACTTTCTATTTTCTGAATGAAGGCTGTTTCAGGAAATATTTCTAAAACTAAAGTGAAACTGATCACGTGGTATCAGTTTGCAAAACTTTGACAGTCGGTGTCGGCTTTTTTGAAGTATTCAAAAACAAAAACGTTACAACTACATATTATGCTGACTGACGGTTCCGCTTAAGGTGTTTCGAAAACTACAAAACAATCATTTTACTATCTATTAAATAAATGCGGTAAGTGAATTTAATTTTTTTCTTTTAGAAATTTACATTTCATTAAAATATTCTGCAATGAAGCAATTAAACATTTCTTTTGGAACTTCTTTGCACAAAAAAAAAAATTGTGAAAAAATTTATTAAAAAAGGAAAAAAGTTTAACTTAAAAAAAAAAATCCTTTGAACCCTTACTTTGCAAACTAACTAGTCACTCAGAATTGTTCAACTAAAGGACTGTAGGGGCTTTGTTGACATTCACAACCAATCAGATTAGGTGAAATATGGCTAGAGAGTCATTATTTATGAGTCGGGGAAAGTTAAGGTAAGATGGTTGCAATTGTAGTGGTGTTGCTCTTGGGATGAAATGTAGGATTTTATTGTAAAGACTAAATGTGTTTAAAATGGTGTTCTAAAGTTACATAAGATAGTGACTAAGAATCTGGACATAATAAATTTGTATGTGGCATCTGTTGTTGCAAACCTACATTACACTGGTCCAGAGGGGAATTTCTGCAATCAAAATTTTATATAGGAGATATATAGAAAAGTTTGACAACAGTCTGACAGATTTGAGTTGAATGCTGTCATGTTTATTTTCTTAATGATTAAATCTAACTATAGTTCCTAATCTATTTCACTTATAGCTACTCTATGCCTTTTTGTCAAAACTGGGGTGGGGCATCCTATCTGATGCCAGAAATTCACCTACTATCTTCTACATTCCAACCGAGATATCTTTTTAAGATTTTAACTTCCTTTAAGTACAATTGCTTAAATCTCTCCTGCACTTTGTTCACCGGGTATATTTACCAGATAGTTTTTGAAATTCTTTTTCATGAGTTCAGTTGCTCCAATCTGAAGTTTTAAAAATGAAATAATATTTGAAAAAAAAAAAAAATGTATCTTAGCATATGACCAGAATATAAGCTGAAATTTCTTTAGAAATTTCAGCTTATTTTTGTTATTTTGAACCATTGCGAACTTGCCAGTTTGGTCAGTACAAAATTTGACTTCATCCAATGACCTGTCTTGTGCCAATGCAAAATTCTACATGTAAAACAAAAAAAAAAGGATGAGGCTCTGTTTATCTTACATTTATTGAATATTAGTTTGGAGTTTGCATATTTTGTTTTCCTCAATTATCCTAGATTAAAATCTTAGGATATGCATGTTTGAACATTTACATATACATACTTACACCTACTTACACTTTTATCCTCACACGTGTATATATCCGCGTGTGGAACTACATATCTATATGCATAGGTATACATTTACACATATATACTCATAGAAAACATGTAATATACTGAAACTCCCGCTTGCATGTACATACAGGCATATATATATAGATACATAACTTGAATGCCTACTAGACTCTATCCTCGAGTGTCTAAGGTCTCTCTGTACAGAGATTTGTCAGAACAACCTGGCATGAAGATACTTTTCCCTAGAAGTAAACCCTGACTAAATATTCAAAATCACATTCAGTATTTACTGCCCAAATAAGATCTCCTCACTATGGCTAATCCACATTAGCTTTTACAAGGAATGCCGCACCTTCAAGTTATGTTACCTCAAGTAAAAGCACAAAGCTGGATACTCCACCAGACTAGATAAATTCTTGTCCTGGAATCCAGTAAGACCAAGAGACCAAAATGAAAGATATACTACAACTTATGAAAATGGTTAATTGGGCGAAGGAAAATTATGTTCTCAATTTCTTCATTAACTCTGTGTTTGAGAGATAAAGAACTTTAATAGAACATTCAAATATCTATGCATCTTATATAGTTAAAGTGTTAGGCCCAGGTAGTAGGCACCTTGATTTCTGAGAACTTCAACTGAAGTAAAATAAAACAAAAAAGATACATCAACGTAAATACAGACTGGAACGATAAAGCTGTCGCTCTAAAGAAAACAATATTATAGTTTTATTTTAAAACTTTTATTGAAAAAAATTCATTCAGGTAACTTGATTATGTAGTAGAGCTGATATCTATTCAATGTACCCATCTTCAGCCTCAATCACCGCCTCGATACGGGTCTGGAACTGGGAGCATGCCTTTTCCACAAGCACCAGCAGGAGCTCAGCAAATACTCGGTGGATGACGGCGATCAGGCATGTTTTGGTGTTGTGGGAGGTCATGTTGGTGATGTTCTTGATGTATGACCAAACGAAGTAGTCCAGCGGGTTCAGGTCAGGGGGAGGGGCAGTGAGAGAAGGATACTTGTAGCACTCCTTCTGAAACCTAGCCTGGGTTTCTTTGAACTTGTGGGCCGACGCTGAGTCCTGTTACCACACCTACAGTCTGCGAGCGACCACCTGATTACACTAGGGGATTACTATACACTTTAACACATCCAGGTACACTTTGGTGTGGACTTTCAAGCCGACTTTGAAGATATGAGATGGCATAATGTTGCCCTCACTTTTCAAAGATGTAGGGTCAGCGTAATGTTGCCTTTGCTAAAAATATATTCAAAAACCAATCACAGTTTGAGGAAATTTGTTCTTCACAATGTGTGAGATTCCATGGAAATTGTAGGCAAATCACTTATTGTTCATGTTGCACAACTAGTCCAGCTTGATTGGATGTTTGACCTTCTTGAGGGGGGGGGTGTCTTGACTTTTGTAAGAATATTTTCTAGGACCTTGGCAATGAATAGTTGGCCCTTGCTCCTCTTGTATGAAGAGTAGTAAGATCTTTGTTCAGCACTTTCTTCATCATCACCACTCCAACACGCATCTTTTTAACCAAGGGCCACATTGCCTTGCTTCATTGTATAGCTTTTTGATGGATTCCATTATGTGGACACAATCAAGATGCTTGCTATGTTCCCTCCTGCTAGACATTTGTTTTTGGTTTCATATCTCCATAATTCTCCAGATTACATCACAGCCTTCAAGGTATTCGCAGAGTAATGAGTAGGGCTATGACAACAGCATATTCTTTTCCTTGTTTTGAAGCTCGGCCCTTTGGACATCAAATATCGAAAAATTGGCCCAAAACATTAATTCCTTCACCCTCAACTGGGCACTTTTCTACATGGAGTGGTTGCTTTTTTTGCCAATATTTTCGAAAGTTACCCCCTCTTTTCGATTGTCTAGCCTTAATTTAAACCTACGTCACTTCCGGTTTGGTGATGGACGCAACAGCAAACATGTCACTTTATTTTTGTTTTTTTGTGTTCTTTTCCTCCTTCGTGGTACGGGTTCAAGCCTGCCTGCCTACTACCACTTTTTTTTTTTTTTTTGCTCAACACAGACCTCCAAACACTCGGGCAACGCCGGGCACCCAGGCTAGTTTATATATAAATTCTGGAGTTAAAATTTGGATTTCTATGCTTTTTTGTTATAGTAATAATTTTCTTTTTAATGCTTAAAAAGATACAACCTTTCAATATCTTTATTAACTATCATTTTCATCTTTCAATTACCACTTATAGACAATAGTGTGAGCATATACTTACATTTGTGTGTGTGTGTATTGTGTATGTATATATATGTATTCATCTAAGAAAAAGAATAACATTTGTTTTCGTGTTTCTGTATATCTTTTTGTGCTATATCAAGTAATGGCAATGTTTGAAAACGAATTTGCTGCCATCATTGTGTGTGTGTGCTATTTGAAAATTCTTTCTATTCACTTTATAAAAACTTAATCTGAAACTCAGAATTAAAAAATATATTTATTTTTGATAAAATCTGAATATATATATATATATATATATATATATATATATATATATATATATATGCCATAATTTTTTTTTTTAACTACGGTTTTAGAAATCTTTGTCTTGGGAAACTGTTATGTATTTGATTTGAATTTCAACTTTAACAAAAAACAAAACAAAACTCTTCTTTCCATTTTTTTTTCTCGCTTTTCTCACTTATTTTCTTCTCTTTCAAAAGATCAGTTGCAAAGATAAGTAATCTATATTGCTTATCTTGTTGTTGACAACAAGCATTTGTGCACTGGAAATAAATGCAAGAAGGCCTGGCTTTTCTTTATGCTGGTGATGATTAAAAATGCTGATAGCGACACAAAAGCAAATGATTTTTAATGAAATAAAAAGGCAGCATTTGTTTGTACAATATTCCTTTTGTCTTATTCTTTTTCTTAGATGAAATAATAATAATAATAATAAAAGCTTTATTTAAAAAACCAAAGCAGATACTTATCATCTTTTGTCTGTTTCTTTGCTTGTCAATCAGAAATTCTAATTGGAGATTTTTACGTTTGTTCTTAAAAGAAAACTTGGCTGAAAATAAAGAATATTATCATTTGAGAGTTGCTAAAAAAAATTTATTTTAGATCTTTGAATTCTTTTTTAATCTTTCTTTCAATTTGCTATGTGAATATTAAGAAAGTATTTGAATGGATTCTGTATCATTGATAGATATAACTCTTATAAATGCTTTCGCAGTTTGTCCGCATGCACATATATATATATATATATATATATATATATATATATATATATAGTGAATAAATGATAAAAGACTATATTCCAAAATTTATGATGTTGACCATCTTATAATTTATTCTTTTAATTCAGTTGACATTTAAAGGAATAAATTATAAGATGGTCAACTTTGGAATATAGTCTTTAGTCATTTATTCACTATATATTGCTCTGTGATTACATTGAGCTTCTTAAATAAGGATTGGTATATATCATAAGAAAATATATTTCCACAGGAATATATCTAATGTATACACATTTTATACGGCGATTATCATATATATAGATTTTCAGTAATACTTCAACAGTGCTCGACTGGTGCTACCAGATCAGGCTGTCTATTGGCTTCCTAAAACGAAATGCACCTACATCAATTTTCTGTTTTTGTTTTCTATTCTCTTTTGTAAAACTTCATTATGTTCTGCAAAAACAAAAACAACCCCCTTCCACTCTCCTTTCCTTTTTCTTCCCTACTTACCAACCCCGTCTCCCCCCCCCTTTTTTTTTGCCCTGTTGGTAGGGCACTACAATAAGCCGACTTCCCCCCTGCAGAGGATAAAAATCCCTCAATGGGGCAACCAGTTAGCCGTGGGTTGCTACCCGTAATGCCTTAGGACGCAATCCTGGTCATTGAGCTAACCTTGACCTGGGTGCATAAAAGTCTAGGCACTGCAACACATTACTTCGGCTAGACGGGCGGTCGGAGAGGCCCGATCCGACCAATCGGCCAGTCACGCCAAGCCCTAGCACTTACACCCAAAGTACCAACTACCACAACAAAGAACGAAGCTTAAAGGTACTCCCATCTTTTTTTTTTTATTTTTCTTCCCCGACTACAAAAAATAGGCAAACCAAGTAAGTGCTAGAAGGCGGTGGCAACAGTCAATCAATTGGAAAGACCAGAACTCAACACTCCATCTGAGCAAATGTATTTTTGAGGACATATTGAACAGAAAATATAGTGCTTGAGAACTCCTTACCAAAAGAGTATATCCTTCACGTAGCCCCGACATGGTCAAAGCGAATGGGTTTCCCCCTTACTATGCCCCAATTTTGGACTCCGAGGTGGGTAGGGAGCGTGGTTGATGAAAAATAAATCCCAAAATCCATGGCTGATAAAAACAAATGCATCCCCCTCAAAACCCTTAAAAGAAACCATTCCTCTGACTCTGACCTCTCAAGCTCAGATGAAGAACAAAAATTCAAAATTAGAAAAACCGTTCCAACTATAGACGAAGGAAACTTCCCACGATTCTTGGTTATTGAATTAATCGAAAATAAAAAATTGGAAATTTATCACCTTTCCTAATAGAAAAGACATTATCCACAAAAAGTAAACCAAAAATGATCAAAAAAACAAAAGATGGAAATCTACTAGTTGAGATAACCAATCTTGGAGATGCTCAATCTCTACTCAAAATGAAGAACTTCCATGAGTGCAAGTGCAAAGTCTTTCCCCATAAAACACTAAACACTTCGAAAGGAGTAATTCGAAGTTATGAATAATCGTTAGCAACTTAAGAAGAAATAAAAACCGAATTAGAAAAACAAGGAGTAATCAACCACATCCTCATAAACAAAAAGAAACAATAAAATAACAACCAACACATGCATACTAACATTTAACAAACCAACAATACCTAAAGAAATAAAAATTGGTTACTTAAATGTAAAAGTAGACCAATATATCCCAGCCCCATTAAGATGTTTCCATTGCCAAAAATATGGACATCATAAAGAAGCCTGTAAAGGAATAAAAATATGTGGAAAATGCGGCAACAAAGAGCGTGACCACACCAAAGAAAAATGCATAAATGAGGTGAAATGCGCAAACTGCAAAGAAGATCACCCGGTCTTCTCTAAAATATGAAAAACATATAAAAAAGAAAGAAATTATAGAAGTAAAGTACAAAAAAAAACAACCTTTCCAGAAGCCAGAAAAATAGTTGAGACTTACATGAAAGACAACACATATGCTGAGACAACAAAAAAGACAACTAAACCATAGCAACATAATTAAATACATGATCAATATAGGGAACTGATAAACAAACTGATTACATTAAATATTAAAAAATGGCCAGAATTTCAAAATAGCCTAAAAGGAAAATACTCAAATCTGGAAAACAAAATAGAAATAACAAATCCAAACAAAGAAAATAATATTCCATCCACAACAGAACCATTAAAAAAATTATCACAGAACCCAACAAAACAACCACCAGAAATTAATAAAAACATAAGCAATGATAAAACAACAAATAAAGAACGTTCCAGAAAAGAAGAAAACCAAACAATAGATACTCAAAATAGATTCCAAATTCTAGAAAAAATGGAAACCGAAAACACCCTAGATAAAAAAAGAAACCAAACACAAGTAATCAAGAGGGAGAAAATCAATAAGAAGCCAAAACAGCAACATCTCAAGCAAGATCCAGATTGACGTCCAGATCCAAACAAAAAAGAAAAAACCCAGTAAAACACTTCACCAAAGACACAAACTCTGACAAAAGATAAACCCTCTACTTCTAAAGAGATAAAATAGAGGAAAACTAAACAACCTCATGGATAGAAATAAAACACAACAAATTATCCAATGAAATTGTCATGGAATAAGATCTAATTATAATGAACTTATACTTATCTCACTCTTCAACCCAGCCATTGATTGCTTACAAGAAACCTTCCTACAAAACAATAACCATTTCAAAACACCAAACTATGAACAATACAACTATTTCCATAACACAAGCCTTCGTGCTAATGGAGGCACCTCAATTCTTGTAAGGAATAACATACCTCAAA
The DNA here is from genome assembly GCF_053919585.1 of Euprymna scolopes. Taxonomy (NCBI): domain Eukaryota; kingdom Metazoa; phylum Mollusca; class Cephalopoda; order Sepiida; family Sepiolidae; genus Euprymna; species Euprymna scolopes. Next base: position 38,551,857 of record NC_136514.1, read on the forward strand.
GCAATTTCTCTGTCAAAACAAATTTCCAAGCAATTACAACTCAAGTCACATTACACAAAACAATCACAATCTGCTCAATATACCTCCCTCCTCATGAACCAATAAATGAAGATGAACTAGAAAATTTAATAAAACAACTACCTTCACCATTCATTCTTCTAGGAGACTTTAGCTGCCACAGTATGTTATGGGGATGCGAAGTCACAAACTCAAAAGGAAACAAAATTGAACAATTAACAAAAATAACTTGTGCCTTCTCAATCAAAAAAATCCCACATACTTAAATCCAACAAATGGATCAACTAGTGCCATTGATCTTACCATGTGTGATCCATCAAGCTTCTTGGATAATACATGGAGCACTTACAAAGAACCCTGTGGAAGTGATCACTTCCCTATTATAATCAATTACAGTAACTCCATCCAAAACCACATACCCAGGTGAAACACAAACAAGGCCAACTGGGCCGAATTGAAAGAACTTTGTTCACTAAAACTAACAGAACATCAAATCCAAACAATAGATGAATTCACAGAAGTACTCATAACAATAGCCAAAAAATGCATACCCCAAAATTCTCCTCCTGGAAAAAAAAACAAACCATGGTTCAATCCAGAATGTAAAACGGCCATAAGACAGAGAAAGGCAGCCTTAAGAAAATTTAAAAAACAACCCACAACGAACAACTTAATAGAATACAAACACCAAAGAGCTAAAACTTGAAAAACAAAGAATGCAAAAGATCCTGCTGGCAACAATTTGTCAACAAAATCAACATCACCACTAAACCCAAAACTGTCTGGGAAATGATTAGGAAAATAACTGGAAAATATCATCCGAATCCAATCAAACACCTTCTCACAAATAAACAGAAAATAACTGATAAAAAAGATATTGCTAACACACTAGCTAAAACCTTTGCCGGAAACTCATCATCAAAACACTACAATAGACAATTCCAAATACTTAAGAAACATGAAGAAAAGTACAAAATAAACTTTAACTCCAAAAACCAAGAGCCTTACAATGAAATCTTCTCACTCAATGAACTAGAAACCGCCATAGAAAAATCCCATAACTCAGCTGTAGGACCAGATGAAGTGCACTACACCTTCCTTAAAGAAATTCCACCAGAATCATTAAAACTCCTCAAAATTTATAATAAAATATGGGAAACAAAAGATTTCCCAACTTCATGGAAAAATGCAACAATAATACCAATACCCAAACTGGGAAAAGATACGTCAAACTCAGAAAACTACAGACCAATAGCTCTCACAAGCTGCCTATGCAAAACGTTCGAAAGAATGATTAACTACTGTCTTATATGGTATATAGATGACAACAAAATAATTTCTGAAATCCAGTGTGGATACCAAAAAAATCGAGGATGTATAGACCACATCACTAACCTCGAAAATTATATCAGAGAAGCTTTTATCAATAAGGAACACATAACATTTTTTTTTTTTCGATCTTGAGAAAGCATATGAAACTACCTGGAAACACGGTATCATAAAAGATCTCCACAACATCGGACTAAGAGGCAGATTACCTGAATTCATAAAAAAACTTCCTAACAGACAGATCTTTCCAAGTTCGCATAGACTCAACTTTATCAGACCCACAAAATCAAGGAGTGCCCCAAAGCAGCATATTATTAACAACTCTCTTTAACATAAAAATCAATAACATTATAAAAGAACTCTCTCCTGATATACATAGCTCCTTATATGTAGATGACTGCTCAATCAGCTACAGATCTAAATACACTCACACTATTGAAAGAAAACTACAACATAACATAAATAAAATTAATAAATGGGCAACTAAAAATGGTTTCAAATTCTCCAAAACTAAAACAAAATACATCCATTTCTGTAACCAACGCAAACTCCACCCTGACCCAACCTTACAGATTGAAGGCGAAACAATTCCATTCGTAAATGAACACAAGCACTTGGGAATCATTTTTGACAAAAAACTAAATTTCATTCTACACATCAAAACCAAATGTAATAAAGCATTACAACTCCTACGAGTCAGCGCCCATACAAATTGGGGAGCTGACAAGAACACACTACTCAAACTATATAGAGCATTAATTAGATCAAAATAGATTATGGTAGCTTCATAAATCAATCCATCAGAAAGTCATACCTAAAAACCCTCAACACAATATGCCACTCCGGACTAAGACTAGCACTAGGAGCATTTCCAACCTCCCCTGTAGAAAGCCTGTATGCCGAAGCACATGTAACTTCTCCAATGCTCAGAAATCAAAACCTTGGTCTAAAATACTACACAAAACTTACAGCCAACCCCACAAACCCAGCACACAATAACACTTTAAATCCAAACCGTAAACACCTTTTCGACCAAGAAGAAAATGCAATCAAGACCTTTGGACTTAGAATAAAATCGATTTCCAAAGAAGCAAGTCTACCCATAACTAAAATTCATGAAACTGTCCTACTCAAAATCCCTCCCTGGAAAATCGTATCCCCTAACATCGATCTAAGTTTAAGTAAATATGAAAAGAAACATACTCATCCAATAACTTATCATGATAATCTCGATAAAATCAAAGAAAAGTATCCAGACCACTCACACATCTATACAGATGGGTCTAAACAAAATAACACAACAGCCAGTGCAGCAATACTCAATAAATTAATAAAAAAACAATCAAACCTTCCAAAAAAAACCTCAATCTTCAGTGCTGAAATACATGCTCTAATCCTAGCTCTCAAACTCGCCTCCAATAACAAAAAAAACAAATTTATAATCCTTTCAGACTCCCAATCTACTCTAAAAGCGATTAAAAAAAATAAAAAAGATGGACAACCCCCTAATCGCAAAATTACTCCAAAAATTAACTGAACTAAACAGTAAAAAAGAAATCATTTTCTGCTGGATACCGAGCCATTCCGGTATTAAAGGTAATGAATTAGCAGATTCTGCAGCAAAAAACGCCTTAAATCTCCCAATCGATGCAAATTTTAAAATTCCATACATAGATCTAAAAAGACGTATCAACGCATATACAACAGAGAAATGGCAAACCTACTGGAATGAACACCCTAACAACAAACTTCACGAAATCATGCCAAAAATCAAAAAACAAGAACAAAATACGAAACTAAACAGAAAAGAAGTCGTCAAACTAACAAGAATAAAAATAGGCCATACTCACTTAACCCACTCATATCTCCTAAAAAAAGAAAGCCAACCCATCTGTATACCTTGTCAAACACCACTCACAATCAAACACACATTAATTGAATGTACTGATTTTGTAACAGTAAGAAATCAATTCTACAAAGAAAACAATATTAAAGAGTTATTTGATAAAAACAATCCCCACACCATACTCTCATATCTTAAAAAAATTGGCCTTTATAAAAAAATGTAAAAAGAACCCTTATACAACGGTCCTGGATATGACCTAAAACTATATTTGATGGTGAGGCCCCACCTTGCGGGCCTTGGGGAGTGTGGAGCCACCCTTTAATTGCCATTGCTCCCAGGTCCAATCCTACCTGGAGTGGTAGTACCTGTTAGGGTCCAAACTATGGGTTAAATAGAATCCGACTTAAAAAACAAATATACTCCATTAAAAATCGTTCCTCAAAATAACTAGATTCGGCATTAAATAACCTGAAAAAGGTTGCTACGCTGTAAAACAAAAACAACCAACAGTGCTCGATATGAGAGTAGAGCTAGATAGTAAGGTATGAAAATATATTTATGGCAATTAAGCTACACAGAAATGTCCATGTTTCATTCCTATAAGGAATTGTCAGTGTAGTAAGTACATAGAATGCATGTAGTAATGTCCATCAACCATAAAAACGCTTTGGATATTTCAAAGTTTTAAGGTAGTTATTTTAAAATAGTCATATTTAAAAAAAAAAAATTGAAACACTTTTAAATCAAGTTGTGGCCTGACTGGTACAGGCATTGACGGCTATGGCTTTCCGGTCATCTATCTCCCTCGTGGCATTCATGAATTCATTGTTGCTCATCATTTTTGATGTTGCCCAGATGTTCAGATTGTCAACGTATGTTTCTCACTGTCGTCCTCTGCTTCTCCTACCCATGATCTTTCCGATCAAATTAATCTGTTCTGTTCCGCCTTTTCTGTAGAAATGGCCCCTGAAACTCTTTTGTCTTTTTCGTACTGTTCTTTTTAGAGACCTTTTTGTGTTTGCTATTTCTAATACCTCTTGGTTTTTTTTTTTTTCTGTCCAGGATATCTTTAAAATTCTGCTCAGGAACCAAGTTTCAGTTGCCTCTAGTCTCTTCCTTGTGGTGTTGCTGATTGTCCAGCACTCGCAACCATATAAAAGAACCAACCATACATATGTTCAGAGTATTCTGAATTTGGTGTCTATTTTAATGTTTTTGTTGGTCATGATTAACGACAGTCTTTTGAAGACGATTTGACTGAGGCTATGTCCTTTTGTATTTCAGTTGTGTACCTTCCATCAGATGTCGTCCAGTAGCCCAGATATTTGAATTTATCGACTTGTTTAACTGGTATACTGCACTGAAATCATCTGAAACACTAAGTCCTCAAAATACAACTTTTGTGTTCAGAAATGAATATCCTTTCATATGCTATAATGAATAATAATATATATATTTGAAGAGTTTTTTGGAAAGTAATGATAAAAATGTTAATGCTATGAAACAGCCATTTTGCAACATGTTTTTTTTTTTTACCCTTTTACACTCACTATTAATCTCTTAAACATTGGTAAACAAACTTCATCAAAATTTCAGAGTGTTAATAAATAAAACCTTATACCAAGTTAAATCTGATTTTTTTTTCTTACTTGTGTATATTCAAATATAATCTAATTAAATAAGCATTTCCTGTTTTATTACAAAATTAAACAAAATTATTACACTTCCTTTTCTTTTCCCTTAAACTATATCCAGTGGTGAGGCCCCAGCTTGCGGGCTTTGGGGAGTGTGGAGCCACCCTTTAATTACCATTGCTCCCAGGTACACTCTGATCCGGAGTGGTAGTACCTGTTAGAGTCCCAACTATGGGTTAAATAGAAACCGACTTGAAAACAACAAATATGTTCTATTAAAAAATTTTTCTTCAAAATCTTTGGATTCGGCGTTAAATAACCCGAAAAGGGTTGATATGCAGCAAAACAAAAACCAACCAACAACCAATCCTTTTCTTTTCAGAAAATTACTGTTGTTTTATGTTTTACAAATGATTGCCAACAATTATTTTTTCGCATAAAAGAATGCATTTTTTTTTTTAATTGGTATCAATTAAAAAAAAAAAAGTGTTCTTTTATGTGATTATGCATGATTAGCCTAAAAAATCCTAGTGGAAAAAAATTACAACAAAAATAATTGAGTGGATGGGGGATCATTTTCGCATATTAATTTAATGTATAATGATCCTCCATTTTCTGGCCATTCTTGGGTTTTAGAGCAATTAGTACTCCAAATTCTTTTGATATTTTTTCAATTTGAAAAGTTAGTATCTCTACTATTATGTAAAAGGAACTTTGTGTGTCTGTGTGCACATGTGAGTTTGTTTCTTCATGGACATAAAAATGGCTGGCCCGATTTTTATGAAATTTTACACAAAGGTACTATATGTGCCTGGCAGCATTCTTAGATAGGTTTTTATTGGAGTGTCTTTGATAAGTATTCATAATCGAAATAATCTTATGAAAGAAACCACTGGCGATTTTGACCAAAGTTAACACCTTACATAGCCTAAAATCACAAGTGCATTTGAGAAGTTTTATTGCCACACAAGCTGAAAGGCCCAACATATATAAAATCAAAAGTAGGTTCTTTGATGTGACGGATGCATTTGAAATGAATGTTACTGTTTAGAGCACAATTGAAGCATGATGCTTGACTTTTGCATTTTGAACTTAAATTCAGACCATTATATATAAAAAATAATTTGATAAAATTAACAGTAGGTTCTCTACAGTGCAATGTAGAATACAATGTCACTACAGGGAGGCATGTGAAGTTTCCTTCTGGTGCACTGCAATGTGTCCCCAACTAGAGCATATCAAGTTAAAAAATAATGTCAACTTAGTAATTACTTTGAAATAATTAGCAAACTTATTTGACCTCATAATGACCAATGTATGTACTTCTTATTTCCAGATATCAAGGAACATGTTAAACACATAGAGAAAGCAGTATCTACTAAGGAGCCACGTTTTATGTCTCGTGCCATCCGTGGATTGGTGTCTATTCGAAGAAGAATTAACCATTCCGTTCTCAGACGACTTGTCACAGCTTATCTGGGTAACCAGGCTTCTGCACAAGTGCTTTGTGGATTTTTGGAAGAGGTAAAAGAATTTGTTTTATATTTTAAATGTATCTTTTCTGACACTATAAGTGATGTATGTGCAAAATGAATGGTTGATCCATAAAATGTGTAAGCATTTTGGCCCCTTCCTTCACTTGGAGATTTAGGAAATGAATTTTAATCAAATTTTCAGTATTTATTAATGATCACAGAATAGAATGAACCTCTTATTTTTATAATCTTAGTGAAAATGTATTTTATGTAAACAAAAAATACCTTTGCTAATGTTAGTTTTAAATACTAAAACAAAAACATGAATTTTTATTTTTATTTTTTATGAAAATAAAGTATCATAGATGTTAACAGTAAAAAGTTTTTTTTTTTTAAATATTTAAAGAACATTACGAAAAAACACTTAAGGTTCGTGTTAATGAAAAAAAAAAAAAAGAAAGAAAATAATTAATTTTTTGAACTAACGATATTATTGAATTAAGCATTGTTTATTCAATATTTTCACCAAAAAAATATAATTGTAAAAAAATATTTATTTTATGTAATTTTAATAAGTATCTGGGAAAATTTAAATGTAATATATTCTTTCCTTTGTACACATGAATGTGTAAACATCAGTGTAAGATTAAAAAAAAATTTTTTTTATAATCTTGAAAATAAAAACATTGAGATCCTCGGTTACTAAGAAAAAATAATTAAAATAATATTTCTATTAACAATTAATTTTAAGAAATGGACAGAATGGTAAAAAAAAAAAAAAAAAAATTAAAGTTTATATCTTCCATTAGTAAATCATTTTCTTTCAAATTTAAATTCTATTTAATCTATATCTCTATAAAAGTGAAAGTATCTGTCTGTGTGTCTGTACATTTCCCTACACAATAACACTGTCAATTTTCAGTCTACAGACTCGAAATTTGATATACAGGGTATTGAGATTTGGGAAAATCTTTGTAATCTGTTTTCAGCCAGAAATTTGGCTGTTAAGGGGTCAAAGTTCAACGATTTGATCTTTGAGAACTCTACCAAACTCCTTCACCAATTTTCAGTATAAACACTTGAAATTTTAGATATAGGTTCCTTGGACATGGATCTAACTTAATAACTTGATTTGAGCCCAAAACAATAAATGTTAAGGGGTTATAATAGGGGTCAAAGTAAAAAGAAATTTGACCTCTGCGGTCTCTACCAAATTACTCAGACAATTTTTGGTCTAAACATTTGAAATTTTACATAAAGGGTATTCAGAGATAGGGCAAGCTTTTTAATCAGTTTGGGTGGAAAATTTGAGCTATTAATATATAAATATATGTATGTATGTTTGCATGTCTGCCTAAAACTTTCGACAGAGGCGACGAATTTTCACAAGATCAGTATAGTTTTGAAGCTTGACTCTTCAGATGATAAATACTGAAAAATTGGCTAAAAACATTCATTTCTTCACCTTCAACTGGGCACTTTTCTACACAGAGGGGTTGCTTTTTTCGCCGATATTTTTGAAAGTCATCCCCTCTTTTCAATTGTCTAGTCTTAATTTAAACCTATATCACTTCCGGTTTGGTGGTGGTTGTAACAGCAAAGACGTCACGTTTTTTTTCCCGTTCTTTTCCTCCTTCACGGTACGGGTTCGAGCCTGCCTTCCTGCTACCACTTTTTTTTATTTTTTTTTACTCAACACACACGTCCAAACACCCGGGCAACGCCGGGCACCAATGCTAGTCATTAATAAAGAGTTGTTTCAGTTTATTTTCAATGAATAATAACATTTAAGGATAAATTGAATAATGTAATTGCTAATATTAACTTTTTGACCACATTATAAACGTTTATTTAAACGTCTAAGGAAAAACATTAGTAAACAAATGTCATCAATAATTTTAGAGAAAAAATTTAGAAAAAAAAAAATTCTAATTTGTGTACATTCAAAAAATATTCTAATAAGCACTTCCTGTTATTACAACCAACAAAATCAAACGAAATTATAACACTTCCTGTTATTCATACTTTTGTAAAAATCAGTTGGATTGTGTTTACAAATTATTACCAACTTTTTTTTTCCCAACTAACCCGATCAAAGTGTAGTATCTGTTCCGACAGATACTGCAAGCAAAGACCATATGTGGGGGTAACCCCACATATCAGACCTTGGTCAATGTAGGGGCAACCCTTCATACCAACAGTTACTATCCAGCTCCCATTTCCCACCTCTCGGGAGCTGGTCCCCCTTTTTCCCTCCCCCCTCCCTCTCTCTCCACATTAAAAAACGGCCTTGTGCCTAATTTGCTCAGTGGGGAAGCAAATAAATACAACTAACCCGCTTTTTGAGGATTATGCAATTTTTGTTTTAAAAGCGTATGTACATTTTCTTTAATTTGGTATCTTCAAATTTTAATTTACTAATTATCATTGAAATAGTTTCAGAAAACTGATAATTATTTTTCTAGAGATTTTTAAAGATGAATTCAGATATTTGGACTTGAAATTCAAACAAATTTCTTTTTGCAACATTTTCCACTGTAATTTCTTTTTTTCTTTTTTTGTTTACACATAAATATACATCTTTTTCTTTTAAAGATTAACTTTGGTCTGTTATCATTCAATTAAAATTTAGATGTTTACAAAAAATATAATTATAAGCCTCTTTGTAGAAGCATAGAAGGCTGTTATTTTTGGCCATTTCTGACCATACCTACAGTTTACTGTTTTTTATTGATTTAAAATAAAGATACACAAACTCTGGATGCTTCTAAAACATTGCAACTTCTAATGATACGATTCATATCAACTTACTAATTACTTTGAAATTATTAACAAACTCATTTGACCTCGAATTATATGGATTTATCGGACTACTGTTCTCATTTTGAGTGTGATTTTTCACAACGTTTCGGTTGATATAACTTCTGACCTCCTTCAGGTGTATCTTGTCGAACTCGGGAATGTTTCTGTCAAACTTGGGAATTTGGATTTATTTTATTATATTTTATTATATCATGCTCTTGCTCCGTCATCCATGACTGGATAGAGATCCTAAGTAATAGGTTACATACATTTACTGTTTTATTTATTAAAAGTATCACTTTTCTTCTTTTAATATATTTAAAGGCACTATTGAAAAAAAACAAACATGAACTCGTATGTAATTGGGCAGGGTCACCAAATTGACTAGCATCGTTTATTTCCTGTGACGTGTCATGACATAGGCAGCAAGCAATAACTTAATGTGTGATCTGCAGAATTCTTTTGAGGAAATAATTTAATTTGTCGAGAACCTAGTTTCCTTCAAAGTGTTAGACATTGTAGTGTCTGGTACACTGAAACGTTCTCAGATTATCTTTGAGTGTATGTGAAAATGGAGGGTTGTGAGCTTTTATAATGAACTTTTCCACGCATTTTATTCTTTTCTTTATCATCTAAACAGGGAGAGAGTGATAGAAGCAAAAGTGATAGATATCCTATAAAATTAGCAATAATGTTCAGCACTTGACAAGGCACACACTGCTACTTAACTTGATACTCATAGTCTTTAAATCAGTAATAAGTACATTTTTCCTATGTCTATCAAAATAAAACTTCTATAACTGGATTCACAATAAATTTTACTTTAAAATATTTTAATATTTTTGTTGTGATTTGTATATTCAAAGAAATCGCTATTTAAATCCGACTATTAACGACGACATATGTCAGCATAGCATGCCCGCTTGCAGTAGATGACTTTTTGCAAATTAGCGGTTGAGGTGTGTTCACATAAATACCCGAAGCAGAAGTTGTACACATTGACAACGTTTCTAATTGTTTTAGCTAATTAGAGGAAAGAATTGCCTTTGCTACGTAATTCGAACACAACACGTACGTCTTTCTAGTCCAAAGTTAGAATATCTAAAAATTGATGCTTTGTAGTCCAAAGATCAGTAAAGATAGAAACTGTGTTTACACGCTATTTAATAGGGAATATATTAATTTCTTTTGTCCTAAAATTTGAAAAGAATTGGCTAAAAACTTTTTTATACCTGAGTAGATAAAAATAGTGACAGCCCCATGTAAACGTGAGAATTTTTGTGTGCTAAGACGTGCACAAAAAATCTGTTAAATCATTCGTCAACTAACTTAAGAAAATAAAGTATTCATTTTATTTTTGTTATTATTTAGAAATCATAAATTTTTAAGGTACTACTACAGTTTATCGCCGAAAATAGAGACGCTATTTTTTTTATTTTTTTTTTTTTTTCAGGCACCTGTTGTCAAAATGAGAGGGAGAAATCAGTATTTTAAACTTTTTATGATCAAAGCATGAAATAAATAACAAAATAATTAAACTAGATAATGATTACTTCCGGAAAGAACTAATTACTATGTGCTCCAGCATAGTATAAACACTCTCAACCTCTCCATGTTAAGAACACCTTTCTGAGGTTGTGGGGGGGGGGGTGTTTATTCTGAAAGCCGTTCTTAACATGAGGAGGTTGGGGGCACGTAGTAATTAGTTTGTTTTTTTTAAATTTATTTATTTCTATTTATTTCGTGCTTTGGTCATAGTTTAAAATACTGATTGCTCCCTCTTATTTTGACGACAGGTGCCCGAAAAAAAATGGCGTCTCCATTTTCGGCGATAAACTATAGTACCATTTTTAATTATGGATAGGAATAGAATATTTTTTTTAAAAAAGAATAACTGACAATGAACATTTGTTTTTTTTTTTTTTTTTTTTTTTTTTTTTCTTTTCTTGGTTTTCGAGTTGCAAATAAAATATCTCAAAGTTAACACTTTTTTAATACAAAGATAAGTAAAGATAGAAACTGTGTTCGAACGCTATTTAATTGCAAATATATTAATTTCTTTTGTCTTTAAATTTGAAAAGAATTTTATGCACGAGTAGATACAAGTAGTGACAACCGCATGTAAACATGAGAATTTTTGTGTGCCGAGACGTGCACAAAAAATCTGTTAACAAATCGTTCGTCAACTAACTCAATAACAAAACATTCATTTTTTTTTTTATTTTTATTATTTAAAAAACAAATTTTTAATTATGGAGAGGAAAAGAATATTTAAAAAAAATAAATTCTTTGAAAAAGAATGACCGACAATGACCACGATTTTAAATGAGTTAAAACACACAAACCACTTATCCAGTTAAGTAAAAGAATAACTTTTATTGGGTTTGTTTTACAATCCACAGAAGTATGAAAAAGTGGTCAAAAAACAAATATATAACAAATAAATGTGACCAAAGGCAAGTTACTCTTCTACCTACCTTGATAAATTTTTGGTGTTGTAAATATTTATTCTGATAAAAAAAAAAAAACAAGTAGTGTCGAGCGTTACATGAGAACAAGAAAAAATGGCTGCAATGTCGCTTGAAGTCTCGACAATGACTTGAAAATAAGAAATTATGCAAAATAGTGGTAGAAACTCCCCCAATAATTGTTATGGTAACTTGAAGCTGCTAAAATGAAATTTAATTATACTAATTAGTTTAATGTACTTGAAAACATAATTGTAATCTGTACAAAATTTCCTTACATTTGATATGCTACAAGCCATATTTTGTTAATTTCTTTGAGTTGTGTCGTGGTAGCCATCTTAGATTTCCTAGTTGCCATTTTGGTTTTCCTGGTTGCCATCTTGGATTTTTCATGGTGTAATGATGACAAGTGATAATGTCTATCAGAATAATATTTCGCATGATGATAAAACCTTATCTCCCATTTTTTAAAACTGTTTTTATGATGCTTCTATTTTAAGCCGTTAAAATGAAACTTAATTATGCTAATCAGTTTAATGTACTTGAAAACAATTTTTATCTGTACAAAATTTCCTTTAATTTGATATGCTACAAGCCATATTTTGTTAATAATTTCTTGGAATTGTGTTATAGTGGCCATTTTGGATTTCCTGATTGCCATCTTGGATTTTTCATGATGTTATAATGGCAAATGGTAATGTCCATCAGAATAATACTTCCTATGATGATAAAGCCTTACTTACCATTTTTCTTAGCTATTTTTATGATGTTTCTACTCAAAGCTATTAAAATGAAACTGGAATATGCTAATTAGTATGCAAATTACCAAGTGAGATGGTCATAAATAACGCCAACTGAACATGGTGGTATTAAGATAATATGTTCAAAATTTCATCATAATATCTTAAAAAGAACTGAAGATACAACTTTTTAAAGACGGGTTAGTCTGTAAATTGTGCAAATATATACATATTTGGTTCTTATACATATTTGGTCTTTATACATATTTGGTCCTTATTATACATATTTGGTCTTTATACATATTTGGTCCTTATTATACATATTTGGTTCTTATACAGGTAGAGGATTATGTTGGGATTGAGATATCTGCTGGAGTGGTAGAATAAGCCAACCATTTTTCCGGTGATCTTGGCAATGGATTTAATCATCATATTTTGTTTTAGATCCATGTTTCTATGCTACTATATGTTGTAAAGTATTAGAATATTCGATAACAAAGTTGTTTTTTTTTTTATTTTATGGTTGTAAATATAAAACAAAAAAAAATGTATTTAAGTTAATCTTCATTTAGCTCACAAAAAAGTTTTTGTTGTTTTCATTGTTTTAAACACATTTTTTGTTCCTTAGTTTATGGTTAATCAAAATCAACGACTGCACTTGTTTGCCTGTTTCAAAATCCACACTAACTGATGTAACTGCTATCTGAGGTCCATCCACAATATAACATATAACTATAAGGTTTAATTTTTAGAGAAAGCCACCACTTTCGGTCATTGTTCAAAACTGTATCTAATTATGAAGCTAGAAGGATTTGAAACAAAATTTAGAAACCTATAAACGCTTGTGTGGGTAGGTGGGTAATTAATCTCAAATTATTTTGCATGAATTTCTCTGGCTGATAAATTTTCTATTTACCTTCTAAAACACAAAAATATAATCCTAACCCTAACTTTTCTAGAAATCTTCGCTATTAGCTGAAAGTAGCATTTAGAATAAATGCCAAAGACATTTTTTTTTTTTAAACACTTGAGTGTTTAAATTTTTGTTTTATTTAATAGTAAAATGAATTACATTTTCCTTCATAAATTCACAGATAATGATTAACCAACAAAATAATTTCGCATTTCTGGATCAACAAAATAATTTGGCATTTCAAGGACCTGTGGCACAGTTGTTAGAGTACTGGGAAAAATCAATTTTAAGTGAAATTCTTCTGAAGGTTGAAGGTTGAGTCTATACACAATTTTCTGACAGAGATCGTAATCTCAGATCTTCTACATCTGCAGCAAAAAGCAGTAGCATACAGATCACGATGTAAAGATGAGGAACTGTTATCTACTATGGTAGGCATCATACAGATGAAGTTAAAAACAGAAGTGACTAAATCCTTATTCAATGCTGTGTTGATAGATGTATCTACAGACATAACTAACCACAAATATCTTGTTGCATTTGTCCAAATCTTTTTTTTTTTTTTTTTTTTTATCAAGATCCGGAAGCCACTCGGGGATAAGGGTTATTGCGTGTACAGTAATCAATGGGATAGTATCGTAGTAATCGTTAGTATTGGAGATTTGATAAAGTATCTTACTTAAGGAGGGGGGGGCGATTCATCAGGAATTTGTTTATGTTGGACTTGAAGACATTCAAGTTGTAGTCAGGTGGGAAACAGGCAAACGGAAGAGAGTTCCACAGGCGTGCACTTCTAAGAAAGAAGCTCTGTTCATGGAATCTACGTTTTGATTTAGGTACAGTTAAAGAGTGGGGAAAATTATTGACAATGGTTTCAGCGAGACGGGTGTTTATTGTGAAAGATTGGCGAGGGGGAAGGCAGAGATTGGAGTGTAGACGAGCACTTGCCATGGAAATAACGATAAAACAAAGACAGGCTCGCAACGTCTCTTCTGTGGAAGAGAGGTTGCAGGGAAGAGAAAAGGGCATCCTCGACTAAGCCACGAAGTCTATTTTGTACTCTGTCAAGGCAGGATAGGCTGTTTTTAGCAGGTCCTGCCCAGATGTGGCAGCAGTACTCAATCCTTGGATGTACTTGGCTTTTATATAGGTAGAGAATTGCATCAGTAGTGAGATATCTTCTGGAGCTTTAGAAGGATCCCACCATTTTCCCAGCGACTTTGACAACAGACTTGATCAGGAGTAAAGATCAAACCCAGAAGCTTGTCAAAACATGGAACCTCCCAAGACAAGAGCCATCCATTTCAATTGATGCCAGATGGGGATCAGAGCATTGATGATGTAAAGATAGGAGCTTGGTTTTAGATACATTAAAAGTAACCAGCCACCTCTTCCCCCACTGTACCACACGCTCAAGCAAGATCAGAGGAGAGAGAACCAGAGAGAATTTTGTCATTTACGGCCTTTGATGTGTTGCCATAGATGGTCGTGTCATCAGCATAGATGTCAATGAATGATTTAAGTATGTGTTTTGCGAGATCATTGATGTAAATCAGGAAGAGAGTTGGGCCCAGGATGGACTCCTGAGGGACTCCAGCATTAATACTGTGGGCCTCTGATTTCTGCCCATCAACCACTACTCTTATGAGCCTATCAGAGAGAAATGATTTAATAATTGAGAAAACATTTCCAGTTATACCGTAGCTGGAAATCTTGTGAAGTAGGCCTTTATGCTATACCTTATCGAAGGCCTTTGATATGTCAAGAGCAATTGCCATAGAAAGGAAGCCTTTGTCGAGAGATTCACTAATCCTATGAGATATAACCGTTAGCACATCTGCTGTAGATCTAGCAGAACGGAAACCATATTACATGTCACTAAGAAGGTTATTTCTGCTGAGGTGGTTGACTACTTCTCTATTTAATATAGATTCCAGCAGCTTACTCATGACACACAGGAGACTTATTGGTCTGTACTGAGAGGGAGAGGACTTATCACCTGAATTCTTAAATGCAGGGCATACTGATGAGGTTTTCCAGGGTGTTGGGAAGCGCTTCTCCTTAAGGCAACACTTAAACAGTTTTGTAAGTATGGGGGCAAGTTCTGGTTGAAGCTTTTTCAACACTATAATTGGAATGCCGTCCGGGCCAGTTGCTTTACTGGAATTAAGGTTCTTGATTAGCTTGGCGACCTCACACACAGATATTTGTATGTTGCATAGTGTGTTGCATATTATAGGAGGAAATGCGAGGAGTTGATGGCCTTCATCACATAAGGTAGAATTAGCTGCAAAGTTCTTGGCAAATAGTTTGGCTTTGTCTGATGCTGACGAAATGACTTCAGGTCCATTGATGCGGGTTGGGATAGAACTCGCGCTTCTGTTCAGGATCCTGTTTGCTATTTGCCAAAACTGGTGGGAACCAAGCCGCTGCTCACCTACTTTGGATGGATTTAACGGACTGAGCATATAGCTCACTTGCATTTTTTATTACTCTTTTAAAGTGGTTGCTGGTAGTCCTGAAAGCAGCTTTAGTCTCAATACATCTATTACATTGGTAGCTATGGAAAAAGTGATTTCTGTGTGCGATGGAGGCAGAACATTCTGGGGAGAACCATGACTGGCTATTAGGTTTTTGTTGGAATTTTTTGGATGGTATGAATCGGTCTATGCCTACAATTAACTATTCGGTCAGGTCTGATTCTATAGAGGACACATCCTTTTTAAACATGGAATTCAGAGGTAGATCAGATATAAATGTATGGAAGCTATCCCAGTCAGCCATAGAGTATCCAGAAAGTCTTGATTAAAACTAGAAAATCCCATTAATGTAAATGAACATGGGATCAGGTGGAGCTGTTGTAATGACTGGTAGAAATAAAGGTTGCACAGGCACACTGATTAGGTCCAACTCTTCCCTGCAAGGACTGCAGAAACCTAACATCATCTCCCCCTGACCGGTATATACATGTGATTTGGAACTGCTTGTGAATTTAATATTCACTTGACACTCCCTCCTTCAGAAGTAGCTGGTTCAACCCTCCTAGGTGAATGCTGCTGGCATACATACTACCTGGTGAATGTGCATTGTTGCCAACTCTTCGGTTTTGTGCACATCTTGGCAATAGCAGATCTCAAAGGGCATTGCCAGAAACAAACTGATCTCTTTAATTACTTCTGTTTTAGTTCCAAATGAAAGGATAAAGTAAGGCATATACAGAAACTGGTGGAAAACTCAGTGCTCACTTAGAGTTGCATTCCATCTGATGCCTGCCCCATTACAATGCTTTTTGAACTGTACACGGGACAATCGATAGCCTGTTGGACATACCTTATGGAAGTGTCCCAGGATTTCAGAAGAAAACAAAACAAAATTAAATGGTCTAAAAAAAAAACAATAGCTTCACTGCTTTTATGGTTGATGTCATGGCCCCTGTCATACAATCTTATTTCAATTCTTACAAACAGAAAATGAAGATGTGACTAATAAAATGAAGACATTAGATATTACTTTAACGATTTGGAAAAGATAAAGTAAATGACCTTTTCTAACCTGCCATTATTAGCCAGAGACGTACAAGGGTGAGCATTGGGTTAGAACGGTCACATTAACAATTTGATAAATAACTGGAACTCCAAGTTTTCAAATGCCTATTTGTTGTGTACATTTGGTGTGTTCAGTCTCTGTCCCATATGCTTCATGTGTGGAGAGCTGAAAAGCTATGGGGGGAAAAAAAGTTGAAAATTCTAATTTCCCACAATGAAGATGAGTATGGCACAATCACGTTGACACACCGGTTCTCGCCAGATCACCAAAGTTAAGCAACATTGAGCCTGGCCAGTACCAGATGGGTTACCATTTGGGAAGGTTATGCGCTGTATGTACCTTCTGGGAAGGTTGGTCGTGGGGCCAGCACCCTCACCCCGAAAAAAGAACTCCTCGTTACAAAAGCATCTACAAAGTTGTAGATGGTCTGTGTCCCCTCTAGGAGCTCAAGGCTATGGATGAGTGGATGGACAATGAAGATGATTACCAGATAAGTATGGAACTCCTCATAAATGCTGTTTAATCTTGATTGGAGTCAAACCTGCTGAGATAGCATCTGAATACCTTGGCTGATAGTAAGAAAATATCACCTAAAAGATTTCCCTAACCTTAGCATTCTTGTTCCACCGACCAACACCTTGGCTGTGCATCGAAAGATCAAGAACAGCTTTTTAGGGTTAATCTGGGATCCAAAAGACCAGGTTTATTTTTTTTGTGTTTTTTTTATGAAGAGGCACTGGTCAAATAGAAAGGGGTTAATTAGCGAAAGTTATGTGTTATGGATTACAAGTAATGACAAATGCTATTCACATTAATTTACTCATAATATACCACAACCCTGCCTCTTTTGATCTTTCTCAACATACTTTCTATTGCTTTTATTGAATTGCATTGTTGTTCTGTTTCATAGTGTTTGCCCTGATTACGTTTTTCATCAGTTAAAAGCAAATTCGATTATTTTCAAATTAAAGCATCTTGGTGACAGTTTGTAGACTAAAGGTCATAAAAATGTTGTGTTTATATTAGTGTTGGGACGATTAATTGTAATCGGAAAAATCGGAACATTTTGGGCAATCAGAAAAATTTGTACATATTTTCCAATGCCAAAACGATTCTTTTAATTATCTTTTTTTATTTGATTCTCTTTAAAACAAAACCTTCCATAGCTGGTGGTAATTGTAAAATAATAAACATTTATTGATTTTAAACTACCAGTTACACTAAAATCGATTATCCCCCTCGCCACCCACACAATTTACATTTGAGAAAATATGTGCACATTTAATGTGTTTTTACAGTAATCAGAGGAAAATAGCAACTTTATAGTTAAATATTTAGAGATTTATGAAGAATTGGAATCAAGAATTTAGTGAGAAATCTGTAATTGTATCGGAATCGGGGGAGGGGGGTATTGAAATTGTCCCATTACTAGTTTATATGCTAAAATCAGCAGTCTTATTAATTTATTTGCATATTGCAATCCCCATTTTGTTTCCATTTAAATTTGTGCAATATTTTGTTCACATATTTTATTTGCTAATTTATTTTTGACATTATGTTGTTATGGAGGAATATTTTTATTTTAACTTGTATTCCACTGAAAGTTGGGAATGACACTGACTTCATAATTCTCATCTGATTCAAAGGAGATTACTTGCATTTTTTTTTTTTTTTTTTTTTTTAGAGAAAAGCTCATCTAATCCAATTTGTTAGTTTTAGAAAAGTTAACACATCTGATTTAATCCTTTGACAGAAAACAAAACTTGTTTGTGCATAATTCTCAAATAATGTACTTTCTTTAATAGAAATAATGATTAATAAGTGTCAATAATTTTTGTTGTAATTGGAAGAACTTTTTAATTTAATCGTAGTCAATGTAAATTGATCAGGATGAGTATTTATTTTTTTTACAATGGTAAAAAAAAAAATCTGAATCCGTACAATTTAACACCACAATTTATTAAAGAAAAAAAGAAAAAAAACTTTGAGACTCATAGAATTTCCTGGGGCCCATTTAAATTAAATCTATGGCTCCCAGGACCCATAAAATTAAAGAGATCAGCATCTATATACCTATATAACCCTTTCTCCACTATTTTTTTTTTTCATCATTTAACCTATTAATTTTTTTGTCTTGTATGAGCAACCCGCGGGTATGAAATATTTAAGTTATTAAATTTCTTTTCTGTTAATCCCTTTTAAATTTTCTTCTCTTTCAATTATTTTTCTCTATGCATACCTTGATTGTTATTTTGATCTATGAATGTAATAATCTTTGAATAATTACATTGTCAATATGCATACAATGTAAAAGAAAAATCTATCACAAAATAAGCAAAATGATGAATAAAAGAAAAAGTCCATTTATTTAACCTAAACATCCAAGATGGTGAATTTAGCTTGTTGGATTGTTGAGTGAGTGTTTTTATACTAAATTGATAGTTAAATTTGTGCTCTTTTTTTTTTTTTTTTTTTTTTTTTGCATTAAATACTAATTCATATTAATTCCTAACTCTGCATTAAACGGATACCACAAAACTTAGTATGCTGTACCTTATCATTAAAAAAAGGTTGATAGAAAATTTCAGCCAAATCAGCTCTGAGAAAAAGTGGAACAGACAGACAGACAAATGTTGTGCGTGTATGGGTACATGTAAAGGGTGTTTTTTTTTTTTTTTTTTTTTTAAACGGCAAACTTTAAATTAAAAATACGATTTTAGACATATGGCCCTGCATAATAAGTGGTCTGTTGTCTGGTTTATCAGCATAAATGAGACTTTATGTATCCACCAAATAAAATAATCTAACGGGATTAAATCGGATGAGCAAGGTGGCCAGTTGACAGGCGAATTTTGTGAAATTATTTGTTCATCAAATGTTTCTCTCAGTAAATTGATTGTATCATTTGTAATTTGCAAACACTGCTTAGGTGACAGTTTCTTTATAATGAATTGCCAAACCAAGCTGAACTTAAAATAACCAATAGTTGCCAAAAATGCAATTAAAGAAAATAGTTATCAATTTAAAGTTTACTGCCTCTAAAAAACACTATATATCTACATACATGCATATACAAGGCACCTTCAATAAGTTTCCAGACTTTTTTCATATAGGCACTTTTATTGATAGTGCACTCTAGTCCCCTTCGAAGTAATCTCCTCCAGCTGCAATGCACTTGTATTGTTCCAACAATTTCTGGAAGGCCCCCATGGAAGTCCTCTTGTGTGAGTGTGTCAATGACCCTCATCACAGCCTCTTTCATCTCCTCTATTGTCTGCCTCTAAGGTTTTCCCTGAGCTTAGAGAATAACCAAAACTCACAGGGAGCAAGGTCTGGACTATAGAGAGGGTGAGGAACTGTATTGATGCTCATCTTGATTAAATAGTCTGTGACAAGGATGGAGAACCCTTGGGACAAACTTTCCACATATCTTCCACACCTTGCTAGTAATTGTGTGTACAGTTCCCACACTGACATCAAACTGTGCACTAATTGTCTCTAGACACACGACAATCCTTATCCATGAAATTCTTTATTTGGTCAATCAACGCTGGTGTTCTGACTTCCTTACTCTTTCCACACTTCATCGTCCCTCACAGATTCTCTGCTTTCCTCTCTTATGCCATTCAAAAACTGATGCTCTATTTATGCAAGATGGTCCAAAAGCAGTCTGAAGCATTCCATATGTTTTATCGGCATCTTTTCCAAGTTTAATTTTATTGCCTATCATTCTTCTAAAGTGTCCTCACGTCCAGATTGCATTTTTAAAATTCACCAGCTGTGAGAATCAGGCTTTAGTAGGGTGTATTCCAATTCCTGCTATAGCTGTTCATTTAAATCTGAAATTATAAAAATTGATAAGTCATCTCATAAGATGTATAGCAATAACAAACTGAATTTTCAAGAGGCTACAACAATTTTAAATGCCTGTACAAAAAAGTCTGGAAACTTATTGAAAGCACTTCATATATGCATGTATATCAACGTATATATATATATATATATAAAAATTATAACACGGAAATTACATAATTGTCGATGCAATAATTTATTTCAACCTTATGGTATTTTCAAGCATCTAAATCAGACAATTACATTTTTGATACTGAAAAAGAAAAGAAAAATCGTGCTTCGACAGTAGACAAATGTAACTGCCAAGTGAAAAATAACTGCCCACTGGACGGTAATTGTAAAGTTGAGTGCGTGGTTTATAAGGCCACGATCCACCCAGAAGATAATAACAGGGACAAAAAAGTTTACTTCGGTATCTCCGCCGGAAGCTGGAAACAACGTTTTTATGACCGCAAACATTCTTTCAATAACCCAGAACTTAAGAATAAAACCGAGTTAGCTAAACAATGGTGGTTATTAAAAAATGAGAATCGATCCCCAGTGATTTCATGGTCAATCCTATGTCATTCGGACGTTCCAAACGGTTTTAGGCAGAGATGCAGTTTATGCCTCAAGGAAAAAATAAGAATCCTGAAATACCAACACAGTAATCTCCTAAACAAACGAGATGAACTGATGGCCAGATGTAGACATAAATGTAAATTTAAAATAACCAATAACTCTAGATCCGACGAACAGAGAATTCTATAATGGTAAAGACACCGAATCTAACACCACTAGATTAATTACGATAAACAATCCTACCCCACCCCACCGGCAATTATATTGTTGTCCGGTATATACTCGATAATAACTACCTTACGATTTGTCTGAAATCTAAGCTAGGCATATATATATATATATATATATATATATATATATGTATATATATATGTATATATATATATATATATATATATATATATTTTCCCCGAAGTACCTGGCTTGTCCAAATTACTTATAAATAAATGAGATAGCCTTAAGATAATAATTTTTCTCTGCAGATAATACATTAGTTATTAAACTGAGTTGAGTCAAAAAGACCAAATACTAAAACTAGATATTATTAGATTTGATACAAATCAACACAAAAATTTAATTATTTTACTTATTTCTTTATGCGTGCATGAGAATAATTTTGTTGTACGGAGGGAATAAAAGTATATATTAACCGAAACTAGATACGTCCTATCGAATTGGGGGCGATCAATATTACATTTTCCCACTTCTTAATCAATTAAGAATTGAAATAATAATTACAACGACCGCTATAATCACCAATAAAATTATTTACATGAAAATATATAAAATATTAAATATATAAGACTCAATTTTTAAATTCATAGTATTATATTACATATAAAATATTTAAATGAATTATAAGATAATATTAATTTTTACATAATAACATACAGATAGTTTTAAAACTTTATATATAATATTCTTTTTACTTTTATTTTCTTATTTTTATTTATTTATTTTTTTAGTTATATTTTTTTTATTAATTTATTTATCTTTTAATAGACCTACTTTCCATGACTCAATCACTGTATCCTCTTCTTTTCTTCCTTTTTTTTTTTTTTTTTTTTTTTTCCATTACGCGCTGTTCTATTTCTTTCACTATATATCCGTATACTTTCGCCCCTTCTTCCTAGGTTAGTAAACGCGTGTCAAGGCATTTACATGTCAGAACGTACATCTTAGAGGCGCGTGTGTGTGTATGTGTATGTGTTGCGTGTGTGTGTGTGTGTGTGTGTGTGTGTGTATCTATGGTTACATCGAGCTGCCGCTTATAAGTGTCTAATCTAATTTTTTATTTGTTATTTTTAATTTTTAATTTTTATTTTTTTAAATCCCTACCACCCTCTCTATAAATGTATTAAGTGGATTGCTACTACCACCACCTTTGGTTTTTTGAGGGTCGAAGCACGATTTTTCTTTTCTTTTTCAGTATCAAAAATGTAATTGTCTGATTTAGATGCTTGAAAATACCATAAGGTTGAAATAAATTATTGCATCGACAATTATGTAATTTCCGTGTTATAATTTTTATCTTATTGCTCTGTTTACCACATTGAGCTCTCATACCCGGATTTCCTCTGGATTTATTCCATTATAACACTATATATATATATATATATATATATATATATATATATATATATATATATATATATACTTGTTTATTGTTATATAAACATGCTCACATCCCGCTGCTACAAATAGCCACTTGTTTCAATCAAACAACAGATATCATCAGGCAGCGACTTGACTATTCAAAAGTTCAATGAATAATTCATTGAACTTTTGAATAGTCAAGTCGCTGCCTGATATCTGTTGTTTGATTGAAACAAGTGGCTATTTGTAGCAGCGGGATGTGAGCATGTTTGTATAACAATAAACAAGTATTATCAGCTCTTTTTATTGAGCACTATCTAACAACCTTGTTGAATTCATTAGTCCATTACTTTTGAATATAAAAAAACCCCGAGTATATATATATATATATATATATATATATATATATATATATATATATATATATGTATATGCATTTTTTTCTTTGTTTAAATATTTTACTTTTTTAGTTATATTTGTATGCATATACAGCATATACAGATAAGATACCATTAATATTTTACTAACAAGATAGTAAAATTAAGAAATAACTGAAAAAATGACTTAAATTTGAAATATTAAAAAAACTGATTTTCTTTTTCTAAAAGCCTTGATCATGAACAGTAAAAATGAAGGATTCATTATCGGAAGATGACTTGTGTTTTAAGTTTCATCACTTTTTCTTGAATTTTTGAATTCAATTATTTTAACTACAATTCAAACAAATTAGTTTTCACTATAAAAACATTTGAAAAAAAATTCCATATTTTATTTTTTGTCACTTTTAACAAGTCCACGCGAGTGAACAGTGTGCCGATCATATGGCTTAACTCTTTTAAATATTTCTTTGTCGATTATTGAATTAATATTTTTCTTTTGTTCTCTTCATTTCTCATTCGAATCAAATGATTCATTGCGTTTTGAAAAAGTTTAAAATAATTTAGACTTTTTTGATTAACAATATTTTCAGAACTTCTTTTCTGTTTGTTTTGTTTTTCTCCTTAAGCTTCCAACATAAAATATTTTGCATTTGTAAATGTTTTAAGCCTCTAGAGACAAGTGCATGGCTTTTTATCGTTTATGCACAAAATTAAAAATGAATTAATAAAAACCCCTTTTTCTTAAAGAGAAGAAAGAGTTATTGAATTCACGTGTGTGCAATCCTTGAATTATTAGAAATGTCTTTTGATGTTTCAATATGAAATTTTTGGCGCTTTTAATTATTTCCCCTCGACATGGTTGTGCTTATGTAAATGTACGAAGCCTTATATTTAACGCCTCTCTCGTAATTGTATGCTTTTGCCTTTAACTGCAGAAGCCACATCTCTGTGTTTTCTGTTTGCTGCTGGGATGGTGGGGAGATTTACCACAAGTGTTAGATACGTATAACTTTATCAAATAATAATAAAATAATAATAATATAGTTCCGATGTGTTTATAGAAAAATATTCTTTTAATTTTATAGATTCAACAGATTTTGCCCACAAATTAAGAACGGGACGAATATTTCTTTTATGTTTCTCTCGTTTGCAAACGAAAGGAAGCTTCTAATTTGTTTCAATTTGAAAACCAATTGAAGTTTTAATCGAATTGATTCTTGTGAAGACATTCTAATTGGGCTGAAGAATATAATTTCCCATCTTTTTAATCAAAACGATCTTTCTCATCTGGAATTGTGAACCTCCACCCCACCTTCACCCCCCCTCCTCCCGTCTCTTTCAAATTAATTTCTGCCTAATTGTTTCTGGTTATCATAATTATTGCATTCGGTTTTATCTTCAAACTCTTTGCTAACTTATTTCATTTGTCGTTTGAGAATTCTCTTTTGAGCAAAGGACAGAGATTCCATTGTTTTTTTTTTTTTTTTTTTTTTTTTTTTTTTTTTAAATATTTTCATATGCCGCCAATTGTTATGTACACAAAATAAATGGATGAAATGTCTTTCACAAATTTTTTCAGGGGTTGATTAAATGTTTCATGTGTATGTGATTAAATACAGACAATAATCATAATTTGATTCTTAAGAAGTTAATTTCCGTAATTTAAAATTTGAATAACATTTCTCTAAAGTATAAATTTACAGAAACTTACAAAACACATATATAACCAGCTGGACCCGTGATAATTTTTATAAACAATATTTTAAAAAAATTTAAACTTGCAATAATTGTTATATTACCCATCTTCTTGTCCCCCCCATCCCCTTGTGAGCATTGTTAAGGTTGGTTTTTAATCTGGCTAAACCAACTCCCCATAAAGGGGCACTCTAGACTGGAACAAATAATAACCTGTAATAGCCAATGAACACTCCTTTTTAAATGAAGATGCTTCAGCCAATAACCCTACTAAAGATAAATTTGTCCTAGAGCCTTGCAACCCTTAATATAAAAGCAATTTAAATTATATTTTGTATGCTATAAAGGTAAATAATAGCTTATTAAATACTAAAAAAACTAAATTATTTGAATTTTGATCTATTTAAAAAATTTTTTTTTTTAAATATATATATATATCTATATATATATATATATATATATATATATATATATATATATATGTTTTTTAAACTTATTAAAAATTGCATTTTTTTTTCTAATACTTTTTTCACTCTAAAGAAAACTTATTGCCACTTGGAGCATAAGGGGTTACTATTTGGGATTGTGTCTAATAGAGGACTGTGGGGGAGTTGAGCAGTGAGATTTCTGTTCATATTACAGTCAGAGAAGCAGGAAACAGGAAGGAAAGTTTTTTTTATTTTTTTATTTTTTTTAAGTCTAGCAGTCCAAAAGAAGAAAGTATTGGAGTAGAAGGATTTCCAGAATCTAAGGACCTTAACAGTAAAAGGGTGTGATCTTGCTGTTAGTCGGGGCACAACTTATACAAGTTCATTAGAGCACATTTTATTCAAGTACTTGTAAAGTAGACACAGGGATATGACATTGCGGCGATGGGACAGAGGTAGCTTGGCCAGTAGTGTGAACCTATGAGTTTCGACTCTTTTTTTAGATCGTAAGGCTAGAGGGAGATGTACCAGCCCAAATGTAGCAACAATACATGAGTGAATAAATTGTTAAATGAAATCAAATACCCAATATTTACACTTATTTGAAATGTCTACAAAAATAGGAAGCAAAAAAAACAAAAACAAAAAAAACACACCTAAACTTATCCAGTGTGTATTTTAGTTGTTTTAAGTTTAGCTTGTTATTTTAAATATATTTAACAAAAATCAAAAAGCCTTTATTTCAGTTGAGGGAAGTGCTTTATTTACCCAAGTTAAGCTCCCCCTTAACATTTCCCATGCAGATTAAAGTCTAGTATCTGTTTTGTCATTGTAAGAAAAAATCCAGGGAGCCGTTATTTAGGAGCTGAATTTTCTCATGAAAAACGGCCATTGTGCCTAAGTTTGCTCTTATGGAGGAGGCAAAGACTTAAGAAGAATAGTAGTATATGGATTTAAACTCCCTCCATTCCAATATTTAAATACATAATATAGGCATGTGTGTATATAATGTATGTATGTAATATATATATATATATATATATATATATATATATATATACACACACACATATATAAAGCCCAAATTAAACAAGTTTTTGTTGAGCCATCCCCTTAAATAATCAAATTCTATCCAATTTTCACCACTACCTATTAATATTCTGTGGTCTCACAGACCATCTGCACTCATTAATCTTTATCTTCGCGTGATCTTTATTTAGGCCTTGATAAGTAGCGACTCTTTTGTAAAAAAAAAAAAAAAAAAAAAATTAATCCAGAGATTGGATATGTTCACCAGATGAACCCAAATGAGGATAAAACTAGGGTCTTTGACTTCTGGTTTGTTAGCTTGCATGAGCTGTGACGTTGATTCACTGTGGAAATTATTATATACAGTCCTGGTCCAAATCATAAGACCACTTAAGAAAGTAAGCGTTTACACATATTATCAAATTTTTAATCAAACAAATGGTTGAAACCATTGCCAAAAGGGAAAATATGATGGAAAAAAATGAAATCTGCTTCATTCAAAACCTTAACCCTGATCTAATAATTATTTTTTAAAAAACAAACATTTTCACCTGGTCAAAATGATAAGACCAGTTTAATAAAATCGGCTAGTTTTGAAAAAATGAATACGAAAAGCTTTCTATGTTACTAAAGGCAACTTGTTAGTGGATAAAAAACATCTTACTAAATTATAAATGGCAAAAGGGAAACCATTATCAGAGTTTGAGAGAGGAAGGATCTTTGAGCTTAATAGGGGTGGACTCTCCCATAGATCCATTGCAAACGAAGTGAATCGTAGTAAAACGGTCATCACAAATTTTTTTAAGAAATCCAGATCAATATGGGCACAAAAAAAGTCCAGGCCGACCCCAAAAAATAACCCCATCACTGGATCGCCGTATCAGAAGTTTAAAAAAAAAACTCCAATATGAGCTCAAGTCGATTGAAAAGCCAAACAGCAGCAGAATGTAGTCCTAAAACCATCAGAAGGCATCTGAAAATGAAGGGCTTCAATCATTTAAAGCGACTACAGAAACCATGTCTTCTTGAACAGCACAAAACTAACCAATTTAAATATGCCGCCAAATACCAGACTTGGGATGAAGAGAAGTGGGAAAATGTAATTTTCTCCGATGAGAAAAAGTTTAATCTAGATGGTCCAGATGGATTTCAACACTATTGGCATGATAAAAATTTGCCCAAAGAGACTTTTTCAATTCGGCATAGTGGAGGATGGTCTTTAATGATCTGGGGTGCTTTCTCATCAGCTAGGACCCTAAAGTTGCAAGTAGTGAAAGGCCGGCAAATATCATTGAAGTACATTTCAATGCTTGAAAATGCTTCTATCAGGACTGAAGGTCCACGTTTGTGTGGAAGAAATTGGATTTTCCAGCAAGACAATGCTGTGATACACATTTCTTAACAAGCACGAGAATACTTTTCTTCAAATAATATAGAATTGTTAGATCAACTAGCATGTTCTCCGGACCTCAATCCCATTGAAAATCTTTGGGGATGGATGGCAAAAGAAGTGTTCAAGGATGGAACCCAGTATGATTCGATAAAAGAAATTTCTGATTCAGTTTTCAGTACATGGGATAAAATTCCTTCGCAACTGATAAAAAACTTAGTCGCAAGCATGCCGAAGAGAATTTTTGAAGTAATTCGTAATAATGGAGGCTATACTAAATACTGAGACCCTTTTTAGTAATTTATAATTGCCTTTTGTTAGATAAATTATCAGTGGTTTTATCATTTTGACCAGGTGAAAATGTTTGTTTTTAAAAAAATAATTATTAGATCAGGGTTAAGGTTTCGAATGAAGCAGATTTCATTTTTTTCCATCATATTTTCCCTTTTGGCAATGGTTTCAACCATTTGTTTGATTAAAAATTTGATAATATGCGTAAACACTTACTTTCTTAAGTGGTCTTATGATTTTGACCAGGACTATATGTATATATATATACACGCACGCACGCATGCACGCACAACTGATCCAATTCAAATTACAACTCCATAACACATGTCCCAGCATTACAATGGGTTTCATGTTTTAATTTTGATTAAAGAACTAAACCACAGCAGAATCTATATCTGACAATTTTATCTTAGGGGCATGAAATCTCAATTTAATAATATTAGTCAAGTTGTTGTGATTTTAAGAATTCTATTTACTGCCAAAACTGTATTCTTGTTTGTAATTTTGCTTACTTAGTGTAAAATACACAATTAGGCTTGCTTGTCATCGGGCATACTTAGAAATATATATATATATAGAGAGAGAGAGAAAGAGAGAGAGATTGTTGATTTATTTATTTTTTAATTTTTATTAGCGATTCTGTGATATTTTCTTTCTTACCGCTCCCGAGCGCTTTTTAAGAGAGAAGTTATCTGCCCTTTGTTTACATTCTAGTCGCCCACATTTTGGGACGTATTATTTGTAATTATTAATTTATTTAAATATTTTTACATGCATAAAAGTAAGTTATCCATAGACATGTATTTTTCGAAGTATCACTTTTCTTCAGTATGGCTGAACTAACGAGGATTGAACCTGTCACCGCTCAATAAGTAGCCTGGTGTTTTACCACAAGAGCACGGGACTTTATCAATTTTTATGCACGATTTTTATCGCTTTTAAATGCAAGATTGTTAATTTTTTATTAGCAATTCTGTGGTAGTTTTTTTTTTTTTTTTTTTGGGTCCCCCAACGAAAGGAGGGTATACCTGTAATTTCATCTTTGTCTATTCGTCCGTTCACACTTTTCTCAATAACTATGCCTTGGAATTTTTGAAATTTTGCACAAGCATTAAACATGTGAGTAAAAAAAACCTTGGGGAATTTTTGGGGTTAAATGGGGGAGGGGGTTAAATGATGGACAGCCATTTCTTTTTGTGCATGGTGCAGAACTCAAATTTACATATGTTAAAGTCTAAAACTGCACCGTTTGTTCATTTTCATCAGCATATGACGTCCCCTGGGGACAAATGCTGAACTTAGTCATTTTTTTTATGCATCATTCACTGTGCACTCGCAGGGGGCCATGCATGCTTCACTTGTTTTTCTTTCTTATCACTCCCTACTTGAATTTGAATAATAGA
Source organism: Euprymna scolopes (assembly GCF_053919585.1). Taxonomy (NCBI): domain Eukaryota; kingdom Metazoa; phylum Mollusca; class Cephalopoda; order Sepiida; family Sepiolidae; genus Euprymna; species Euprymna scolopes. The sequence goes on from NC_136514.1 coordinate 38,581,253, forward strand.
TAAATGGTAATGGCCAGAAACAGTGACATCATAAAGTATGAATGATAGTTGCCAAAATGCATACAATTAGCACATTATTTTTCCAGGTTCCAATACAATTAGCAATTCCAATTCTTTTTAAATTTCTAAATATACAATTGTTTTTTTTTTTTGTGTGTGTGAAGGATCAGATGACTGCAAAACCCCATATCATATGTGCATATACTTTTGCAAATGTAAAAATACAATTATGGATGTGACCTATAAATTTTAATTTTACTGGTGGTTTAAAATTCATAAATATTTATTAAAAAGAGCTATGGAAAATTTTAAACAAAAAGAAATAAACAAAAAAAGAATTGTTTTGGGCATCAGGAAATAGGCACAAATCATTCCGATACTCACAAAAGTTATAATTTTTTTTTATTATTCCGATTAATCATCTGAACACACACACACTTGAATTTGTTTAATATCATTGGTGATATGTGATTTTCTCTATGAAATTCTATCATTTAATTTGGTTCTGATATGCCATTGCATGAAGTCATGTTTTTGACTAAGTCACTTCAAGTCTTCATTGGCTTGCTTTTTTTTCACTTGCCTTTAACTGAAATATGTGTACATCTATTGAATCCTTTTTAGACACTAGAACCATCCAGGTTGTCATTGATGGACGTACATCCAAGCAGCATAACATTAATATGGGAGTGCCTCAGGGGTCGATCCTTGGATCATTATTATTTCTAATATTCATAAACGATCTCTCTGATAATATTGTGTCTGAGATGGGGATATTTGCTGATGATACAATGCTCTATAAACATGCATGAGGGAAGATATAAATCCAAGACAATGGCAGAATCGTTAGAAAATGAACCCCAGACCATAGTGGAATGGGGCCGCAAATAGATGGTAACATTTAATATTAGTAAGACTAAACTGCTCTCCTTTAACAATTACAAGACGTCTCTTCAAGCCCAGATATCTTTTACAAATAGTATCCTACCTGAGAATTCTTCCTTTAAACTTCTCGGCCTAACATTCACAGGCAATATGGACTAGAACAAATACATTGAGGACATTGCAAAGGATGCTGCAAAGAAGGTGGGTTCCCTCTATCGAGCTTGAAAACTACTCACACCTGAGAGTATCCATCATTTGCCCATGTATGGAGTATTTGTTGGCACATCTGGGTTGGTGCATCTACCACTAACCTCTTGGATAGGGTCCAAAAAAGAGTTTCCAATTTAATAGGTCCACCTTTGTCAACTAAGCTCCAACCCCTGTCTCATCGCCGCAATGTTGTATCAGTACTTGTTTTACAAATATTTTAATGAAATGTGCTCTGATGAACTCATTGCCCTCTCAACGTATATATATCCCTGACAAACCCGCTTAGCAACAAAATCTTACCCCTTCACTGTTAAGGTCCCTAAAATGCCAGAAAGCTTTCTATTTTCTTCCCTCGAACAGCTAGACTTTGGAATTCCCTTCCTGCTACCCTGGCTGTACTGATGTGCAGAAGTTTAAATGTAACGTAAACCAACATATTAATCTTTTCTAGGTATGGTCCCAAATAATAGCCCTTTATGTCCCAGTAGCGATATGCCTTGTTAGGGGTGAATATGAGTAAAAAAAAAAAAGAAAAAAAAGAAGGTTAATGGTAGGTGTCAAAAAGTTGTGATGTCATAAAGAATGAACAGTAATTGTTTGAAAGCAGCAGGAATAGCATCCATGACCGTGGCTCCTTTATCAACAAATATTCAATGAGATTATATTAACTAGCATGGATACCCGATGTTGCCCGGGTCGACACAAAGTTCTGTTTGGACATATGTGCTATACTATTGATATTAAACAGTTTTTCATTATTATATGTCAATTCTATTGTTAGGCCTACAACAATTTCAAATATAAAAGAGTGGATAAAAATGTGTAAATGCAATCACCCCAAAAAAAGAAGTACGTGACAATCTCTCCACCAGATATTTCAGCAGAAGGGATACAAAGAGAAAAAGCTGTTCTCCTGATATTGAGCATTTTTTTTTTTTTATGACTATATACCAATATAGTCACCACTTATCACAGCCTGCAGGCCACTCCAGGATAAGGGTTAATGAGTGTACAGTAGTCAGTGGGAATGTAGTAATCGTTAATAGTGGAAAATTGGTAAATTGGATTACTTAAGGAGATAGTTCACCAAGAACTTGTTCACATTGGACTTGAAGATGACCATATTGTAGTCAGTTGGAAAGCAGGAAAATGGAACAGAGTTCCACAGGCGTTCTAAAAAAAAAAAGAAGCTTTGTTCATGGAATCTACATTTAGGTTTAGGCACGGATAAAGAGTGGGAGAATATATATAATTTTATTGCATGAGAAATATGTTTTACTCTTGATGATGTATTCTCATAAAGGCAATTAAAAATGTTTTTCCATCAGGAAACTTAATATAAACTTCACATAAAATTGTTCAAAAGAGTACTTACAATAAGATGGCCACTATGGTTTACATTTTTTGTGATGGTGAAAAGAATTCTTATGTGTGACATTGTGGATTTAGTGTCAGAGTATTCACCTTACATATAAGTGACTCTAAGTTTTGAAATTTGCTTAAAGGAGGGCAACAATCAAAGTCTAGAATGCCCTGTCTGGCTGTTATTGTCTGTGTGGATTGCAGTGTTACGCCTGATTGTGGAAAAGCAATTATATTATATAACATATACATCCAACCAAATTTTATTTAATTTAATATCAAATCGTTTTTTATTATCAAACCAATAGAAATCTGTCATTGATTGTTAAAAGAAAAAAAATGTTATTTGTAAATACATGAAAATTAAAAAAAATTTTCTTAATTTTTCAGCCAATGGAAACGAATAATGCTCTAGTCCAGTTTCGTCCACGCACAGGCAAATTGGCAAATGCTCCACTTCTTTTGGAGGTTGAAGTTTATCTCCATTTGTTGGTTGTGATCTATTTGATTGATACCAAGAAATATGCAGAGGTAAGGTTGATGTTTCTCTCACAAGTGAGAAGTTTCTGGGGAGGGGTGTATCCTTTTTTTTCCTTTGTTGGTTTTTAAAAAAATTAATATTAGAGATAAAGATTAAGATAGAAAAAAAAATGTGACTCTGCTTCTTCACGTCTGGCTTCTCTATCATTTTATTTTATGTCACCTTTGTGGTTCACATTGCAAGGTTTGTATGCATCAGAAAAATTCGTTTTAGGGAAATAATTAATCATTTTTTTCTTTTCATTCTTGCAAAGTTAAAAGTGCAAACAAAATATTTTCATCATTCAGCACAGATTGTAGATTTTCATTGTAATGTCCAGAAATTGAAATTAAAAAGCTACTTACGTTTCTGAATTTTTGAAATGAGGATTGATAATTCGTATTATTAGGATCATTCAGATTACTGTTCTCATGTTGTGTGATATTTTCACGTTTGAGTTGATGTAACCTCCAACCTTCTTTAAGTGTATCTTGAAATTGGAAATCTGGTCAGAAACAGCCTTTATTTTAATCCACGAGGGTAGTTTTCTCTTGTTCGTCAGTCATGATCAGGTAGAAGCCCTAAGTAATTCGCAATTGTAGTTTGAGTATTTCCCATGCTGGTGACCCATGGCAGAATAGATAAGAGATTTTAAGAAACTTTACCAAAATAACCGTGTTTTGCATTAAATAACCCGAAAAGAGTTGATATGTCATAAAATAAAAAAAATGTAAGGATTTTGTGAAATTAATTAGAAGTCAAATTTTTTAGTTCATTTACATCTCTTGTCATCATTTAATATTGTTAGCAAAAGTATGAACCTGCAGTCCCTCTTTAACTATGGTTAAAATGGCTGCTTTTATTTGATAGATATTCTGCTTTGGCATTAAATTAGTCCTCGTGCGAAAGAGCAGGACACAAAATGTTTTAAATAATAATAATAATAGAATAACAATAACAAAGACTTTCGCTGGCGAGGACTACTATTGACCATAACCAGTTATACATTCCTTTTGAAATTTTCATTTCTATTTTTCTCGTTATGTACTGAATATTTGTTAATGAAACCTATATGAAATATATTCCTTATTAAATTTGAAAGATTTTCTATTCTGAAAAAAGTTTTAAAAAATTTAATCTAAAAAAAGTTATTTTAAAGTTTTTGTTAAAAAAAAAGAAAAGATTTTCTCATTCTTCAGACCTGTATTACAAAGAGGGGGTTGCAAAAAATGAGTTGTGGTGGGAGGAGAAATACAAACTGAAATAGAGATAAGGAGAGTTTTAAAATATAATCTTAAAAAGATAAGATACAAGTTAGAAAAGCATTTCATCCAAGGCATGAAAATTGTTAAACAAAATGTTTTTACTATAGGCTTTAAAAATAAAGGTACAAGATTCAATTTGAAATTTATTTATCTTCAAAGTGCACCTTTATAAATTTTACAAAGTAAGGTATAAAAATTTAATTTGAATTGAATCAAAAAATTACCTTGGATTTATTTTATGTAATGTACATTTTGGTGCAATTTAAAAACATTATCTTTCATCTAGTAATTAATGATATAGATATAAATTTTCAATGATTTAAAAAAAAAAGAAAAGTGTAACAATGTACATTACATAAAATAAATCCATGGTAATTTTTTGATTCAATTTGAATTAAATTTTTATACCTTACTTTGTAAAATTTATAAAAGTGCACTTTGAAGATAAATAAATTTCAAATTGAATCTTGTACCTTTATTTTTAAAACCTATAGTAAAAACATTTTGTTTAACAATTTTCATGCCTTGGATGCTTTTCTAACTTGTACACAAAAAGGGTTGATTTATCATTCAAGACAAATCCAACCTTATAAAATAATATTTCTAATATAAATGAATAATAAACCTGAATTTCTCCAAAGAAAGTGATCCTTTTAAAGTTGGAGAAAGTGTTACTGTAATAAATCAGTATGTATTAGATAGTGTGCATGCTTTATGTTTAGAATTTAGAAAAAAGCTTTTAAATAACCGTTCACATTAAAAAAAAAAAAAAAAAATTGGAATTCCAAATCTATATAATTATAAAACTCAAATGACCTTGTAACGATGTATGTAACCCACTTTCCAGTTTACAACATCGGTTGCGCATGCGCGCATGACCTGCGCACTGAAATATTAACGTTATTATTTCGAAATTATTATTTAACATGGGAAGAGTGGGGTTTAAAATAACTTAAACTTAATACAGAAATGAACGATGTAAAAAAAAAAACAAAAAACCCCACCAAAATTTCAATAATATAATAAGTATTATGGTATCTGTTCAGTGCACACTTACCTAGAAGTATAGCCAACTACTTATAATTCAGTAACTGTAAATTTTTTTTTTTTTTTTCAAAAATAATAAATTATAATAAACAGAACGACTCATAGAAATCTATCTATATTCTCTTTTCATTTTAATATACTTTCATAGAAATGTTTCTGTTATGTCAAAAGCACCCCTATTTTCTTTACGTCATAAGTGTCACGCTCATACATGAACTCCATAGCTAATATAACATACTGACCCAACGGGTCGTCTAGTATTATATATTATTTTTATTTTTTTTACCCGAAAGGACAGTAAGTAAATGGGAGATAATTTATTCAAAAGTTATCTTCCTTGAAAATGTGCAATTTCAAAATCAAGAAACTATTTAGCTATAAAAGTTACCTCCCTTGATCCGAAAAGAGATTTATGATGTTCCTATTTACAATGCCTCCCCACGGGACAGAGTTAGACGCCAGGGTCGTTTTTTAACGTGGAGAAAAGGAACAAAAATAAAAATTGTCTCAGCCGTGAAGGATTTCTCCTCCACTGATAGAGAACAAAAAATTGAAGTACAGCATCTGAAGAACAGATACTACACTTCGATCTTGTCCCGAAGTTCAAGTACGAGAGATTTATGATGTTAATGGTTAAAATGTAAATAAATATTAGAAAGAAAAAGGTTGACGTTAAAAATTCAATGCTTAATTGATATTTTCGAAAAATGTAACATTTCTCTCTGTAATTTTTAATAGAATATATTCGTAGTTCATTTATAATGTAAAAATTTAAAATAATTGCAAGAAATATATATGAGCTTCAGAACTGGAAGCATGAATACACACTGTTCCACATTCACTGATGGTGGGGTGACTTGTACAAATTAAACAGAATTCAAAAGAAAAAAAAATGCAGAATATGAACATAATTTTGGATAATTTTTTTTTTTCTTTTTAAAGATAAATTAAAATCTAATCATTTTGTCAAATGTTTTTTTTTTCTTGGAATAATTTTGACATTTTATTCAAATAAATTTATGCAAATGTTATTGTAAGAATGTATAAGATTAATAAGATCTCATATAGATTAGTGAACTTAATCTTGAACACTAGACATGGGAATTAGAACATAATGTTAAAATTATAAGTCATGTAAAAAAAAAATGGTGGCTAAACATCGTGATGTGTAATCTAATCTAATCTTTTGATAAACCGATGCACAGATGCTACACCTGCCAGCATTAGCACAGTGCTACTTGATTGCAGAATACTGCACAGCAGCATGCAATCATTCTGCTCATGCTGCAAAGGTTGACATCAAGCTCAACAAGGCATATAGGATGATTACCAACAACCTGAAATCTGTTTACAGGCTGATTGGGACCGCTCTGTGCCACAGATTAGTTGAGATGATAATGAAGGCAAGCAGGGTAACAACAATCGCCATCCCCTATTCACGGATTTCGGCCTCTTGGATTATTTTGGACCATCTTCCAATTACGCGATTTCCTTGGATTTTACTTGTGCGAATGGAAATTTAACTTTCTTGGATTAAATTTTTGGATTTTACCATTATTGGATACTTTACCTTTCACCAGACTATCCATTCACGTGAAATTACCTTTTTCTTCACCCTATTCCCTCTGCTTCACTTTTTGTTATCAAGTAAGATTGTTGATTTACTTGCAGTTTCATCAAATACTTTTGCAAGCAAAATCCGATCCCGCATTTTGCTAATTCCTACCCTTTGATGAGAAGGAAAGTATTTCTTCGAAACTCTGCAGATTAAGGGCTATCCACTTATTTAGTGTTTCCTTTTCAAATTAAATATGTTTTTAACTCTTTTTCAAAGTGTTTTTTAGCATATTTTATTAACTATTTGCTCTTATATATGTTAAAAGTCCACATATACTTCTAGGATAATGATTTAAGGGTTACGAGGGTTATTTGAAGCATGGAAACAATGTTCCTTTTTGTATTTAATATTTTTTTTTTTTTTTTTATATTCAATACTTTTTTGTGACTAAAAGCGGAGGGCTGCTTGAAATATAAAAAAATAAGAATAAAAATATTAAATACAAAAAGTAACATGCTTCAAAAAACCCTCATAACCTTTAAATATATATATAAATATATACACACACATACATATGTATGTACAGATATAGGCATAGATGCACACAAATATAGACACCATTCATTAATAATGAAGATTGCTGTCAGAGTTCTTATTGACCTAGGCAAGATAATATTGATGATTTTCCCTTGCTGATAAGTTGGACAATCACTCAGTTAACAGTATGAAAACTGAATCCCAATGTTTGTGGTGATTTGATGATTAAGTCCACCTTTAGATTAACCTATAATATGGCGTCTCTGAAACTTTGAGAATTCTAATGCTTCTTTGACCGGTCTTAAACTTAAATGGTGATATATGATATATTTTAAACTTTTATTATTGCTTTATAGTTCTAAGTGTTGGCTGTTGGTGAAGGAAGCAGAAACTTTAGACATGTATAAATTATTTCGGAGGGGGTCTATTTACCTTCTTTTTTTTTGTGTGTGTATATATATATATATATATAAATCCAAAACGACATAATGGAAACACATTAAAGGTGTATGCAGCTTCTCTTCCAATTTTCAGATTTTAATCATGTCAAATCACACTTCATTTCCTTTTGACAGATTGATTGTTGCTATTTCTTCTGATGAGTTAAGGGCATAATAGATTCACTGATTGATATAATAATTAATTGATTTTGCGCTACAAAACAGATACTGTCAAAAATTGTAAAAATAACTGAATTAAAGGAATAAATTATAAGATGATCAACATCATGAATTTTGGAATATAGTTTGTCATTTATTCTCTATATTGCTCTGTAATTACATTGAGCTTCTTAAATAAGGATTGCTATATATTATAAGAAAATATATTTCTTCAGAAATATATATATATAGAATAAATGACAGAAAAAAAAAAAAGAGTGGGATTCAAGGACTTTGATTAAAATCCAAGATGGCGTAATGGTAAAATATAAAGGTAACTGCAGCTTCTCTTCCAAATTTTCGGATTCTCACCATGTCATATCACATTTTAATTCCTTTTGGTGGATTGATTGTTGCTATTTCTTTTGATGAGTTAAGGGCATAATAGATTCACTGATTGATATAATTATTAAGTGATTGATTTTGTGCTACGAAACGGACACTGTCAAGAACTGTGAGGATCAATTGATGTAAAGGAATAAAATATAAAAATTGTCAACATCATGTATTTTGGAATATAAATTTTTGTCATTTATTCTATATATTGCTCTGTATTACCATTGAGCTTGTTATATAAGGATTGATATATAATAAGAAAAATATATTTCTACAGATATATATATATATATATATATATATATATATATAACACCTTTTGTTTACTTTTCCAATTATGAATTACTTACCAAATAGTGCATATTTACTATTTTAAAAAAATTTATCTTTGCAGGGTGTTAAATGTGTTGATTTGTTAATGACTAAAATTACGTCTCAGAATCGTCGCACATTGGATATGCTTGCAGCAAAATGTTACTTTTATTATTCAAGAGCTTATGAGCTAACCAACCAACTTGACAGAATTCGCAGGTAAGCCATTCTTAAGAAACCAGAATGCATCACCATAACTTTATAAGAGTTTTTCTCTTTTTTTTTAATTTTTTTTTTTTTTTTATAGATAATTATCTTTCTAACATGGACAGAGAGAAATAAAAACATTTTCAAAAAGTAACGTTTCTCGAAAAGCTATATATTTATAATTAACGTCTATTGCTTTTTGGAATATCTATATTGTATTTCTTCTAGTCTGTCTGTTCATTCCCCTTTTTCTCAGAAACTATCAAACCAATCTGGCTTAAATTTTGTATGAACCTTTGTTATAAGATACAGCGAACTAAGTATTATGCTATCTGTTGACGAACAATTATAATAAACATTAATATGCATTAACATTTAATATAAAAATGAGCACAAATTTAACCATATTCAGCCATCAATTTGGCATAAAGCACTCATTCTAAGTCAGTGGGCTATAACTTTTGACTGTTTTTTAACAAGCTAAAATGTCTAGTTCAGTAATGTTTCTGAAAATCCTGAATAAGAAATCTTTTTTTTTTTTTTTTTTTACTTTAAAATTTACAATTTCATACACACTATTTTTTAAAATGCACCTAAGAAATGTTATTCAGTTCTTTTTTTATATTTCCTTGTTTAATTAAAAAAAAAAATTTTTTTTGCGTGATAAAATCAAAATGTAATCTTTTGAGATGTTAAAAACAAAAACAACAGAAACAAACTCTAAATAAACATTGTCATTTGTTGATAGTTTTGTTTTTAAAATCTATTTATTACTTTTAAAATTCTGTTATCTTATGCTACCTTCACCATTATATCAATGTTTTAAATGATGAGAGGAATGGAATGATGTAAATACTTAAGAGAGGGTTTTTCATGATGTCACAATGTATTCTAACTTTGCAATCCTTGTAAAAGCCAGTACCAGTTGATAAATTATATGTAACAAAAACAGATGTTGCCCAGCTTTCCTTTATAAGGACATATGCAAACGCGACCCAAAACTGACTGGGGCATTTACCTGGGCAGCTGGGAGTAGCTGGCAAATGACCGCGGCACCTGCAGATACTGTATGGCAGGCCGTGGGGAGAGAAGACAACAGAAACCTGATGCTGGAAATAGGGAATGACACAGAAAGCAGCACCAAAAGGCAGCAGATCCTAGCATATCTTCCTTCCTGTGCCATTCCCGAATAGGGCTCCAGAGTCACGCTTGAAGATGCCCAAAGACAATTATTTTTAAATGTGTCATTACATTAAGCTTTCAGATCGAGGATAAATGTTTCCTTGATGATTAAAAAAAAAAAAAAAAAAAAAAAAAAAAAAAGCATAAGTTTAGTTTGAAGGCAGCTAAAAAAAAAAATAAATAAATAAATTGAACATACCAAGGCGCATGTCATTATCTCCTGAGATAGAAGATTTCCTATAGATGTAACAGGTACGTAGCCATTGATGGTTCAGGAAGACATAAAAGATATTTAGAATTTTTACCAAAATGCTGAATTTGGCATTACATAACTTGAAAAGTTTGATATATCAGAAAGCAACAAGATTTTTCAGTAAATTAATTAGTAACTATTGTCCTCATTTACCGTATTTGTACTGCACCGGTACTTGCCTTAGACGGGTTGAACTGGCTTCCTACATTAATAGATATGAAACTCACAATCTCTCACTGACTTTTGTTAAAATCACAACTTTTATTTAATCATTCATTTATAATAGGTGTTCAAATTTTGCCTTAAACCATTTGCAATTTATTTGTTTTATTTTAAAAAATGTCTCTAGTAATTTTGATTTTATTATAGTAATAAAACAAAACAGAAGTAATATGAATTAAGAAGTATTACAATATCCTTCAGCTTCTTGTGAGAAATACAAACTTACCCTTCATAAATTTTTATAAGACTAGATGTGCTACCTAGTGTTGCTCTGGGCATGGATAACAAAAGAGAAGAGTTTTAGAAGTATCAAACATCTTTCCTTTAAAAGCTCTTTCTTTCTCTCTTTGACTGCCCCCTCCCTCCGGCAACTGGTTCAATATAATAAAAAGAAAAAGAAGTTGACTGACTGACCTAATTTCAGTGTTTCTTTGAAATAGCTACTCTAGAAAAAATACCCCCATCTCTAATGGAATAAATATTACAGCATTTCTTTTTTTATCCTAGTCAGGTTGGGGAATTTGATAATGTAAAGTTTGTCAATGTATCTTGTGTAGTATCTCACTTTTAGCTGGACACACAATACAAAGAATTATGATTTTTTTTCTTTTCTCTAATAGATGACCAAATTTAATTAAATGATTCAATATTTTCAAGAGTAGGCAAATTGCTCTTTCCTCATCTAGCCTGTGTCCGGTGTTTCCCGGGTATTTGGAGGTGTGTGTGTGTTGAGCAAAAAAAAAATGGTATCAGGCAGGCAGGCTCGAACTCTTACCATGAAGAAGGAAAAGAACATGAAAAAAAAATGTGACGTCTTTGCCGTTGTGTCCATCGCCAAACTGGAAGTGGTGAAGGTTTAAATTAAGGCTAGTCAATCGAAAAGAGGGAATGACTTTCGAAAATATCGGCAAAAAAAGTGACCCCGTCCTTGTAGAAAAGTGCCCAGTTGAGGGTGAAGGAATTAATGTTTTTAGTCAATTTTTCAGTATTTATCGTCTGAAAGGTCGAACTTCAAAACGATATCGGTCTTGTGAAAATTGGTCGCCTCTGTCAAAAGTTTTAGGCAGACATGCATACATTTAAACACACGTGAGATTTATATAACAGATATGATGAAAATACAGGTTCCCATCACACTATTAAGTTGACATCAGGAAGGGCATCTGGCCTATAAAAATTTTTCTTCAATTAAATTAGTTCCAACAATGAGTTAGTTTGGCTATCAATTTCTAAAAGCTGTCTAATACACGTCAACATGTAAAACCTAAAGCTGAAACTAAATATCATGATGATGATATCATAGATTAAAAGAAAAACAAATTTTTTATATTTTGAATTTTATTTAACTTTTTTTTCTTGTTATTGATTAATTTTGTTTTCATTTTCAGTTTTCTCCATGCTCGTCTTCGCACAGCAACATTGAGGTCAGATTTTGAAGGTCAAGCGGTTCTTCTGAATCTTTTGTTGCGTAACTATTTACATTTCAACCTGATTGAACAAGCTGGCAAGCTTGTCCTCAAATCTACGTTTCCAGATGGTGCAGCTTCTAATAATGAACTAGCCAGATTCCTTTATTATCTAGGTGAGTATCTTGATTTAATTCTTTTCAATACATATTCTTATATATTAAAGTACAGCACAATTACGCTGACACACTGGTTTTTTTTCAGATCACCAAAGTTAAGCAACGTTGGTCCTGGCCAGTACCAGATTGGTGACCATTTGGGAAGGCTAGGCGCTGTATGTACCTTCTGGAAAGATTGGGCATGGGGCCAGCACCCTCACCCGAAAAAAAGAACTCCTCGTGACAAAAGCATCTACAAAAATTATGGATGGCCTATGCTATTCCAGAGGCTCAAGACTTTTTTTTTTGTCTTTTATATTACCTGGCGTACCTGTCTGTGCTAGAAGCGACAAAGAAGGATGCACAAATGATCACTATCGAATTGGCTAAACTTGTACTTTAAAAAAAAAAAAGCCGCTATTAGAGTAGAAAAAAAATAGACTTCCGTGTAAAGTCTTGAAAATTCTATGAAAGTTGTGCTTTATTTCTCAACCATTGAATTAGCGAAGAATATTAATTTTCCTCTGCCCTATTAACTATGTTATTGTATATCTTTCTTGTGATCTCTTGGTTTTACTGGATTCTAGAACAAGAATTGATCTAGGAGTATCCAGCTAAATATTGTTACTTGAGGTGATATATATGGCATAATCATGTTGGCATACTGGTTCCTGTCAGATCACCGAAGTTAAGCAACATTGAGCCCGAGTGACCAATTTGGGAATTCAAGGTGCTGCATGTAGGAGGACGTCGACACCTCCCTACAAGATTTTCAAAAACTTAACACTGTCATCTCCCTTAATGAGGATATACATGTGACTAGGGACCCCTTGTGAATTTCATACTCACATGGAACTTCCTCCTTTGGAGGGAGCCGATTTAACATAGACCAACATAGTGTTAGTGCCGTTTCCATTTTCATTTTTTCCACTTGAGGTAATATCACTAAAAGAAGGTGCAGCATTCTTTGTATGAATGAGTATATAGCTGTGTCAAGGGGAACTTATTTACGCTTCAAATATTATGTTATTTGGAATATTTGGTCAGAGTTTACTTGTAGGGTGGAGTATTTTCATGTCAAGTAGTCCTGACAAACCCTTGTACAGAGACTGGAGACATTCGAGGATTGTGTCTAGAAGGTAATTCAAACTCTCCAGTTTTATAGTAATGCACTTTGTTAGACAAACTCAGATGTGAGTGTTAGGAGGATTGGATTGGTAAGGATTATTTCCCTTTAACTGTGAATTTGTGAAAGGTTATTTCATGCTGTAAATATGGAATATGGGCATAGCACATATGTTGCATTTACCAAGCCATCATTTTAATTTGACAATTTAACTTCATCTTTTTGATTTTTCTATCATAATGGTTCTCAGTTTGTGTGCGATATTAACTTTTACACAAATTGTGTAATTTACACGTGTATTCCTGCTAATGGGTCAGTTTGAATGAGCAAGTACTCTCCAATTCTCTCTCCTCTGATCTTGAGCATGTAGTACAATGGGGAAAGGAGTGGCTGGTTACTTTTAATGCATCTAAAACCAAGCTTCTCTCTTTACATCATCAACATTTTAATCCACATTTGTCATCAATTGAAATGAATGGCTCTCGTCTTCAGGAGGCCTCAAGTTTTGACAAGCTTCTGGGCTTGACCATTACTCCTGATCTTAAATGGAACACGTATATCAAATCTGTTGCCAAGGCCGCTGGAAAAATGGTGGGATCTTTCTATCGATCCAGTAGATATCTCACTGCTGATGCTATTCTCTATCTATATAAGAGCCAGGTACGTCCAAGGATGGAATACTGTTGCCACATCTGGGCAGGAGCTGCTAGAAAGGACTTGTCCTGCCTTGATAGAGTTCAAAATAGACTTCGTAGCCTCGTAGGAGATGTCCTTTTCTCCTCCTTACAACCTCTATCTCACAGAAGAGATGTTGCGAGTTTGTCTCTGATGTATCGTTATTTTCATGGAAAGTGTTCAACTGAGCTTCAATCTATGGTCCCCCCTCGCCAAACTTTCACAAGAAACACTCGTCTAGCTGTAAACACTATCAATAATTTCCCCCACTCTTTATCTGTGCCTAAACCTAAACATAGATTCCATGAACAAAGCTTCTTTCTTAGAACTGCACGCCTGTGGAATTGTCTTCCGTTTTCTTGCTTTTCGGCTGACTACAATATGGTTGTGTTCAAGTCTAAGGTAAATACGTTCTTGATGAGCCGTTCAATATAAGTTATTAAATTTACCAAATTTTCATTACTAATGATTACTATATTGACCAACTTCTACTGTACACTCTTTAACTCTTATCCTTGAGTGGCCTCTGGGCCTTGATAATGTGGTGATGCCTTTGTAAAAAAAAAAAAAAAAAAAATGACAATGAGTCTCGTATTTTCATTTAAAAAAAACAAAAAAACAAAAAAAAACAATTTTCGAATAGGATCCTTTTTAAATTTCAAGATCTAAACTATCAGAATTCGTTAAAACGTTTTCTGATAATCACTTATATGTGTTTAATTTTTGAAATACTTTTTTTTTTTTTTTTTTTTTTTTTTTTTAATTCCAGGCCGAATAAAAGCTGCGCAATTAGAATACACAGATGCCCATAAGAAACTCACCCAAGCAATTAGGAAAGCTCCCCAGCACACCGCGGTCGGATTCAAACAGACTGTAAGTCATCCTTATACTTAATTTTGAATGAGGCAGAATAAAAATGATAAGCAATTGTTGTTTGTCAAAATCCAAATTAATTGTTATGGAATGTTTGATTAAATGGCTGCTTTAGTAATGAGTGTTTTACAGTATAAGAATTATCAATGTTTGGTGTATTATTTCAATCTAATTATATTGAGAAAAGTTAAAAAAAAAAGTTTAATTTAAATAATCAAGAGAAATAACACTATAAATAGTTTTAAAATTATGTGACTTAAACCAATTAAAATTTCAAGTGATAAGAATTAGCAAGGTTCTAAATGATTTCATGAAGTAAGATTGAATGTGTAAAGATGACATCAATCTTTAATCAAATTAATAAATTTATCTGGATTTGAAAAATATCACTGCGTATTAAAAAATATGTAATATTTACAAAATATTAAAAAAAATTTGAATGTGTTTATAAACTGATCATTAAAAGACGTGTGCGTTCACTAAGCTGTTCAAGTTTCACATGAAAGCATTCCTCAGACTAAAAATTAAAAACAAATTTTCACCTTTTGCAGCTTGAGGACCTCTTCAGGGTGAAATGTAAATAGCTTAACAAATATGTGGCACATTTTATAATTTTTATATTGTTATAAATTTATCATTCAGCATTATTTTTAACTGTTATCTCTCAAATAGTAACAGTGAGCATCTGTTACTTTTAACAACAGTATTTACCTATCTAATATATATATATATATATATATATATATATATATATATATATATATATATATATATATAAATATATATATATATATATATATATAAATCTGATAATTTTCTCACCGAGTTCTCTTGTCAGATGGCATCGTTCTAGCATGTATAAAATTCTACTTGTAAGACATTGGCTGCATTCTTTGTAGTTGGATGACTACTAGTGTTGGGACGATTAATCAGAATCGGGAATTTTTTTTTGGGGGGGGGGGTATCGGTATCTGAATTGGGGAAATTTGAACCTATTTTCAGATGCCAAAACCGATTCCTTTAATTATCTATTTTATTTTATTTTATTTTTATAAAAAACATTTTCCACTGCTTGTAGTAATAATAAAATAAATATTTATTGATTAAAACTTCCAGTAAGACTAAAATCTCTAGATCACCCCCTCACAAATGTGTGTTTTTACGTTTGAGAAAATACATGCGCATTTAAGATGTGTTTTTACTGTAATCGGAACAAAATAACAACTGTATAGTAAAATATTTAGAGATTTATAAAGAATCGGAATCTGTAATTGTATCGGAATTGGGAATTTTGTACGGAATCAGTAATTGTATCGGAATTAGGAAAAATATTGGAATCGTCCCATCATTATTGACTACACTCCTTGTTGAGAAGAGTAGGTACATCTCACAATTGGGTACTCTCTGCAGTGTTTATGATCTGTGTTTATTAATAGACTGTCTTGTATGTGGTTTGATGGCTCAGGTGATAGAGTACTCGCCTCATGTGCAGGTGACTCTTGAGTTTAGATGTGTCCTACTGACGAGCTCAAAGGAGAACAAAACTTGAGTTTAGGGCTTGCAGTCTATGTATTTCATGATTTGTGTTGGATATGGTATTGTCTGATTGGGGAAAGTTTTTCTTGCTTGATTTCTATTTATGATGTTGGGAATGATAACTAACTTATGGTGTATGTGTGTGTATACACACATGCATGCACACACACACACACACACATCATGGGTTCGATCCTTGCCAAAATCTTTAGACATGCTGATAACGACTAATAGCCAGAAACATGCGTGTCCATGGATAACTTTATGCATGTAAAAATATTTAAATAAAAAAACATCCCGGTGACACGGTCATATGCAAAACTAAGGGCAGATAATTCCATTATCACTAAAGTAGCAAAATACAAAAAACAATGCCCCAAAACTGTTAATATCGCTAAAAAAAATACCAGATTTTTATATATATATATATATATATATATATATATATATATATATATATATATATATGTCTTTGTTTTTCTGAGATGATTGTTTTTTTTTTCTTCATAATAGGACGTATGCAAAAAAATAATCTAATTAAATAAATTGTCTTCATCTTATTGCTTTTAAACAATGCCAAGTTTCTTTTGTTAGTTCTGTTTTACCTTTGGAAAACAAATATAAGTTGTTTTTTTATCAAGCAACTGAAATTCAAACAGGACTAATCATTTTTTCCAAAAATTATTTTTGTTTTTTTATTCATAGCATTTTTCTAGTTGCTATGTATTGCTCTTGTTATCTTACTATTTTTGTTGAAAGTTTGATATATAGTTTTTATTTATTGATGCACTTTATTTTTTCCTTTTTAGGTACACAAACTTGCTATTACTGTTGAACTTTTACTTGGCAACATCCCTGACCGTTCGATCTTCAGGCAGCCTTGCTATAGAAAAACCTTGGCTCCTTACTTTCAGTTGACGCAAGGTAAAAAAAATTAATCTGAAACTATTACTTTTAAATGTTCTGAACCTGTCAATGTTTAAAAACTTTTAAAAAATTGATTTTTTTTTTCATATATATTTTATGCTTTTGGTTAGATCACTTTTTTTTCTAGTTTTTAAGCTATTTTAATTAAACAAAACATTTACATAGATTTTAACCCTTCAAAAAGATTTTTTTTTTAATTCTGTTCTAGTTGGAGATGACATCCTATTGGATGCCAGACATTCACCCACTATTTCATACATTACAACCGAGAGATCTTTTTAAGATTCTAACCATCCCTTTTAAGTGCAATTGTTTGTATCTCTTTTGCACTTAGTTCACTGAGCATATTTGCCAGGTAGTTTTTGAAATTCTTTTTCATGAGTCAAGTTAGCCCTATAATTACTGGAATGATGGAGAGCTTCCTAAGATTCCAATTTCTTTTTATACCATACATAAAACCTTGAAATATTATCTTTTCCATCTTAGCTCTGTTTAACCCAGCATCATTGGGGGACACTAACTTCAACAAAGGTTGCTTCTTTCATCTTCTTGTCCCATATCGCTATGTCAGGTTTAATAGCTATGTTTTCTAGGTATGTAGCAGTAGGGACTGCATAGTCATAGTGGATGATATATGACTTATTTCCAACTGTTTTTTTTTTGGTGCATGTGCCCAGGACTTGTTGCTACATTCAATATTCAACTTTTTACAGATTTTTCCAGTAGAGATATTTATATACTCCATTGTGTCGCTTTGTATAGTATGAGTAGCTATCACTTAGCAGAACCTTACAGTTGGATGTGAGATGACTCGCACTCTCTACTTCTTTCTGGGAGAACCTACACTTGTTGTCATTGCTGAGACCACTCATTTTCTTAAAAGTATTGGTCTTGGATAGCCGTTATAATCCGCTCCTGATCAGTGGAGCGATCCTTTTTTTTAGCCAGTTTATAGAGCCCTCCTTATCTATAGTCCTGGATGAATTCATCCAGAAAATACTTGGCATGTTGTTGATTGACCCATTCTTCCAGTTTTTTTGTTTTTTTTTTGCAATGATATGTCTTGATCTTTAATACTAGTTATACATCATAAATGTATAGGTTAAATTGTGTTAAATATTTCATCTAATAATTCCTGAACGTGTTCATCTAATTTCTGTATCATGACTTGTGAATTCATTTAATTCCATCTTATAAAATGTTTGCTGCTATTGTTTTTATTCTGATCTGTCAATTATAAATAAAAAAATATATTACTCTTTTAGCAAAAAAATAATGGATTTAAATAATCTTGTTTTTAAAATTTGCCATTACATTAAGCTTTCAGATTGATGGTAAATGTTTGTTTGATTTTTTTTTTTAAAGGAGCATATTAGTTTAGTTTAAAGACAGCTAAAAAATATAAGTTTAACATCACAATCTCTAATGTGTTGACTCTCTAACTTGCTATTTTATTTACCTTCTCTCTAGGTTTCACACAAGGTCATATGTACTTTGAAAAGACAGTACACTAGGATAAGTGCCCTGTAGCCTACAAAAAATGCATGAACAACCCTATTGATATTTCTTTGTAGGTGTGGCTTTGGTGATTAGCAATACACTAACTCCTTCTCAAAGAGAAAGTAAAACTTGGGAGGGTGGTTCCTTTGATTGTAACACAAAGGACGGTAATTCAATATATATTCATGCAAATATTAGCAGTTCATAATGCAAATTAAAGCAACCGGTTTTTTTTTTTTTTTTTCAAGTGACTTGAATTTTTAAAGTTGAAAATAGTGAATAAAAAATTGCATTTTTGAAGAACATTATAAGCATAGTTGATATCAATTGTTTGCTGAAAATTTCATGACAAACATTTGTCATGAAAGATCAATGTTTTTAATGCAATTTCAATTTATTATATTTTTTACTAGAATATCTTGTCCTTTTCTTTTCCAATTTTAACTAGTCCTTTACTTTTCCATGTTTAAGCTTAACCATATTATTTTCTTGCTCGCATTTTTCTATTGTAATACATGATATAGATGGAAATTTTAATTTCCGATTTGAATGTAAGGTGCTTATTTACAATTAAACCTATTGCAAAAAACTAAATTATAGAAAAATCTTTATGATGTATGCATGTACAAGTCATGGAACGAAGATATCATACTCCAAAAAACGCGTAAATTGATCTAGTAGTTTTATATATATAGATATATAAATATATAAAATCATTTTATGATTTTAAGCGGTTGCTAATAATAAATTGAAACCATTACAAGGCTTATCTCAATAGTTCAAATTGAATTGTCTCTCCCTTTATTATAATGCATGGCAGATCAAAACCCTACATCTTGCTTAGTCGTAAAATTTGACTTTCTTTGTATTGTAGCCCTAAGAAAGTGGTTTTTAAGACGCAAGCAACAGGGTTTTAGGTAGAAAAAGTTTATTGTCCAAAAGAATAAATACAAGAAAGGTTGGGGGTATTTCCCAGGATTAGTTAAAAGTCTGTAGTCTTGCATTAAATGCAATAGTTTCCCCCCACAAGAGTATTAACCTCATGGTTTATATAATGGTTAGCATAGTCCATTATAAGTGAATGAGTAAGCCCTCATAACACTTCATTAAAAAAAAAACTATTCAATCAATGTAGGTAATTTTTGGAATATGATATTTTTGTCCTCTGATGGGTACACACATCATAATTTTTTAAAAGATTTTTCTGTCTTTTTGTTTTGAAAATAGGTTTAATTCTAAGTAAGTATTGGAAGTAAATATTTAGACAAATACTACACGAAATATGGTCTATTATATCAATGCTGATGCATTGTACATTTTTTGTTCAATTCTTTTTTGTTTTTACTTCTCTTTCATCTTCTTTATTTACATTATTTATCTATGTTATCCCCTTAATCTCCTTCACTTACACTGCTGCTACTACTGCCTCTATCCCTCGCCATCTGTATGAAACATTCAATATGCAAGCAAATAAGGTAGATTATCAGATTTTTAGCATATGACATCATACTAGTTGGAATCTTAGGAAGATCTCCATCATTCCAGTAATTATAGGAGCAATCAGCTTCATGAAAATTTTTTTAAAAAATACCTGGCAAATATACCTGGTGAACAAGGTGCAAGAGAGATACATAGAATGGCACTTAAAGGGATAGTTAGGATCTAAAAAAGATCTCTTTGTTGTAATGTATGAGATAATAGATGAATGTAGGATGTCCTATCCCTAGTTAAAACAAAAGAAAAAAAACTTTTTTTTCTGAAACACTTGCAGGACTACACCTTTATAACATTTTTTCTTCTTTCCTTTTGAATTTTCATGACAAATGTTTGTCATGAAATTTTAAGCAAACAATTGATATCAACTATGCTTATAATGTCCTTCAAAAATGCAATTTTTTATTCACTATTTTCCAACTTTAAAAAATTTTTCTGATTCAATTTAACATTATATAATCAATTCTTAATGCTGCAATATTTTAAGTTATAAATTTATTATATTTTTTACTAGAATATCTTGTCCTTTTCTTTTCCAGTTTTAACAACTAGTCCTTTACTTTTCCATGTTTAAGCATGACCATATCACTCTTCATGCTCGCATTTTTCTATTGTAATCCATGATTTTTACAGGCTCCCAGTAAATTCACTTGTTCTTTGTTTAATTTCAGTCTTATGTTTTTTCCCCCATAAACATAAAATACACATATGTAATAACAATGTACAGCACTCGTTTGCTTTCATTTCTCTCTGTTTCACTTGTTACTTCTCTTTTTGCAACAGCAGTGAATTAGTAGCGACACCAGTCGCTGAAGCAACATGGTTGCTATGGAAACCAGTCATAAAAAACGTCAGTCACCTCCTTACGAATTTTTACGATTTTGAACACTAGTAAATTCATAATTTTTGTTTTACTGAACGAAAATTGAAATATTTTTTTTTTTCACAATATAGCTGAAAAGGTGATCTGTAAACTGTAATAATTGTTTGAAATTTATTCGAAAAATGAGTGAGCGGTGAAGCTTTAAAGCAGTTCTAAATTGCCACTTAACCATATATTTCAAACACTATCATCTTTGAATGATAATTGCACCAGAAAAATTTATTACTTGCCATAGGGTTTTCTTTTGTGAATCGATTATCTATGAAAAAAAGAAAGTAGAAACCCCTATTGAATAATAAACTCTTCCAATACAATTATGTACAATAGACATGAGAATTTTAATTTTCAATTTTAAACATGAATGTTTAGATAAATATAAAACGACCTGTGACTCATTTGGTCAGCATTGATAAATTTGTTCCTTTTCTGTCTCCTCCTTTCCTTACTCGTCTCCATTTTTTTTTTATTTACATTGTTCATTTATGTCATCCACTTGTAGTGTGGCTTTCATTTCAAACATCTGAGACAATTAAGATTTGCTTAAATGTTCGCAGCCTGTACAATTTCATCAGTTTGTAGTTTAAATTTGATTAAAATTAAAGATAAACATCTTTTCTTCTTAAAAGTTTATTCATTCTCTATGGATGCATTTGTAAAAAGAGAAAAGAAATAGATTTTTAATTTGATGGAAGAGTTAAGTCCTCTTCACAGGATGCCAACGTGATTGAAATTCAAATGTTAAGTCATCTAAAATTTAATCATTTTCCTGTTTAAACTTTGAGATGAATATTTTTTTCTCGGTTGAATGCATTTTATCAGCTCTTTTAGAAGAAAGACGGTTCTTGTTCATAATTTCCACTATATTTAAAAAATGAAAATAAAGAAATAGCTGTATGATGTCAAAATGAAAATATTATATTCCAAAATATCTGTATGATGGCAAAATGAAAATATTATATTCCAAAAATCATGTAAATTAATCAAGTAGTCTTATTTTTATACTAGAAAGTCAAATTTTATGTGTATCTAAGGAGTGAATGTCTTGGCTGTTATATTGAAAAAGAAAGTCTCAGGAATAAATGATTCAAAAATAATTCCTACTTATTAGATTTATGTTATGCCTATGAATGCCCATTAATCTCTTCAAAATGATTTTCTTTATAAAAATAAGACTACATCAGTAGTTTGTAATGTATCATTTGGATAAATATGAAAATCAACTTGTTAAAATCTGAGCTGAACAAAACTCAATATCTTTATAGATAGAGCTTTAGTTGTACATGTCTGAATTTTTCAGATGAGGATTGATTAATTTAAGACTCCTAAAAATTTGTACTAGAATTGTCTGCAAGGACCCAAGGTGTAGTAGATAAAGTACTTGTAAAATTAAGTTGTAAAATTTACAATCTTCTAGAGGTTGAAGGTTCAATCCTTAGTGTAGACAACACTCAAAATACAATTGTGAAGTACTTAAGATTTCTACCTAGTCATGGTTGATGGAACAAAAGCATACTACTGTTGTGGATTAAATAAAGGGTTCTGTTTGAAATTCCGACAGAAAGATTCCTGAGTTTGACGAGATGCATCTGAAGAAGCAAGGCTCTACATTTTCAGTGAAACAGTCGCATTTGCGAGTGATTTTTCAAAGTGGCGACTAGAAATAATGCAAACGATTGTATTTCTTTCACCGACACTCTTGCAAAGCTCACTACTGAGTGAAAAATATTTTTTCAACTTTGCTCGTTTTATTAAAAAGAAAAAGTCGGATTATTTAAACAATAAAAGGTTTAACGAAACAATATACTTTTTTTTTTTTTTAACAAAGGCTGTTTAAAAAACATCTGAAGAAATTCGAATGTTTATACCTTCAAGTGTCAACATAAAATTCGGTATATATTTAGAATTACACATCAAAAAAAAAAACACAGAAAAATCTTTATGATGTATCTACTCGTCATAGAACAAAGATTTCATATTCTAAAAATCATGTGGGTTTGGCTAGTAACTTTTCTATTTTTTTTTTTTTATTTTATTATTTTTTTTTTTTATTTTTTTTTTTTTCACAATCTTCACCCCAAACAAGGCAAGTGCCACTTTGAAGTAGGAGCTACTATCGGGGACAATTTGCAGGGGCATTAAGAAGGGAGATGAGTAGAAAAATGTTTGTTCACATTACACTTGAACTTCTGCATATCAGTACAGTTGGGAAAGCAGTATCCCGGAAGGGAGTTCCAAAGACTTGCAGTTCTGGGGAAAAAATATTGGAGTAAATGGCTTTCTTACACCTAGGGATCTCTACTGTAAAGGGGTGGGACTTAGTTGCTTGTCGGGTTTGTCACGTCGGGGAGGTACAAGTGCTTGCAGTTCGTCAGAGCAGCCACCATTAAAGTATTTGTAGAACAGGCAGAGGGATGCAACATTTTGTCAATGGGACAGAGGCTGAAGCTTAGATGACAGTTCAGGACCTATCAGGTTGGCGACTCTCTTTTGAACCCTATCCAGGAGTGAGAGACAAGCAGAAGATGCACCAGCCCAAATGTGATGACAATACTCCATACATGGGCGAATGGTGGCCTTATAGAGGTACAGGATACTTTCAGGCGTAAGTAATTTTCTGGCACGGTAGAGAGCCCACCTTCTTTGCAGCAGCCTTGACAATGCTCTCAATGTATATATTCCAGTTCATGTTCCCTGTAAACGTTAGGCCGAGGAGTTTAAAGGAAGTACTTTCAGACAGTGTATTCTTAGCCATTGCTATTGGTGGTATAAAAGGTTTCTTTTAGTGTTTGAAGGAAACAAGCTTAGTCTGGCAGCATTGAATGTGACCATCCATTTTTGTCCCCATTCCACTACAGATTGGAGGTCATCCTCTAGTGATTCTGCCATTTCCTTGGATATGTGTTCATTTGTTTTCCCCTCATGCCTGTTATAGAGGGTGGTGTCATCGGCAAATATACCCATCTCCAAAACAATTTTATCAGGGAGGTCATTTATGAATATCAGGAACAATAAATGTTCAAGGATAGACCCCTGAGGTACTCCCGCATTTATATCATATTGTTTAGATGTACGACCGCCGAGGACAACTTGGATTTTTCTCTTACTTAAGAAGGATTTAATTACATTGTGTATTCTTCCAGTGATACCATATCATCTAATTTTCCTTAGAAGACCATCGTGCCATACCCTGTCAAAAGCCTTAGATATATCAAGGGCTACCGCTCTACCCTCCCCTGTTTTGTCCAGTGAACGGTATATATGTTCAGAGGCTACAGTTAAGATATCTGCTGTTGAACGGGCTTGCCTAAATCCATATTGTTTGTCGGTCAGGAGTTTAGCAGCTGTTAGGTGTTGGACTAGGGCTTGATTAACTAAGGACTCAAATATTTTGGCGAAAATTGGGAGGAGGCTAATGGGGCAATAATTTAGTGGGTCAGTTCTTTCACCAGAGTTCTTGAAGACTGGTACCACAGAAGCGGTTTTCCAGCAGTCGGGAAAGCAAGATTCTCTAAGGCATTTATTGTATAGTTTGGAGACAACTGGAGCAATCTCAGCAGACCATTTTTTTATTAGCACAGCCGGGATGAGATCTGGTCCACATGCTTTTGAGGTGTCTAGGTTTTTTATGATACCATGCACCTGAGAAGGGGTGATTTTCAAATTGTCTAGTGTGGCATATGTCCGCAAAGGAAAGTCGGGGAGGGAGTGGTGTGCCGGGTCTAGTGTGGAGTTTGAGGTAAACCGACTAGCAAGCAGATTTGCCTTGTCGGTTGCCATGCAAGCAACCTCATGGTTGTTTGATAGTGGGGAAATCGTTGACTGCCTATTATTTACTACACTGTTGTAGATTTTCCAAAAATCACGGGTTCCTAATTTCTGTGCTTCAATGCGTTTCCTGGTGGTTTCAGTGTAATCTTAGTTGTCGCTATTACTCTCTTACAATTATTTCTGGCTTCCATATACTTCTGTCTGTTTGAACTTGACTTATGTCGGTTGAATCTGCGGAACGCATGCTGCCTTTGATCAATAGCAGCTGCACAAGCAGAGGTCAACCATTGAGGAGAGTGGGGTTTGCTATAGAATTTCTGTGTGGGAACATGTGCATCAATTGCAGTTTTTAACCATTCAGTGGTCTCATTTGCACATTGTTCAGCTGGGAGAGAGAAAATATATTTTGCCATGGGGCATCTCTGATGAGTTCCCTGATAGCTTCCCAGTCAGCCTTTTTGTAATACCTTGTTGTTTTGAGTAGTGGGTCTTCAGTTTTAGGGTGAGAATTTAGGGTGATTTCTACCATTATCACAGCGTGATCAGCATTCCCGAGTGGGCTGTGGGTATTTGTTGTACAATCATCGGGAACTGTTGTCAGAAATAGATCTAGAAGTGAGGCATGTTGGTCTTGCTGGTCTGGGAAATGTGTCAGGAATGTAACTGTCTGAGATAGGGAATGGAATATAGCAAAGCTATGTGTTGTGCTACCAGTTACGTCCGTGTAACTAGAGAATCCAAGCCAGTTACTGTGGTGGACATTGAAGTCACCAAATACATGTACTTCAGCACTGGTATCGAGGGAGAGTGCTATATCTATGCTGTCAGAGACTTTGTTAATTAGGGTACAGTCCTGGGTTGAGGGAGAGCGGTAGAGAAAATACAATTAGCTAATATTGTGTTACATATTTAATCTGAAGCACATAAAGGCCTGGTTGTCTGTTTCTAGTTTTATTTCTCTAGTCAGGGGGAGGGTGTTACGAATATAGACTCCAAGCCCATGCATATGTCTGTCCGAGTCCTTACGGTAGAGTGGGAAATAACCAGGCATGTTAAAGTGGTTAGAGGGAATGGAGGAGTGAAGGTTAGTTTCACTTAATGCTAAGATATCCGGAGTGTTTACAAGGAGACATGATTCAACATCAGCTAAGTTAGTTCTAAGCCCACGGATATTCGTAAATGCAATCCTCAAGGGAGGAGAGTTGTCAAAGGTTAACTAAAGATTAATTTGTCCTGTAGAGCCCTGAGAAGATTGGAAGTTGCAGCGACTGAAACGTTGTGAAAATAACATTTAAGATAAGAACAGTAGTGTAAAGTGTCCAAACAATATGGAGAGTTTTGGTTGTATTAATAATCATAATGAAATTTTCAACATTTTTAAACTTTCAAATAAAAATTTCCAAAAAATGATTATTTGAAAAATTAGTGATTAATCAATAGTAACAAGAAAAAAAATTAATAAAAATTTTTTGATAAAACTGTTTTTAAATCGGTGGGACTGTTGTTAAAATTTATTTATGTATTTAAAAAATTTTCCAATTTTATCTTTTTTTTCCAGCTGTGAAAAAAGGCAGTTTAGAAATCTTCAATGAAGTGTTAGAAAAGTTTGGTAGCAAATTCCAGGCTGAAAATACTTACACACTTATCATCAGATTACGACACAACGTTATCAAGACAGGCGTGCGTATGATTAACGTCTCTTATTCCCGAATCTCGCTGAAAGACATAGGTCAGAAATTGCTGCTGGATAGCTATGAAGATGCAGAGTACATTGTCGCAAAGGTAAGTTGATCTTTTATTTTTCATCCATGTTTGTTTTTTCTTGTGTTATTACAATTTCGACATGGATATTTATATTGTGTTCTCGTATTGTTGCTTTTATTGTTTTCTTTTTTTTTCAGTGGAAACTGTATAGATTATCAATTACACATCTATTATACAAATCTCACCTGTCTGTTTGAATGTGTGTATGTATGTATATCTGCCTAAAACTTTCCATAGAGGCGACGGATTTTCATGAGATTGGTATAGTTTTGGACGACAAATATCGAAAAATTGGCCAAAAACATTAATTCCTTCACCCTCAACTGGGCACTTTTTTACAAGGAGGGGGCCACTTTTTTTTGCAATCTCCTCTTTTCGATTGACTGGCCTTAATTTATACCGTTACTTTTTTTTTTCTTGCGCATTCTTTTCCTTTGCGGTACAGGTTCGAACCTGCCTGCCTACTACCACTTTTTTTTTTTTTTTTTTTTTTTTTTTTTTTGCTCAACACATACCTCCAAACACCCCAGCAATGCCGGACACCCAGGCTAGTCTACATATATATAACAAAATGTTGGTCTGAAATCAGAGAATAACAAAAAGTTACCACTTATGAAGAAATCTGGGGCATATGACTTTCACACCCGTTGCTCTGAATATGACAGATGTAAGATCAACTAAACATGGTGGGTGGATTTAGTCCTTTAGAATTCAATTAAAGTTTGGGTAAATGAATTTAATGATTTAGTAGAAGTTTATTTACATGTTCAAACAAAACAAGACAAAAACAACCAAGGATAGTGTACGATCATTTCAAAGATGATATTGTATTTATTTAGATATAATTGCTTATCAGCAATTTTTAATTACTTGTTTAGCAGTTCCACATTCTGAACATCCACCAGCCATGGTCTGCAAATATATTGACTCCATTCCTTCAAATTCTATCTCCAAGGACTGGATAAAAAAGTTACCTATAGATTCGATTTTGAATCTTATTTCCCCCAATGCTGCATATTCATTGTTATTTTGGTGTCAAAACCCATTATTTTGATGAGATTATATTTAAATAAACAAGATATTGTCTCTGAAACGATCGTACACTATCCTTGGCTGTTTTTTTTTTTTTTGGTCTTGTTTTCTTGGAACATGTAAATGAACCTTTAAAAATCACTAAATTCATTTATCCCATATTTTAATATATATATATGTGTGTGTGTTCATTCTCCTCTCTAAACTATTTGCATGTTTTGATATGATTGTTGAATATTATGACATCATCTCGCAACATCTAAGTCTTGATCGAGAAAACCTTAAAAACTTTGCTTTTGTGCAGAGTAAACAAGGATTTATTGAAATACACTTTTATTAATTCTTTGAACAACAAAAAAATGTTTTATGACACTAAAATTATCAGTTATAATTTCTCTTTGTAATGCTCGACCAGTTGAATGGTACTGATGATTTATTGTATATCTAATGTTTTTGGTGAGAAAAATATGTGTGATGTAATTGCATGAAACACATGTTTATCAAAAGAGAAAAAAGCTGTTGATTTAAGCTTACATGACATTTTTTTTTTAACATAACTCAACATTATTACATATATTTATACATTTAGCTGACAACTTGTGAAATTATATGTAATCTGCCAGTCCATGTTTTTTTGACAGATATTTAAGGGATGTTGTTAATTTTTAATAATATTATGACCAAGTAGATTGAATTTTTTGGCTAATGTGCAGTGTGGGGAATTGTCTCTGATTGTTTTACTTTTTTAATGTTGTTCAACTAAGTCCAATCTTACTTCCCTTATGTATTCACTACTATGGCATTTTTGATTAGAGTTATTGCAAATAAGATATGGAATTTTAGTAACCAGTGTAAAGTATATTTTATGATGTGGATTCCTATATTGGAAACTTCATGAAACGATCGAGCAATGCATGATGCTTCCTCAATAAAGAAACCCCACGCAAAGTGATATGCCAGCTATTGTATCATTTTCATAAAATCATTACCTAGAAATATTAACATAGCAAGGATTTAAAATATAAACCGTAAGAAGAAACTGTTTGTATTGCTTTGGATATAAGGATACAAGGCTATGTCTATAATAAAGGTTTTAAATGTGTTTCTTGCAGACGGCAAACTTTAAGTTAAAATAAATCTCACAAAAATATTTATCATACAAATATATGGTTTATTCCAAAGATTCATTTTTGGCACCTGACAATTCTCACACACGCTCTTCTCAAGGCAGTGTTTGACCAGCCAGGGGTTGTACTAATCAAATCTTCAACCTT
The DNA here is from genome assembly GCF_053919585.1 of Euprymna scolopes. Classification (NCBI taxonomy): domain Eukaryota; kingdom Metazoa; phylum Mollusca; class Cephalopoda; order Sepiida; family Sepiolidae; genus Euprymna; species Euprymna scolopes. The sequence continues at coordinate 38,610,224 of NC_136514.1, forward strand.
TGGCACACCGTTAAAATCGTTGGGTATTTCAGCAACCCACAGTTCTTTTGCTTTGTTGAGTTTGCAGCTGCCTTCAACTCTGTTGATCGAGGCTTGCTCTGGTGAATCATTTAGACAGAATTTGGAGCCAATCTCTTGTCCTATGCCTGAGACTGTAGCTACAATGTCCAGACATAGTTTCTAGTGAAAGTGATGATCATCTGAAGAAAAAACCTGTCTTGGAGCAATCAAAACAGATTCAGAAACTGTCTGCCCATAAAATACAAAACCAGCCAATAAATGAATCATGTATAAAACAAAAGAAAAGGAAATAAGATTTATCAACAGAACAATGTAGAGGAAGTTGTTCACAAAAGAACACAAAAGAAAGCCAAAATAGTATTGTTAAGCAAGGTGTGTCAGTTATTTTGGGACAAACAACCAAACAATAGTAGATATATATTTTTAGAGTTAGCTTATGGGCAGTTTTAGATATGGCGATAGGTTTTGCACTAGTTCACGACAGTTGCAGGTAACTGCATGGATTTGCTGCAGTTCATGCCAGTTGTGAGTTGGACACAGTTGAACGCAAATTCTGGCTTGGATCTTTAGGAGATTGAGATGAGAAAATGAATTTATCTACTGACTGATGAATATAACCTCAACAATAGCCGTAAATGTGGACCTTAGCTTGTGGACGGTCTATGGTGTCACACACACACAACTGATATTTGCAAAATGTGTCAGCTTGTGTTCTGTTTTATTTTAATTTTATAGTTGTGAACCCCTGCGTGTCCCCTCGTTGGTCGTCAATATGAGAGATGATGACACAGCCAGAAAAAAAAGAAAGAAGACCATAAGATGGGGTTGGTGATTGTTGAACGGGATAGCATGTGATATCACAGCATAAAAAGGGTTGATATGCTGTAAAATGACAGCATTTTCAACCTACCTTAAAAGGATAAATAGAAGTTCGATACATCCTCAAACAATTTCCATTATTGTTCATTTATTCATATGTTGATTTGAGATCATTTATTCTCATCAGATGGTTTTCTTATTTTTTTTAGACAATTTTTTCTTTCAAAGAACAATTGGAATATTGAAAATACTGAAGGTTTTTTTTCTTTTGTTAGGAAAAAAGTGTATCTGTTTAACAATTGAAATCGTATCAACCATAATCAAATAGTTGAATATTGCATTCTACAATCATGCTATTTATTTAGCTTGTGTTTTATCCACGTTTCAGTTGGCCATGCATGACTGACTCCTCGCCCTCCTTATTTTTCACACAAAAAATTGTTTTTCATATTTAGACTTTAGCGTTTATTACTTTGCATAAATCTCGCATTTGGATGATGTCTTCAAAAAGACTTTTCTCGCTTAGATGTTTATTGTTAATCAAATTGAACAATGAGTTTTATTATTATTGTTCCAAACTTTGAAATGTTTGATCACTTGTTTCATTCGATGTTTGATTTCATATGCAAAATAATGTTGCCTTACCAGGTTTCATTTATGGGGTATGTTCATTTTAAAAATTAATAAAATAGTTCCTTACCCCTCCATTACACACTTGCATTTTTTTTATATTAAAATTATAAATATGGAAGGTTTATTATTATTATTATTAACCCTTTCCGAGGCGAATTATTTCAGTAAAGTTTTTTTTATAAATCAATTAAAAAAAAAAAAAAATTCTAAAGCTATTTGTGAAAACTGACAAAAAAAAAAAAAAAAAAAAAAAATCGCGATCATTTTTCACTACGAAAGCTATAAAGTTCTCTAAACAGCTATGTGCAAAATTATGTAACCAGCAATAAAAATCATGAGATATCGCTTTCACATCTATTTTGTAACCTGAAATTTTTCGTAGTAACTTGTGTTAAAAACAAACAATTTTTTTTAAATTTCCATTTGTGCAGTGGTGGAGTGAGTGGTTAAATTATGTTTCAGAACTTTTATTCTTAAGGAGGGGGGGGGTATAATTGATTTATTGGGTACATTCAAAATAAACTAGGGAATTCAAATCCTCTCGGGTCAATTGTACTATTTTAAGCACCATTATTGCTTGGAAAGGTATGAACCCGAAATTTCATCTTAGCAAGTGGGGGAAAAAAATAACACCTATTCAGTAAATTTTTACAATAGATATTGATTTGCCGTTGGATGAATCAAAAACTATTGATTTACCATTAAAGACAACGAAATAGATTATTTATCAGCTCAGCTTTAAGTTTGAATGTAACTATTTTCATTAAGTTTAACTTTTGATATTAAATATATCTTACAAAGTCGTTAAAAAAAATAAAATAAATAAATAAAATTTAAAATGTCTGATTTTTTTTATTGCATTAAAATGCTATCAGCAAAGGGTATGTACGGGCAAAAATAAAGGGGACCTAGTTTTGAAAGCTGATTTATCATAATTTTTTTTGTAGGTTTCCGACTACTTTTTGATTGTATTTGAAAGATTAAGGACTAAAGTTAATTTCCAAAAGGAAAAAAATATTTGTACACGCGAAAAAAAAAAAAAAGTTATGAAAAATGTTTTCATAGCGAGCTAACTAATTCAGCTAAATTTTGAAGTTAAATAAATTCATTGTAAAAATCTTTAAAAGATAAATATTAGTTTTCTGGGTCTATTTCAAAGATAATTAGTAAAGTCCTAAGATATTTAATTAAATAATAATAAAAAAAAAAACACCATGTTTGTGCAAAAATAATTTAATTAACCCTCAAAAAGCAAGTAATTTACCGTTCGCCAAAAACAAAACAAACTAAAATTTTGTAAACACGATTATAAGGAGGCCCAAAATTTTAGCCAATCGAAACACTGTTTCAAAATGAAGTTATGATATTAAAAGGAGGTAGGGGGTGTAGGATTTCTTTTTTTTTTTTTTTTCCCCAGACGTGCGTCCGTACATTCCTATTCTGAACGTTTGTATCAATTTTTATCATTTTTAATTTAATTATTTTTATGTTCCTGTTTTTAAATTAATTTTTTTTTTAATTATTGTTCGAGATTATATAAAAATTATGTTACGCCGAAAGTTTCACATTCTTGTGAGCAAGGAAATTATTAAAATCTTGCATATAAAAATTATGCGAAATCTGTAATTTAAAAAAAAAAAAGTTGAAATATTCTTGCTATTATAATTTTTTTTTTTGTGTGAAAATATTAAATAAACAATGCTTAATTCAATAGTAATATCGGTAGTTCGAGAAATTCATTTTTCCGCAAGTTATATCGAATTCATTAATACGGACTTTAGGGGCTTTTTTCGTAATGTTCCTGTAAATTTTTTTTTTTTTTTATTGTTACAAATTACGATGCTTTATTTATATAAAAAAAAGCAAAAATAAATTCTTGCGTTTTTTTTTATTTACTACTGAAAACCTTAGAAAAGGTATTATACTGAAAATTTCGTTCAAATTGGTTAATTTCCTGATTTTTGGTAAATTTTTAAGTAAAGGGAGAGGTCAAAATATTTACACATTTTGAGCATCGGCATTTATTTTGCCTGTACCTAGTAAAGGGAGCTAACTCAAGATTTGTTACATGAATAGTCTCCCTTTAATAAAGGTTCGTTTGCACATCTAAAAATTTACTTTTTAAAAGTAGCTTATTCAGAATGTAACAGTAATTTTTTCTTTCTTCATCCAGTTATTTTTGTTATGCTGGGAATCATGCTGGCTAACCATATAATCCACTAACCCTCTCAAAGGAGGAGAGAATGATATCATGACGAACATACATCCTCTCCTAAAAAATAGGAGATGGTAATCCCTGGAAAGATATTCTCATTACAAATACTACAATACCCTCTCCCGTAAAGGAGAATGTAATATCTTGGAGGATTAACCCCCCCTCCCCTTTAAAAAAAAATGATGAGGTCATACCTGGGGAGACTATCTTATGACAACAGAACTGACCTTCCTACAAAGATAAAACAAATCATTTTTTGTTTTTATTTAAAAAAAAATGCCCATGGATAAAAACATTTTATTTCTTGACTTTTTGGCTAAGATCAAAGTGTAGTAGATGGTCTTAGTATTCCAGTGACATCAAATGTTTTACTATCGATGAAATTTTTGAAGTTTTCTTTTGTTATAGCTAGGGCTGGAGCATCCTACTGGATGCCAGACATTCATCTGCTTTCTCATACATCTCAGCCGAGAAATCTTTTTAAGATTCTAACCTTTAAGTTCAATTGATTGAATCTCTTGCATTTGGTTCATCAGGTATATTTGTCTGATAGTTTTTGAAATTCTTTTTCATGAGCCCAGTTGCTCCTATAATTACTGGAATGATGAAGATCTTCCTAAGATTCCAGTTTCTTTTTATATCATACATAAGATCTTGATATATTTAATATTTTATTATAAGTTTGATATTTTATGTAAGAAATTATGACAATACAAAATTAAAAAGATACAGATTATTATTGTTTAAAAATAAATGTACAAATTAGCAATACATAGTTTGAGTGTTTGTAGATTAGTATATATATATAGTATTTTAAACGATTATATTTTATCTTAAATAAGTATTAGCTGTTTGGATGGTAATATAGTTAGGTTAGGTGGAAAATATTTGTATTTAAATTTTTATATGAACTGAGGCCAGGTCTAGTGATTCTCAAAGCATTCATGATTATATCTCATATCCAAAGATTGGTTCTCATGATTTTTTAAAAATCTACAAATAGTGTGCTGTTTTCCCTCTTTTTAATGGTCTTCAAGTTATTGCATCTACTAAGGGTAAGGTTCATCTCCTTGCTCGTCTTTTTGCTGACAATTCTTCTTTTGATGATTCTGGTGCTGTTCTTCCTGATTTTCCTTTGAAAACTGATCAGTCTCTTGATTCTGTAATTATTACTCCAAAGATTGTTAGTTTTTTCTGATCTTAACCAGTTTAAAACTTCCTGTCCTCATTCAATTCTTTGTCGTCCTCAAATGTTGTGCTTCTGAACTTTTTTATCCTTTCAAAATTATTTACTTGTTTGTTTCGGTTTTGTTTTTTGTCTTGTTGATAGGAGTCTTGCATTATTCCGACCTTTAAAAATGATGGTGATGCGCTTGACTTAACTAAGTATCATCCTGTTAGTTTCCTCTCTGTTATTAGCAAACTTTTTGAAAGGTTGGTTAAAGGCACGTTTGTTCACTTTCTGGAACGTTTTGGCCTCTTTTGTGGTGTTCAGTATGGCTTATGTACTGTATGGTGTATGTAGTTTCTGTTCAACAGCTGATCTATTAACTCTTGTAACTGAATGGATCTGTAGGTTTATGGATAATTTAGGAGAGGGTAGGGCCATTGCACTTGACATTTCAAAAGCTTGTGACAGAGTGCGGCATTCTGATTTTCTGCACAAACTTCAGGGTTATGCTATTAGTGATAAAGTTTTTGATAATATTAGGACTTTTTGATCAAAGCTTATTGGTAACTATTGATAGTGTTGCTTCATAGACTTTTCCTATCAATACTAGTGTTCCTCAGGGCTCTAATCTTGGACCAACTCTATTTCTTCTCTACATCAATGCTCGGGTGTTTGGAGATATGTGTTATGCAAAAAAATTAAAAAGTGGTAGTAGGCATGCTAGCTCAAACACATACTGTGAAGGAGGAAAAAGAACGTGAAAAAAAGAGTTGGTAATTAACTTTTGTCCAGGTGAGGGATATTGGCACAAAGATGAAATAAAAAAATTTAAAAAAAAAAAAAAAAAAGATAAAAAAAGGTGGGATCGAACTTGATAACGTACGGTAATTAGTCATCCTCACTAACTGTTACGCCAAAGAGGACAGTGAATTTATTGAGTTGGAAATTAAGGTAATGGTCATAGGAGTCAGCGCAGAAATGAAAATGGCTTTTAAACCTGGTCTAGGGCCAGTTAAGGTTTCTGTTTTTTATCATGGTATTTATTTGTTTCCCCACGAGGTTGTTTATAATGTAGGGGAAAACCAGGTACCCCCAAAAAGTGGAAACTCTGACAGTGTCCAAATGAATAGCAATTGTCTGATATGAAGGGTTTTCCCCACATTGATCGAAGCGAATTGCTTTCTAGCCATGAAGGCTGAGAAGTGGTTGCTTTTGCTTTGATTTAGTTTTGCTTTATTTATACAAAAAAGACGAACAAACATGCCAAAGGGTGGAATAGAGGGAATTTTTATAAAAGTCGATCAAAATAAATGTAGAGACGACGTCTGTTTGCAAATTATATATATTATAACATATTAATACATATTATAACATATTATAACATATTAATACATATAACATTATACATATTATAACATATTAATACATATTATAACATATTATAACATATTATACATATTATAACATATTATAACATATTATAACATATTATAACATATTATAACATATTAATACATATTATACATATTATAACATAGGGAGTAGATAAAAAGTTCACCAAAATAGTAGCCCTCTTGAGACCCCCCCCCCTCCCCGAAAAAGCTTTTCTTGTACATACAAAAACATGAACGCCACTTTTGTCTTTTATATTTAGAGAATATGATTGCTAAATTAATGTCTAGTACTTATAATACCACTCTATTTTGATGTTGTTTTTTCCCCATCTCTTTTGGATCAGCTGAAATAGGCAGCTAATCTAGAAGTTGACCTGGGCTTAGTTGTGGGTCGAGGTATGAAATGACTTGTTTTGTTTAATTCTGTTAAGATTTAGCTCATGTCTTTCAATTGTAGGTCTGTTCCTTTTCTTCCTGAGATTCTTATGGATGACTCTGCTTTTGAGGAAAAATTGATTCTGAAGTTTGTCTTTCTTTCTCGTCAAATCTTTCTTGGAGTTTATGTATTGGATTTATTGCGCTTTCTGCTTCTTGTAAAATCAGTTCTCTATCATTTTATCTTTTGTCCCATTTGAGGATTCTTGATAAAGTGCAGAAACGCATCTGTAATTTGATTGGCCCCAGCTTTTCTTCTCTGCAATCTCTCTCTCACAGATGCGATATTGTTAGCCTTTCTTTTTTATAAATGCTATTATGATATGTGCTCTTCAGAATTGTCTGATCGATTCCCTGCCTCCTTTGTGCCTGTTATTCTAGTGGTTTCAGCAATTTGCTGTTTTCATACTTCATTGTAATACAGCTTCTTATTCCAGTAGTTTCTCTCCAAGAACAGCAAACTTGTAGAACTCTCTTCCTGCGAACCATTTTCTTCCTACTTGTAGCCTTACTCTTTTTCAAGGGTAAATTTAATAGGTATTTCCTGTTTTTGCGATAGCCATCTTTTGCTCTTATCTTCTTACACAAAGTGGCTTCATGCTCTGTTCAGAGTGATTTCCATAAAAATATCTTTTTAAAAATTATTACTTGTAAAATACGCTTTTTTTTTTTTTTTTTTAATAAACTAAATTTGATTTATTAGCATTGCAACATTTCAATACTCGTTTCATCAATCAAGTTGGGATTATTTCTCCATTGGCAGTGTCCAAACTACACGTAGACCGAATATTGACGAAACAAAACAAACACCTGAAACTTGCCAGTTTAAACAATATCTAAAAACAATTTATTTAAAATATTGGTTAAAAGCAAACTAACTTGAGATATTTCACAAAATCATTTATTCTGGACCTCTCCCTATCTTAAACTATTTAAACACTACAGAAGAAATGTGTTAAAATCAAAATTAAACACAAGTCTTTTTTTTTTTTTAATATCTTACATAAAATGCTCAGAAATAAGTAAAATGAAAAAAAGTAAACATGTAAAATCTTAAAATTCAATGAAATTCTATGTGTAAAAAGATTACTTTAGAAATTTTGAGAATTTGGATTATTTGGTTTATTATTCTCATCTTGAATGTGATTCTCACAATGTTTAACTGTAGTTTCCCTTGGCACTAAAGCCAACAAAGTCTAGGTTATTATGGGATGACTTGTTCCTTGTTGGTTGAGGTATGTCTCTAGTTCTGTGTAGTTCTTGGAGGTCCACACTTCCAGGCTTTGTCTTCTTTTGAGAAGTACATCCAAACAACTAATCACCTGAGACACTCCTACTGGAGAATGCCGACAGGACTGCCCAAGTATTTTTTTTTGCAAACCAAAGTGGTCCACTTGGGTAGCTGGCTCTTCAAATCCCACTTTCTGACCCTTGTTTCACATCATCCTGCTGTGGGAGGGAGGTAAATAACTTCAGTTGATGTTATTTCCAACCTATTCCAGGTGTGCCTTATTGAACTTGGAGACACGTGATACAACAAATGAACTAATAATCAGTTCTAAGTGAGTCTTATTTACTGAGAAGGAAATAAAAATTATTACTGAGGGAACAAGAACAATATACCATTGTGGATAAAGGTTCAGTTTGAAATTCTGTAGAGATTCCTCAAGTAGGACATGTCCGACTTCTTTTATTGAACACTCTTAATAACCTTGTTAAATTCGTTATCACTCTTGAATACCTTTAACCTGGAATATATATAATTATTTACTATAATAATTATTAAATACTTACAGGCACTAGTGTTTCATCCTTTAGGGAATCATCAGTGCAGGGTATTACGATTAACACCGATCTGGAGATTTGAACCCGGCAATGAAGCCATCTCTGACTCCATTAGCAAGGACCAAATCCATTCGACCACCGTTAACTGAGAAATATTGTTGAAATTTAAACATTTATTTTTTTTAATGTTTTTAACGCCTGTCAGAGTGATCTAATCATTATATGATGATCTGTGCATGCAAGCTAAATTGATCAACTTCATTTCAACTGTAAAGTGCTCAATGATAAGAAACGAGTTTCTTAAAAGGACTGACATAATTATTTACTATAATAATTATTAATAGAGCTACAACAACAAAATATTCTTTTCATTGTTTTTACTCTCGAGTAGTGACACACAATATGATTTCCATTCTGCTAGATCTACAGTGGATGTGCTTAGTTATATCTCATAGGATTAGCGAATCTCTTGACATATCAAAAGCCTTTGATAGGGTATGGCATAAAAGTTTACTTCACAAGATATCCAGCTATGGTATTGCTGGAAATGTCTTCTCAATTACTAAATCATTTCTCTCTGATAGGTTCATAAGAGTAGTAATTGATGGGCAGAAATCAGAAGCTCACAGTATTAATGCTGGAGTCCCTCAGGGGTCTATCCTGGGCCCAACTCTTTTCCTGATCTACATCAATGATCTTCCAAATCACATCCTTACATCATTCGTAGATATTTAGTGTCTACCATCTATGGTAGCACATCTAAGACTGTAAATGACCAAGTTCTCTCTGATTCTCTCTCCTCTGATCTTGAGCACGTGGTATAATCAGGAAAAGAGTGGCTGATTATTTTTAATGCATCTAAAATCAAGCTTTTATCTTTACATCATCAACGCTCTGATCCCCATCTGGCATCAATTGAAATGAATGGCTCTCGTCTTGGGGAGGCCTCACGTTTTGACAAGCTTCTGAGCTTGACCTTTACTCCTGATTTGAAATGGAACACATACATCAAATCTGTTGCCAAAGCCGCTGGAAAAATGGTGGGATCCTTCTATCAATCCAGTAGATATCTCACTGCTGATGCAATTCTCTATCTATATAAAAGCCAGGTACATCCAAGGATGGAGTACTGTTGCCACATCTGGGCAGGAGCTGCTAGAAAGGACTTGTCCTCCCTTGATAGAGTTCAAAATAGACTTTGTAGTCTCGTAGATGTCCTTTTCTCTTCCCTGCAACCTCTATCTCACAGAAGAGATGTTGCGAGTTTGTCTCTGCTTTATCGTTATTTTCATGGCAAGTGCTCTACTGAACTTCAATCTATGGTCCTCCCTCACCAAACTTTCACAAGAAACACTTGTCTAGCTGAAAACACTATCAATAATCCCCCCCCCACTCTTTATCTGTGCCTAAACCTAAACGTAGGTTCCATGATCAAAGCTTCTTTCTTAGAACTGCACGCCTGTGGAACTGTCTTCCATTTTCCTGTTTTCCAGCTGACTACAATCTGATTGTCTTCAAGTCCAACGTAAACAAGTTTTTGATGAGCCGTTCCACTTAAGTTAACAAATTTACTGAATTTCCATTACTAACGATTACTATATTGTCCAATTGACTACTGTACACTCTTAACCCATATCCTCGAGTGGTCTCCGGGTCTTGATAAGTGGTGATGCCTATGTAAAAAAAAAAAAAAAAATACACAGACAGTTAATCAATTGAGAACCATATCACTCTATATAAAAGCATATAAGATATCAATGGATACACACTCGAGAATTAAAACAAGAATATGTTGTCCTAGCCCTAATTATTAAATACCTACAGACACTAGTGTTTCATCCTTTCTGGAATCATCAGTCAAGGGTGTGTGTGTGTGTGTATATATATATATATATATATATATATATATATATGAAATTTATTTATACAAATATTGATGGCTACATATGTGCATACATGTTTCTGTAATCACCTGCATTGGGGGATTACATCTTCAGGCCAAGAATTATCGTAGAGAACTGTTTGTATAAATAAATCTCATATACCTGCTCTGTTCACTCATTGAGCACTCTTTGGTAGACACATGTTGTTTCATTGGATGTACTTCTAGGAAACTAAACTCTACTGGCTATATATATATATATATATATATATATATATATATATATACTAGACCACCCGTGACCCGTTAGGTCAGTACGTTATATTAGCTATGGAATTCATGTATGAGCGTGACACTTGTGGCATAAAGAAAATAGTTTTTTTTTACATAACAGAAGCATTTCTATGAAAGTATATTAAAATGAAAAAAGAATATAGATAGATTTCTATGAGTCGTTCTGTTTATTATAATTGTTATTTTTTTTAAAATTACAGTTACTGAATTATAAGTGGTTGGTCATACTTATGCACTGAACAGGTATCATAATCCTTATTATAGTTAAATTCAAATTTTGATATATCATCTTTTAAATGAAATTGTTAGTTGAAAGTACAGAATAATAAAAAAAACACTCTCCACATGTTAATAATGGCTTTTTAAATAGAAAATGAAAATAAAATGTAACTTTTTTCATTTAATTTAAGCAAACATTCAGTACCCATTGTGTAAAGGAAAACACTATTTAATGTAATATAAATGTGTGCATTTACCGATTCAGCTTTCCGTTTGGAAATGTAAGCAGACGACTTTAAAAAACATGGGAAGAAGAAAAAGAAATTTTTTTGTAATAACGCCCTCTAGTAAAAAGGTCTGCATTAGTTAAGGGGGATAACTCTATCCACGTAACTATTTCTCGCGTACGTAACGAAAACAGAGGGAGTAGGAGTGTTGAAATCTATTAGAGGGAAAGTGAGAGGTGTTTTCTTTCCATAAATTGTATAGGGTAATATTTCATATTATTAATAGATTCATAGATAAATAGATTTTATAATATATATTATAATTATCTATGAATCTATGTATTATTTGTATATATAAATAACTATTTGATCAAATTAAATGAAATTGTTTGTATTAAAAGCGATATAAAAATTCCGGAATTGGAATAACGGATTGAAGACGTTGCTATTTACGCATGCGCAACCGGATGTTGAAAACCGGAAATCTGATTGCAAACATACAAGATCCATAGACTTTTAGTATTATATAGATATATATATATAGAACAATAGTCGAAATAATATACAATCTCTTGAAGTAACCCTTGCAAGTATTTTACATTCTCAGTTATAGAAAACCTTTTTGTTTGTGTATGGTAAGAAGTTATTTTGGTATTTAAAAAAAAAAATTTTTTTTTTTTTTTTTTTTTTTTTTTTTTTAGACCTGCCCCAATGTAGTATAAACACCTCCAAAGAACAGCTTTGGGAATAAATATCCCTAACTTACCAATGTTGAGAACAGCTTTCAGAATAAACACTGCCAACCTCTCCATGTTAAGAACGGCTTTCGGGTTGGGGATGTTTATTCTAAAAGCTTAATATGGGGAGGTTGGGTGTGTTTATTCCGAAAGCTGTTCTTAACATGAGGAAGTTGGTGGTGTTGATTCCGAAACCCATTCTTAACATAGGGAGATTGAGGGTATTTATACTACCCTGGAGCAATTATACTCTGCCTCTTCTTTTCCTTTTAAACTTATTCCTTTTCTTTCTTTTCTTCCAAATTTTACCGTCTGCTCGTTTGCATCTCTTTTTGCTCACTTGGTATATTCCGGCAGTTTCCGTCATCTGCCGGACGCTGCCGAGCAAAACTTATGGAAAAACTGGCTTTAAACTGCAGAAATACTATAAATGCAATAGACTGACAACACAATAAATTTCCCTTGCTATTCTCCACTCACTGAGGCTGTTTGCTGATATTGTAAACATGTCAGGGTGCCCACCCCCATCAATTATTTTCTGATTTTAGTTAAACATAATGATTTTGTTCACTTAATAATTTAATAACAAAACTATACCATAATAATAAAATCTAATAATCAAAACCCTATTTAACAAAATAACTAATAGCTAAAGTTTGTAAGATTGGTTAACAAATGAAGACTCGGAAAACACAAAAAGAATTTTCATTGCTTTCTTTGATATTACGATGTCAGCATCATACTTTTCTCATACTCTTTTATTTTATGTACCATGCTGATGTGAGAACAAGTGCTCAGGACATCCTCTCTACCCAGTAACAAAGTCTGGTCTGTTTTTTTTCATTCTGTCCATATCATGTCTAATTTGTTTTCATGCATTCCTTAATTAACTAAAGTTTTGAACCCTTAATCAATCTAGTGATAGTCCATAGTGATACAGCATAATCACCTTTACACACCGGTTCCCATTAGATCATAGCCCTGTCGGTGGGGCATTAGAATGCGCCAACTGCCCCCCCTGCAGAGGGTAAAAGTCCCTCAATGGGGGTCCTGGATATGACCTTAAACTATATCCAGTGGTTAGGCCCCAGCTTGTGAGCTTCGGGAAGTGTGGAGCCACGCTTTAATTACCATTGCTCCCAGGTCCACTCTGACCCGGAGTGGTAGTACCTGTTAGGATACCAACTATGGGTTAAATAGAAACCGACGTGAAAACAACAAATATATTCTATTTAAAAATTTTTTTCTTCAATATCTTTGGATTCGGCATTAAATAATCTTGCCTCATAATTAAATGTGCAGCTCCTCTTACAGGGAGTATCCATTTGTCTTTAGAGACTGGAGGTGATGAATGCTGATAGTCCACCACCTCGTGAATGCTGAATATCTTTCTGACCTACAGTCTGAATTTAGGCAATCTTGTTCTACTGCGGATATCTTAATGGTCATCTCTGAACATATATACCATATACTGGATAAGGCAGGTGAAGCTAGGGTGGTAGCGCTTGATATATCAAAAACTTTTGACATGGTCTGATATGAAGATTTTCTCATGAAAATTTGTACTGTATTACTGAACGGATATTTAATATAATCAAATCCATCTTAGCTAAATAAAAGATCTAAGTCATCCTTGATAGTCATACATCTAAACAATTTAATGTTAAGACGCTTGTTCCCCAGGGTTGATTTTCATAAATGATTTCCCTGATACGAGGTGTATAAGATGAGTGTATTTGCTGATGACATCACGCTCTATTCGTGACATATGGGAAAATTTAGTGCACATATATCAAAAGTCAATGGCTGAATCCTTAGAAAATGACCTCCAGTTTCTAGTGGAATAAAGCCAAAAATAGAGTGCGACATTTGATGCTACTAAGACAAAACTCCTTTCCTTTAACAATTATAAGAAATCTTATCAAACAATGATTGCCATTGCTGATAGCATCCTTCCCCAGATTCATACATTCAAACTCCTCAGTCTAACATTCACCGAGAATATGAATTGGAATAAATATATAGAAGATACTGCCAAGTCTGTTGCAAAAGAAGGTGGGCTCACTCTTCTGATCTGGAAAGCTTCTCACACTTGTCAGTATTTTATATCTCTAATCATGTGTTTGTGCAGGGAGTATTGTTGCCACATCTGTGTTGATGCACCAGCCACTAACTAGTCTCTCCTTTTTGAACAGTCTTTGAAAAAAGAGTCTAACCTAATATGTTCCATACTGTCTACCCAGCCCCAGCCTTTGTTCCATCAATGTGGCATCTCTGTACTTGTTTTTCAAGCATTTCCATGGAATGTGCTCTTGTTACACTGGTGTCCCATCAACGTAAATATCCTCAGCCAAGATGACAAACAGCAAAAGAGATTTCAGACTCTGGAAGGATTTCTACTCAAATATCTCCTCAAACTGATTGCCTTTCAAATTCCTTCCCTGCTCCCCATTTTCCCAAACTGTACCAACATGCAGAGATTTAAATGTAATGTGAACAAGCATTTTACTGAACAACTCCCTCCCACCTCCCCAGAAATTTTTTTTTTTTTACCTATATTCAAAAACGGCGCCAGTAAAGTAATTAAACATGCTAGCATAATATTTTAATGCAGATTTTTTTTTTTTCCAGTGCAGCTACGGCTTGTAGATGTGGGTATTTTGGGCTCTCTGGTGTTGATAAGGTCAACTTGAAGCAATAAATATACTTTGTGCTATATTGGTATTGTGGTCGGGAAGAATTATTCAGAAGCTGTAGATGTAAGCAAATCAAAAAAGGAGACTTGAATATGCCCTGAAAATAATCTATAAACTGACTTCTCATCAGAATTGTTTCTTATGTAATTCAAGACTATTGTATATTTAGAAATGTGATTTTATATATATATATATATATATATATATATATATATGTTTTCATCAGTTCTCGATAATCGGATATAAAAACAAGGCTTTTATTTATCCGTTGATTTATTTATAGTTTTATCTGTCCACATCTTTTCCTTCTTACTATTCTTTTAGCTTAAAAATAAATAAATAAAAATGGCGGTTATATTAGGAAGTTTTCAGATGTCGGCTTACATTATAAACTTGGATCATTGCCAAAATAAAAAGCTGTTTTTATTATTTTTTTTCTCTTCATTTTTTGGAATATATATCTTTGGCATTTTGTCTTTAAAAAAATTCTTTTTTCAATTAAGAAAAAAAAAAAATTTTTATTAAAAGTTTTTATTTATTAAATTTTTTCCCACAGCCATTGAAAATTGCGTTTTTTTTTTTTTTTAAATTTTTTTATTCTTATTGTTTCTTTTTCTTGTTTTTCTTATTTATTTCCTTAATTTTTTGGGTTATTTTTCTAGATAATGGATCTGTTTGAAAAATTGTATTTACTCTCTTTCTCTCTATTTTATTTTAATTTCTGCCTCAAGTTCTTTGTTCTTCCACATTTGTGTTTATTTTTATTTTGTTTCAGTATTTATATCTAGTTTTATTTTAATTTATTTTTTTTTTAAGGGGGTGGGGAAAGATTTATATTTTGAAAATTTCTTTTGTAATGTATTTTAAAAATTCCTGAATTTATCTTCTGATATTTCCTTTATCTATTAATGCCCCCCTCCCCCGTCTCCTTAGCTTTCTCTTTTACAAACATTGAGTTCTGATATTGTTATCTTCCTTTATCTCCACTCTGCTGCTTGTTTAGAAGGGGAGGGGTTGTTGTTTGGATGTACTGATGAATGGGCAAAGGCGATGGTTGAAGTGCACACAAAGAAAATTTCAAAAAAGTAGCATGCTAGTAAAAAACAAACAAAAAAAAATTAATTTGATGTCTCGGATCAATGATTCGGATGTGTACAAATAATTTATTTAAAAAAAAATAAAAATTATTCTTAAAAAAATACTTTCTCTTGTTTGTTGGTCATAGAGGTCATTAATCCTTGTATTTGCAATCAATATCCTTGTTCATATTTCTTCCTAGCACTGATAACGATCTTAAAATTAAATTGTTTAAATCAAGAGTAGGGATGGTTAGGGTCTTGCTGGTAGGGGTGGAGGGGATGACAGTGCTAGAAGGGTGGTCGCTTTTTTTCTTTCTATTCCCCCCCCCCCACACACACACCCTTGAAATATTCCACTGACTAGCCAACAATGTTTCTACCAGTCCTCAATTTGAGTTAGGTGTGCAAGTGTCGCCTCTGTTATGTTTACCTCTCCCTTCCTCTCAGCTTTTCGATTCTGCTGGTCTCTCAGGACAGGACAAACATTACTCTCTACCAATTCCATTCTTTTAGCTTTTCTCTGATTTTAACTTTTTGATATTTCTAATTCCAAGGTTGCGATTTATTAGATCAAAATCAGGGGATGTGTAGGATTTTTATCATTTTATTTATTATTAGTGTTTAAAACATGAGGTTTCATGCTAACATTAATCAAGTTTTCTACTCAAAACCTTTTGAAAAACACTCGTTAGTGAAAAACGAAATTTCTTTTTATTCTGAAGGTTTTTGGATTAAAAATATTTTCATGTATCTCTAGAAAAGTGGCCCTCAGTTGATCTGTCACACTCAAGGTTTTTTTAGTCTGTCATTCTAATGTATGAAATAGCAATGTGGTTAGTCAGTTTGTCATGCTAAAATATGAAATAGCATTGTGATTGGTCGGTCTGTCATGCTAAAGTATAAAATAATAGTTTTGTAGTCTGTTGGGCTAAAGTATAAAATAGCAGTGTGATTGGTCAGTCTGTCATGCTAAAGTATACCAATCACACTGTTATTTCATACTTTAGCATGACAGACTAAAACACTGCTATTTCATACTTTAACATGAGAGATTGAACAATCACAATGCTATTTCATACTTTAGCATGACAGACTGACCAATCGCAATGCTATTTCATACTTTAGCATGACAGACTGACCAATCGCAATGCTATTTCATACTTTAGCATGACAGATTGAACAATCACAATGCTATTTCATACTTTAGCATGAGAGACTGGAAAACTGCCATTTTATACTTTAGCATGATGACATAACATTGTTATGACACAGTAAAAAAAAAATGATGCAGTGATGATTTTTAAAAGAATAAGCAACAATAGTTGGTGTAACAGACTTTGGAACGGCCTCTTTAATGTGGAAAACTTTTTAATTTTCATCTGGAAAAAGGGTTGCTAACGGGTCAAAATTGAAAAAGATTATGTCAGGTCATCGGATTTTTAACTGTTTGTCAAAATTAAGAATAAATAGGTTTCAAAACACCTTTTAATGATTGTGTCAAGCTGGCCTACTGGTTATCATACTTGACTCGCTGTCTTTAGGTTTTGGTTTCTCTCAACTAGTTTTTTTTTTTTTTACTTTTTTACTTACAAGAAGTGAACTGTTTAAAAAAAAAAAATCATAATACTAGCATGCACATGTCTCAGTTTCTTTATGAATTAAAATATAATATTTATGCAGATTTAATGATTGGGCATCGCCGGGCAACCTGCTAGTGATACTATATAGTCTTCGAGCTAGGATCAAAGTGTAGCATCTGTTTTGTTTTAACTCGGGGACTGGCAATAAATCCATTTTTCCACTAAAAGGAGGAGGAGATGATGCCAGATATTTTCCTTCTTTACTTGCCTTCCTTGATGGATAAAGTTAGATATAGTCAGTTTTTTGTGTGGAGAAATCCAGCTCCTATAAAGGAGGTCACCTAAATGGGAACACAAATACTTGTATATTCTCGTTTGGCACTCTTATTAATGTGGGCATGTTAAGCAACAGTCGATAGTACCCCCCTTTCTAAAAAAAAAAAAATGTCTGATGTAAATGAATACTTATTGAGCCATTTTTTTAAAGATAATTCCTCAAGAAATCTGGTTGTTTGCATTCCTTGTGAGGGTGGTGCTTATCGTCCACCTGATATCTATAACTTTGTTCTTGCAGCTTTGATAAGTGATGATTCGTTAGTACGAAAAAAGTACATAAAACTCAAATTAGCCATGAAAAATATCCCACTAGTTTAGCTATATCTTTGTATAGCCAATGAAACTCATGTTTATTGGATTGAAATTAGCATGTTCTGTTTACGTTCTGTCTCATCTGTTGTTTTCTCTAATACTCTTGAGAAAAGTATGAATCCATCACTCATCTTTCTAACTATAAGGTATTAGTAGGGTAGACTAGATACTCAAGCTTTGGTAGAGTAACCAGATTTTTCATCATATTGGATGGGTTGCTCAGACCAAATTGACTTTTTCCCTCCACAGGTCTCTATTTTCTATGATTACGAAGATCTTCAAGTTGTAAGCCAGTGTCTTCTGTCAATAATTTTGTGTACGTCTTGACAGATCTTCCTATTTTAGTGGGTCTGTGTTTAGAATCCCACAGTACCACATCACTGACGACCACATCTTTTCTTCTGTAGCATGTCCGACATATCGTGTTCTTCTGTCTCTTCTTATTGAAGAGATCCTGGGCAACTGCCCATACAGACGGCTAGTGGTTGGGTGTGTTTTCCAGTTTACGTTTAACACTGACCGAAGCATTTTAGTATAAGTGCCATCTAACTTTCAAGTTTTTTACTGAGAGTCCATGCTGGTGAACCATAAAGTAGTGCCATCTCCACAACGGCTCTAAAGAAGTTTTTCTTGATCTCTTCCAAGAGGGAAGATTTCTATATAACTTTCAGCCGATTAAATGCACTCCAAGCCTATTCTGACGTGGACATCTTTTTCAGTGGATGTAATGTGGCTGCCGAGATATTCAGTCATCTACTTGTTTAAGTAGTGTTCTGTCTACTGTTTCAATTTGTATGCAGTCCCATTATAGAGGCACCAGATTTCTAGGAGGAGGAAAATCCCTAACATATCTATTTCGACTTATCCAAGCATTACTTCTAATCCTCTGGGATTTCTCTTTTCCACTTGATGTAAAACAGTGTTTCGACAAAAGTGTGATTGATGATTATGTAACCATTACTTAAGCCACTTGTTGCGCAAGCATACTTAAAAAATCCGTTTTAAAACAATAAAAAATTGTTGTTACTAAATCTCACACCAGTACATATTACAGTGGAGTAAGCTGAATCTTTATACGGTGCCTTCAGACCATAAATTTATGCCATATGAAACATGATGAACATTGAAGAAATACGCTATGCTTCTAAAATCTATGGTAGACATGACATGACATAATGTCTCTTGGTAACTGGTATTATAAAGAAATCAGTATGCTATGCTTCTAAAATCTATGGTAGACATGACATGACAAAATGTCTCTTGGTAACTGGTATTATAAAGAAATCAGTACGCTATGCTTCTAAAATCTATGGTAGACATGACCTGATGTCTCTTGGTAACTGGTATTATAAAGAAATCAGTACGCTATGCTTCTAAAATCTATGGTAGCCATGACATGACATAATGTCTCTTGGTAACTGGTATTATAAAGAAAGCAGTATGCTATACTTCTAAAATCTATGGTAGCCATGACATGACATAATGTCTTTTCATAGTTGAATATTCTAATAAATATAAATTTTGATTTAAATTGTTTTTTGTTTCCGATGGTTTATAACTCTTTTGAGTTTATACATGAAAAATCTATTCAATAAATTAAAAAAAAAGCACAATTATTTAATTAATATTATTTAATTTTTTTTTTTCGTCTTTTTATAATAAATGGTTACTTTAATGAAAATTGAAAATAACCTAAACCATTTTTCTCTTTTGGACATGACATAATAAATTATTTTTAGTTGTTCTCTCCTCGACTTTTGACTGCATTACTTTAAAAATGAAATTTATTGTGGTTAGCTTTTTCTATTGTTTTTATGCCAAACGTTTTCCAAAGATATTTCCGTACTTGACCAATGCAAACATTAAATTACACTTTTACGTGATATAAACTGTGAAATGTTAAAAGGAAAGAATGCAAGCAAACAAAATTGATCGAAATGTATTTTTATTTGAATTCACTAATTAATATGTGCATATAAACCTCTATATCTATAATGTATTTAAAATAATCTACATTTTCTAGAGTAAAATTTTACAAAGAATACAATGATGATGTTAATGTTTGTATTTACAACAATATTGTGGGCTAATCGAAACGTAATAACTATAGCAATGGAAAAAAAAAAACATTGTAATATGGTGATCAGGAATAAACAAGGATTCTTATTCATTCCTGGAACTGTCGAGTGTGTCTGCTAGTCTCTCTCTCTCTCTCTCTCTCTATATATATATATATATATATATATATATATATATATATATATATATATATATATATAATGACCACTTCATTTAATCACAAAAATTAATATATGAAAGTATAATTTTATGTGTAAACTTTAAGTATTTACTTCAACAATGCTCAATATATAGGTAGAGCTAGGTAGTAAGTTATAAACATATATATGGCAATTAAGCTACACAGAATATTCCGTGTTTCATCCATGCTAGGATTCGTCAGGCTTATGCATAAGCCTGACAAATCCTAGCATGGATGAAACGCGGAATATTTTGTGTAGCTTAATTGCCATATATATTTTTATAACATATATATAATCTCATTATGAAAAAACATTTTTTAGGTTTGGATATTGAGCTTTATTTTGTTTTAGAAATTGATTCTCATAAGAATCCATCTGAACTATATGAAAGAATAGTTTTTTTTCATTGCTACATTCATTTTTATTCTACTTCATCAAGTTCTCATAAATCATAGTTACCCTTTTTGAGGCTAAAACTTGATTTCTGTATGAGATACATAGATATTCGAGAGGTCGATCAAAATTCTTCTCTATCTCTTAAATGTTGAATTACGAGGGGTGTGCAATAAGTAATGCCCCTGACCCACTTCCCATAGCAGTAGAGCAACTAAACTTAGCGCAGTTATTAGTCTTTCTCTACATAGGAACCACCCAGAGTTATGCATTTCTCCCATCGTTTGATGCAGCTCTGGAGACCGTTTTTGTAGAACACCCTAGGTTGGTCCTCCAACCACGACATGACTTCAGAAAATCAAGGCTGCATCATCTGGGGAAACGCTTTCTTTTCAAAACAACTTCATGGCTGGGAAGAGGTGAAAGTCAGAGGGTGCAAGGTCAGGAGAGTAGAGAGGATGAGGAAGGATTTCATAACCACACGCCTGTGCTTCTGATCTGGCGACATGCGAGTTGTGGACCGGAGCATTGTCCTGCAGGAGAAGGGTACCTTTGCTGATCTTGCCTCGCCTCTTGATTTTGATAGCTTCCCTTAATTTCCTCAAAAGTGGAGCATAATTGTGGTACCATTTGCCAGGAAATCTGTCATCACTATTCCATCCTGGTCCCAGAAGATTGTGAGCATGACTTTGTCAGCGGAGGGCTGCACCCTTGCCTTCTTTGGAGGTGGTGAGTCCAAGTGCTTCCACTGCATTGACTGGGCTTTGGTCTCTGGATCATAGTGGTGGACCCAGGTTTCATCCTGTGTAATCAGTCTTTTGAAAAACTTTGACTCCTCTTCTTGGCATATCTCCAAATTCATCCTCGAGCACTCGACGCATTCTCGCTTCTGGAATGGTGTGAGCGATTTGGGAATCCATCTGACAGACACCTCATGCCTATGCATTGGTCAGAGTTTATTTATAAAGTAAAGTATCCTCACATCAATATGTCAAACGCTTAACTATAAAAAACAGTCCTACAATGTAAATCTATGCCATTAGCCTGATGATTTCATTTGTGAATGAAATACAAATATTTCTTTGTAGTTTATTTGCCATAAGTATGTTTTTGTACTAATATTTATGTATGTCAAACTTGATAGAAAAAAAAGGTTAGAGGATTCGCATAAAATCTAAAAATATATTAATTAAAATTAACTGGAGAATATACGGAAATATTCCTGAATCGCTAAGTTCTCCCTAACGCCCCGTTAGGGAGAACTTAGCGATATGGAGCAGATTTCGTTGGGGAAGGAGTCGGGGGGGGGGGGAAGAGTCAGGTTTTTCAGCCATACATAAGTTGGAAAGAAAGTACTAATTTTAATATATTCCTTCTGCTCTACATTTTCTTTCAACATTATTTAATGCTTCTTAAGCTTTTTTTTTTTTTTTCTTTTAGACTAGTGGTGATGGTTGCTGCAAGAAACTCAGAAAGGGTGGGTTTTAGTAGTGCTCTGGAGGCATCCTTAATTTTATTTGGGTAGTTTCTGTAGATCTCTAAAGCATAATCACGTTGACACACCAGTTCCCATCAGATCACCAAAGTTAAGCAACGTTGAGCCTGGTCATTACTAAAATGGGTGACCAATTTGGGAAGTCCAGGTGCTGTATGTAGGAGGACGTCGACACCTCCCTGCAAAAAGTTGTAAAAACCTAACGTCGTCATCTCCCCTAATGGGGGTATACATGCGACTGGGGACCGCTTGTGAATTTCATACTCCCATGAAACTTCCTCCTTTGGAGGAAGCCGGTTAAACCCTGAATAGGGTTAGTGCTGACTGCCCACACACTCTAAAAGGGACAGTAAATGTAAGATTACAATTTTACATTTGATAATTGATATATAGCATTTGAAAATTGCTCAACATCTTAGAGCAGTTGTTTTAAACATAGCGTTGCTCGGGAGAAAACTTTTAATTTGGTATTGTTTGGAATTATCAAGGAGCATGCATTTTACATAAGATCCACTCTCTCTCTTCTACCAGGCAAGTGATGTTTATACAGATGCATGATGTTCCGTGTATCAGTGACCTATTTGGCCATAAGTGCTATTTTATAGATTCTTTCTTCTAGGCTAGCTGACATTACTTGAATCTAGTCTACTCTAATATTTCATCCATCACTAAGATAGAGGTGGGTTCATACCTTTGTCTTGAGATACTGGCTTCATGACCTAAAATTCACCAAACATTGATGCTATTATTTTTTCATTTCCTTTTGCAAAACTCAATCATGTTCTGCAAAGCGCAAAACTAAAGCAACAATTTTCTTCTAATAAAGTAACCAATCACGATGAACAAATATTTTAAAGATGTGAGGAGTTTGAAACATGAAAACTTTTTTCCAAAATTATTACATTCAGCATTAAATAATAAAAAAAGGGCTGATATGCCGTAAAGCAAAACATGCAAATCCTTCCTTTCTTCAACATATTAGTGAAAAAATGTAATAATCCAAAAAGGATTGTCTATTAAGTCGGTTTGCAGTCAGAAGCAATTAATGGGTCACCAGTTGAATCGACACTTTATACGACCCTAACTTTTATTTTAAGCCAGTTAGAATGATAAAGGTCTACTTAAGTTAGAAGCGTTTATATTGAAATTTGTAGGCTATAATCTCTTGATTATAGGAGTCAAAGCTTTTGTAGTCTGATTCCGCAGCCTTGTTTGTAGCACTGATTAAAAAAAAAATAAAATAGAAACACAAGAAAAATAAAATTAAAGAGGTTTTGGTGCAGAATAAAATAAAAAATGGGTTGGATATTTAGAAAAAACAAAAACAAACAAAACATTCACTACAAAAAGAATAGAATTTCTAACTCTGGCTGGCGTTCCTTTGCTAATTTTTGTTTTTGTCGTTCCTACCATCAACCTCAACCCACACTTGGTTGGAAGGTTTTTAATTTATTGACATAATGCAGAAGTCATGTTTTGTTGATGTTAGTGTGGGGGAGGGGTATAAATAAATGCATGGACAAAAGCAGCCAGCCTTTGTTCATCCTGTTATGAGAATTTTTTATTTATTTTTTATTTTTTTACATTTTTTAATTCATCCAAACATCTTTATAAGAGGTTGTAGCAGTTGGCTGGTCATGATACAGGTTGAAATAACATTTCTGCCGGTCTGTCATGTTTGAAACAGAATTTCTGCTAGTCTGTCACATTACAGTTAGAAATTATTTTCATAGCGTAAGTACTTGGATTGAATTACTGTATTTAAAAAAAATGTCCTTTCTCTTATTAAAAAAATGAAACAAAAACAAAAACAGCAAAAAAAAAAAGAAAAAAAAAAAATACGAAAACAAATCTAAATAATCTTTGCAACGCTTTCAAACCCCGGCCATCTTTGATTAGTGTTTCAGATCGGTTTCTTTTATGCTCAAGTTTTTCAATTTATAAAGACAAAGAAAAATAAATTTTCTTCTTAGACCAAAAGAATCTTTTACTAAACAAAAAAATAAATAAGAATGAAAATAAGCTGAAAAATGGATTCAAATGAAAAGGACGAAAAAAAAAAAACTTTCTAAAATGGACGCTAAAGCTCCTTATTAAATCGCAGCCTTGCTATAATGGCGTGGTTTATTATAGAGGAAGAATGCAGTTATTTACATTTTAAATCTGTTTCTTGAATTTCTACTCCACATTTTCGATAAATTTCTTTCTTCTCAGTAGCAGCAGCAGTGGTAGCCCAGAAATGGGTTTGAAATCAAACACAATAGAGAGGGAGGGAAAATTAAATTTATCCAATGTTTTAAAAGCTCCCCCCTCCCTTCTTTGTTTCTCCTCACTTTGACTAAAAAGTTTAAAAATAAATAAAGTCTAATAAGAATTAATGTCTTGATTTTTGTGATTTTTGTTTCGGATTCCAAGTTCAATTTCAAGATATTGTCTACCATTGGGAAATGTTAGTCATTGGCTTGATGATTTTTCTGGTGACGCTTAAAGGTTCTTGGATTAAAACTTTATAAGACCCGCCCACTCCCTCCTTCCGCACACACTCCCCAACTACAGTAATTTCTCATCGTTCCCCTTATTTTTTGTATATTGTTTCAGTTTTTATATACAACACAAGAATGCAAAAATATAATACTCCAATAATAAGAATAATGTTAACATTATCGGACATCATTATCATCATATTGAATCCAAAAATTCTATTGTTGGCATTGGTTTCCCCGATATTTTTATAGTCAGAATTATTTCTAGAAAGACATCAAGTACTTAGGGGAGGGAACACATAAAGGTTGCCAACCTAAGTGAAAGTGATTTTTTTTTTTTTTTTGTGGAATGAACTAGATTCGAATTTGGAACATCCAGGTCGTCAAGTCTGTGTTGTTAATCACTAAAGCACCATCACCTGCCAACATTATCAGTAATAATGATAGAAACAATAATGGCACCCTGAGGGATACAAAAGTCAATAATTGTGATCAGTATTTAAATAAAAATATTGATGATACTAAAAATTATATATCACTTAAAATAACACTAAGTGAATAAATTGTCATCTGTCTGTTTAAATGTATGTTTGTATGTCTGCCTAAAACTTTGAACAGAGGCGACGGATTTTCACGAGACTTGTATCGTTTTGAAGTGTGACCCTTCGGACGATAAATATTGAAAAATTGGCCAAAAATATTAATTCCTTCAACTGGGCACTTTTCTACAGGGAGGAGTCGTTTTTTTTTGCCAATATTTTTGAAAGTCATCTCCCCTTTTCGGTTGACTTGCCTAAATTTAAACTTTCGTCACTTCCCGTTTGGTGATGGACGCAACAGCAAAGATGCCACGTTTTTTTTTTTTTTTTTTTTTTTTTTTTCACGTTCTTTTCTTCCTTCGTGGTACGGGTTCGAGACTGCCTGCCTACTACCACTTAAAAAAATTTTTTTTATTTTTTGCTCAACACACCCCTCCTAACACCCAGGCTAGTTACTACTAATCATAGAATAAATGTAGATGTTCGTCAGCATTGAACTGGTTTTACTGCAGATTTCAAGTTTTAAATCAAATCCCACTTCACCAGTAATCCAAACATTTCTCAAAACAAATACTTTCTCCCCAAATAAAACGTCATGCTTTGCACTACATAAACATTGCAACCAAAATGACCAGGCGGCTTATGACATGTATATATTGATACACTTACTATGTCCAGTTACACTGATGAGTTTTAGGCAACAAAACGGTTGTCTGTGGATGACTATTTTATATGTATGTATACTAACTGTCCTGGCACGGCATTGCCTGGAAGTATTTTTATTATCATTTCACAGCAAAATATTTTAAAATCAATTGTATGTCATGATAAAATTATGTTCAAAGCTTTTGTGGTGGACTCTTAAATATAAAATAATTAAATGTTAAAAGTTGGCATTTACTCCATCCCCCCTCTCCCCCCTTTTTATTTATTGATGTGAATTTGTGTAAACATTTTCTAATATAATTAGAAAGGTAACCTTTTAATCTCATTGTCAGTGATAAATGGCTCAACTTTATAAATGTGTGTTTACACACACACACACACACACACACACACACACACAAATATGCATGTATAAAAATTAATATGAAAAAGTATATAAATGTTTATATTTTCTGTTTAGGGCACAATTGAACAATATTTGACTTTTGCATTTTAAACTTTAAGTGAAGCCATTATTTACAGATAATTTTATTAGGTAAACAGTAGATTCTCTACAGTGCAATGTAGAATACAATGTACTGTGGATTAAATCACTCTAGAGAGGCATATAAAACTTCTTCAGGGTACACTGTGTGTGTGTGGGTGGGGGGGGGTGATGTCCCTAACTGCAGCAGGAAATCAATTGATTTTAATAAAAAATGGGCGATTTTTACCGATTTTGATGACAATTAAAGTGTGAGAGGGCGAAACATTTGTTGATCCTCATTTAATCCCAGGCACCATCAGGTCTTCCTCTTAATCATAATAAAAGTTCGAAATAACAAAAAATGTTTGCATATTATAAGTTTTTGACCGACTTGAGTTTGTATTGCATTGGTTTTCTTAATTCTATTTTAGAAGCAGCAGCTCACAGAAGAGGCCATGTATAGGTTTCCAACATAAGTAAAAGTGATACTAAAGATTCAACTGGCCTTTGACATGCTGAGTTATTAGTGACAGTATCTACTTCACCACTGCCACCTCCTATGATAAGGATGATAAATAATATTGCTATTCATTCATTAGTTTTTCATGCAAATCATATAAGGGTACTCATTAAAATGAAACTATTACTTTATCAATACAAGAACAGTATGTCTTAACAATGAATGTTATAATCACATTAAGAACAACCTTTATAATAATAATAATAATAATAATAATAATAATAATATCAATTCATTAATTTCTCCTTCAAATAATGCAACAATACATACTGTAATGGAAATATTACTTTATCAATGCAATAAGATAATCACATTAATAGGAGCATTTTTTTAAATAATGTGAGTATTTATTCATTGATTTCTACTGGAAATAATTCATGTTCTACTAAAAAAGAATAAGAAAAATTAGTGTAATGGAAAAAAAGGTAGGAAAAAGGTGTGTGTGGGGAAGAGGGCGTTGGGTGGGAGCGAGTAAGCTGTAGGAAAAATAATTACCTTTTGTCCCACTGGGAAGGGCAAACTCTCTTGAAATTATCAAAGTAAAAGCGAAAAATAATAATTGCAAAAATCTTTCTAAAAGCCTTTTATGAAGAAGGACAATTCCACTTCAGCCAGATCAGCTTTCCAAAATAGAGACTGGAATAGAAGAATCTCATTTAATGTAGATTGTTTAAAAAAACATTGCACACACACACACACACACAATGTGTGCATATATGTACATACAAGATATGTGTATATATCATTTGCATACAGATACTTTAATTTATAGTAGACACTAGCTGTATCTGGCGTTGCTCAGGAGTATTCTTGCTTGATTCTTTTGTTTCACATTTTTAAATCATGCATTTAAGTGTTAATTTGTCTTGCCACTACAGAAATGACTTTCAAATTGACAGTTTAAAGGCTTAAAAATGCAGTTTATAATTTTGCATGATTACATGAATTAGTGGAAAAATGTCTAGAAATTATATTTACTTTGAACCTTTTGACAAAAGAAAGTGGTTTTGAAGTCTTCCTTCTTTGATTTATGAATAAAATTTCTATATATTTAAAAAGAAAAACAAATTATTTCATCCTATGCCTTATGATGTTATTCTGAAGCAACCATTCCTATTTGTAGCCTTTGTTATTCTGATTACTTTACTTAAAAATAAAAGTTACCCCCCCCCTCCCAAAAAAAAAACCCCGAAATGGAGACTTGTAAAATACTTCACGAAAGAATTCTGCAGCTGAACTTGTTTTATATTTATTAAGTTCTATGAAATATTGATTTTGTAGCATGGAAGTTATCTATGACAAATAATAAGAAATAGACCAACATCACTTTATTATATAAAATGTCTTTCTATATTGGGTATTTGAATCTACATTTTTACTAAAAACATGCAGATTATTTTGAAAATTTACAAATTTTGTTGCTGTGACTTATTTACTTGATTAGTGACTGTTTTCAAACAGATCTGATGAAACTCTAATTTTGTTAAACTTTTATGACCTGAATTGTGATATAGATGATTTAAAAAAAAATACTTATTAATTTTAGATGGCAGCACTCTGAATGTACGCAGTGGACAGTTGCAATCCGGAGGTATCTGGCATCTACTCAGATACTGAACTAATATGTACAAAACGTATTTGAATCAATTCTCACTTTATTTATGTCGTTCTATTCATTTATTTACGACTGAAGGAATTAGTTCAACCAGGTCATAAAGGTCATTTGGTTTAATCTTTGTTTATAAAAAAAAAAAAATCATTGAATGTAAAACTGAAAGTTATGTTCAGTTTAACGTCCATTTTAAATACTGGTATGTGTTGAACAGTTTTTAGAAATTTACTTCGAAACTAACCTATCTCTGGACAGGTCTTTATTTATCCTTCATTCTTATTACTTCCTTCCATGTTTCTTTTGACTTCTCCTGCTAACAGATCCTGCTAACTTAATTAGATAAGTATCTTCTATGAATTTTAAAGCCAAAAATTAACTTTATTCTGCCAATTTAAATGCTTACAAATGGCTTTAAAATTTTGAAAGTTTACTAATTGTTTTTTTCTTTCTTTTATTTCTACAATTAAAAGATTAAATGTATGAATCTCATTTTTCTATATTTTTAGCTCTTAGATAATGTGTACTAGTGTTGAAATGATTAATCAGAATCAGGAATCGGAAATGTTGAACAATTTGGAGGCATCGGAATCGGAAAAATGTGTGCCTATTTTCCAATGCCAAAACGATTCTTTTGTCTTTTTTATCTGATTTTGTTTAAGGCAAAATCTTCCTATTGCTGGTAATAATGATAAAATAATAAATATTTATTCATTTAAAATTATCAATAAAACTAAAAGCGATAGATCATCCCACACAAGTGTATTTTTACATTTAGGAATATATTTGCGCATTTTAACATGTGTTTTTATGGTCATCGGAGAAAAATGACAACTCTGTAATTAAATATTTAGAGATTTATGAAGAATTGGAATCTGAATCAGTAATTGTATTGGAATTGGGAATTTAGAACAGAATTAGTAATTGTATTGAAATCGTGGAAAAATATTGGAATTGTCCCATCACTAATATGTACCGAATCTTCTGTCTTGATTCGGCTCTGTTAGGATTACCAGAGATTGGTTTGATTTTTTTTCTTTTTGCATATATATTTCTGATGGATCCTTATGAAGATGAAATGTGGAAATTCTGTGTTGCTTGATTGCCATATATATTTTTCAAAACATATATGATAAAATGAAATTGGATGAAATCCCACTATTTATTAATATTTTTAAAAAGAAAAATCTTTCAATTTTTAGATCAATTTAATTGTACATAAACCTATAAAAGTTTTGGTAAATGAGACCTTCCTTGCAAAAGGGAAGAAATATAAATATATTTTTTCACTCTTCATAAATCTGGCTTAGTCTACTTAACATACTCTCCCCTGAAGGAAGTCTTATTGACCAAAATGTTAGCTATATAAGCCATTAACATGTTACGATTGGAATATTTTGTTTTCCTTTTCAATGTATATATATATATATATATATATATATATATATATATATATATATATATATATATATATATATGAAACTAGAAAGATATCTCTCATGATGGATGATTGGCAGTTTATTTTTTAAATATCTTCATGACTTGTTGGATTGTGAAATTTTATCGAGATGATTGTTCTGATAGATTTATTAGCAAAGAACAAATAAATTTGGACGTGTAAAGATGATGTTTCATTTTGATCATGCGAATAAATTTAACGAATGAAAAATATTTTTCTCCCTTTTAATTAAGCAAAACATTTTAATTTTTGTTTGTGGTTCTGCATTCAACCCTCCTCCTCTCCCACCATCTTCTTTTAGCACAAATGATATGGATCCAAGATTAATTCATAACTGGAAGACGTATGTTGTAATTTTCCTTTCTATTCTAAAAGACGATGATTACAGGCTTTTGATCTATTAAATGGAATAAAGGTACGGATAAATAATCTTGTCGAATGGCAAAAGAATCCCCAAGAACTAAAACTGTGTTCCATTGTCTCTTGAGAAGTATGCCTGACCAATATTCAAAGACTTTGTTATTTGAGTAGAAAACAAATAGATTTCTTAGAATTAGGTAATAATTAAAGGAACTTCATTTAGATTTTTTTATTTTATTTTGTTTAGTTTATTTTTTCAGGAATAGATATTTTAAAGACAATCATTCAAAATGTACATATGTAAATATATGAAGTTTTTAAAAAGAAAAAAAAACAATATTTCTGCAAATTAATTTGAGCTTTTTCAATTATTGAGGCACAGTTTGAATGAACACAAAACTTTGAAATGTTTTCTATGCACAAAGTGATTTCTGTAAATACTAATGCTTCAGTCTATATCGTTGGTGTTGTTCTGAGCCGAAGATGATTATGGGTTTTGGGTAACGTTGGACCTCTTCACATATATCCATTACATTTCAATTCTCATCTCTAATTGGTACTTTGGCACAATTATAAGATAACCACAGCATGTCCTTCAGTACTGCTATCTCATGACGTGTTCTTAAAAAAAAAAAAAATAAGCAAACTATTTTTATTTATTTTTTTTACTCGCGTTCACCCCTAACAAGGTATATTGCCACTTGGACGTAAGTGTCTATTTGGGACCATGCCTAGGAAAGATTAACAAGATGTTGGTTTATGTTACATTTATACTTCTCCATATCAGTACAGCCAGGGAATCAGGTAGCAGGAAGGGAATTCCAAAGTCTAGCTGTCCGAGGGAAGAAACTATTAGAGTAGAAAGTTTCCTGGCATTTAGGGACCTTGACAGTGAAGGGGTGCGATTTTGTTGCTAAGCGGATTTGTCAGGAATATGTATGTCGAGGGGGCACGAATGCAACAAGTTCATCAAAGCACATTCCATTAAAATATTTGTAAAACAGACACAGACATGCAACATTGTGGTGATGGGACAGGGATTGGAGCTTAGTTGACAGTGAGACCTATTAGATTGAAAACTCTTTTTAGGACTCTATCCAAGAGGGAGAGGCTAGTCGTAGCTGCACCAGCCCAGATGTGGCAACAATACTCCATGTATGAACAAATTTTAGCTCTGCATGTGCTTGAAGTTTTTTTTTTTTTTTTTTTTTTTTTTTTTTAAGTATTATAAAAAACTTTACATAGTGCTAATCTCAATTTTTTCAAAAAGCTGTCTATTTTGCATCATAAAAACAAGGTGTCTCTTATTCCCAGCCGTTTTAACAAATATTTGGACACCAATCCAGATATTTTGTAGATGTCAAATCCCTCTCCAGATTCTTCTTTCAAATAAACTTGTACTTTATAATTTCTCATCCTATAAATTATGGATTTAATTATTTCAAGTTCTATATATCATTTTAATATCATATCTCCAGTGCCATGTATGTGCTCAGAATTAAGTAGGATATTTTATATGAAGTTTTGTTAGTCTTAGATATTCTTATAATGGCATTTCTCTTCATCCAACCAATCATTTTAGTCTTAGTTGAGGATTATATTTAAATTTATCATCCCCCCCACACACATTTTCATGATTGAGCTCTTTTATTAGTTTTTATCACATTCCTACTTTAATTTTAATATATTTAAATCCCCATGCTCAGTTGATATTTAGAAAGATTAAAACTTTTCAATAGAAGATAAAAAAAGAAAAGTATTTTTTTTTTTAAATATTAGGTTACCAATGTTATTTTAAGAAAACCTATCTTTAGATTTGAACTGTAAAAAAAAAACAAAAAAAAACAAAAAAACAAATTAAGTTGCGAAATGTATGTTATTTATTTCTATTTAATGTATAAATTGTCCACGTTTTCATTTGAGTTGAAAGAGGAGTGAATAATGTCGGCCTGTAACTTAATAAGAAAATCTAAGGTTTTATATACAAGATATGTTAATGCAAACAACATAATTCCCTTTTTGGAGAATGTGAATTGAATGATATCATTTAGAATTGGGATTATATTCACTGGGTTCAAGATCTTATTGCTGAACAAGTGTCTCAGAAATTCTTTGCAAACCAAGAATTTAGTGGCCCAGCAGAAATATGTGTGTGCTTTCTTGAAAGTTGAAGGTTGAATCCTCAATGTTTTTTTTGTTTTTTTTTGTGACATAAAGGAGTCACCTTATCAAGGCCCAGAAGTCACTCGAGGATAAGGGTTAATGAGTATACAGTGGTTAAGTGGAACATGTCGGTCATCATTAGTATGTGGGTGATATTAAGAATACACTTGTGAATTATTTAAGACTTTTACCCAGTCACGGCTGACAGAATAAGAACGTGCTACCCCGGTAGATTTGATAAGGGGTTCCATTTGGAAATTTCATACAGATTCAAACACGTTTCAGTAAGAAATTGTGAAACTGTGAAGATAAACAAATAATTTATGATATTATCCTGTCCAGCAGTCAAAGCTGTTGGTGGCACTAAGGTGACAGTATTGTTAATCTTAAAACTCCTTGTTGATGGTTGAGGGCAGATCACACTTGCTATTTCATGTTAAATGTAGAAAAAAAAAAAAAAAAATTGAATAAAATTAGCAGTGCACTTGAAAAAATTGAAATTGTTTAAAATATCTCAATAATGACATACATAGAAAGAGCTCGATTATCTAATCTTTAAAATTAAAAAAAAATCTGCTTAAAATAAGGAATATTTTTGTGCCTCGAATGTTATTTTTTCCCCTCTTTATAACCATCCTATCAAAGATACCCGGGTTTTGCATGGGATTTTGCTGTATGACTGGGTACCCAGAGATCATCGTCATGCCAGGTTTGGTCATGAGCGGTTCATTGGTGTAGGCTGTAGGACAGTATATAAACATGCTATGACCTTGATCTTTACCTTGAAAAATGGTGTGCACCATTCCTAGGTGGGGCCCTTATGCCAGGTTTGGTCATGAACGGTCCATGTGGGATGTAAAAGGGTTGTACACACAGACGCACACGAGCACTGCTACTTTATATATATATATATATATATATATATATATATATATATATATATATATATATATATAGAGAGAGATAGAGATGCATTTTGTTCCATGTTTTTACACTTTTTTCAATAAAATATATCTTTGTTAAAGTACAAGATCAAGCAATAAAAGTTGCTATAAGTTTATTTTTGTATGATGAATCAAAATGTGTTATTGAAAACCTGTAGAAATTAATGTAATAAATGCACATAACTTAAAAATATCATATATCTCTTAAAAGAAGTTAGAGAACTCAAAGTTGAATCGTAATGCATTTTATGTACAAGAAACTAAAATCTAATACTATTCATAAAATGAATATATTACAAAATTTCTTGGGTATTATTGTAGATTGACACTTTCTGCTATCTCTCCTCCTTCTCAAAATATGAGATGTTACCGTTTTAGGCATTATGTGTAAACAAAAACATGGCAGAAAGAAAAAAAATATAATTATTTTAGAATTTAATGTAAAATAATCCCTGGTTTCAAAGCCATTCTACCGTTCTAGGGCAGTTAACCATTTCTATTTTTATGAGATAAATCCTGTAAATTTTTCTTTTTGTGTGTGTGTGGGGGGGGGGGCTTTTTTTTTTCCTTTCGTTTTTTTTTCCTTTTTTTTTTTTTTTTTTTTTGTCTTTTAATTTTCAAACAAAATAGTGGTCTTTTGAGGACTTACAGTCTTTTGATTTAAAAAATTGTCTATTTTAGTAAAACTACCTTGAAATTTATTGTTCCAAAGCATTTTATGGTGGATGGGTATTGCTAATAAAATATTGATAGTTGTGAATGGGTTAATACTAGCAAACTGATGGGACTTATCTTCAATAAAGCTTCTTTAAGAAAACTTTTTTTTGTTTTTCAAAAAGGACATTTTGATTTTCATTTCTTTTTAAACGTTTTTATTTTTTTTCTTGTTGGTTGCAAATGTTCAAACTTTTTAATGAAATTTAGATTTTTAGTCACCGATTCCATGAATAATTGCATTATCGAATAAATGTAATCCGAATTGTAATGCTCGCATACGTAAAAGGATTTCTCTGCAGCGTAATGAAGTTAAGCAAGACGTATTGCGGAAACAGAAGTAAATATTTTGGCCGTTATTTTTCCAACATTTTATAAACTCTTAATAACATGCTGAAACAGATTGAAAATTTAGAAATGTATTTATTCTTATTGTTTTTCTATTTTTTTTTTTTTTTTTTTTTAATCATTAAGGTAAAATGTCTCTTCATCGCATTCAGACATGTTTCTTTTTATTTGAACATCTTTTTTATTAGCTTATAGAATGTCTCCCATATTTGGTATAAACCCACTTTTATTTGGAAAGCATTTGAAAGATTTCTCGTTTCAGTTTAGATAAACTATTCCTTAATAGTTGTTCAAGATTTTCTAAATCTGTTAACAGATTGATTATATTGTATGGTATATTATATTAGTGGGCGGTGGTCGGCATTTCTAAAAATAATTTGCTTCATTTTATTATTTCTCTTCATATTTTAATTGTTAAAATATTAGAGAACTGTTTTACAAATCGAAATGTAATATATTCTTATCGCTATTCATGAAAATAACGGTCACCTATCGTTATGGATGGCCTAAATAATTTATTTTTCTCCAGAGTCTAATCTAAGGATACTGAACCAGCAGTAACATTGGAGCTATCGGCTTAGAAGATAAGATATAGATTTAAATAAGTCAGACATTAAGGCAGACATTCAAGAACCTATTAGCATAACAGATAAAGAAAAAAAAAAGTAAAAAAAAAAAAAAAAATCAACGGAAAAAGGAAAGAGAAGCAAATCCATGCAAAATAAACACAAAACTGAAAGAAAAACAGTTTAAAATCGAGTGCACATACAAAAAAAATCTTTTTAAATAAATATACGCATTGAGAACAAATTTAACACATACTGTTCTTGTATTGATAAATTAATATTTTCATTTAAATGTGTACTGTTAGAAAGATGAAGGCACATCCAAATTTACCCCCCTCTACTACCCTCCCCCTACTACCCCCCCAAAAAAAACAACCAAATAATGTATTAAAAAGCTCTTAAATATTCACTCATTAGCAGCAGAGACAAATAAAAAATGTAGTTGCATTCTTATATATCTCAATTTATTTTTCTTAACAGCTTACATTGCATATTTTTGGTCTCAGAATAAAAATAAAAACACCTGAAAGAATTTATATTTATTCAAAAAAAAATATATCTGTATTGGAAAAAAAGGTTCATTTATTGAACACATTACTGTTTTTACTCAAAGCTGAAAGACAATTGTGGCTTTATAGCTTTTCTAATGGAATCTATTTCCTCACCGTCCCAAATTGTAGACGTTATCCAATGTGTGCACTGAAGAGTTGGGAGCCTTGTGTCAGACTACAAATAAAATATTGATTGACCTATGCAAATTTTAACAGAAAATGTGTTATTTGTCAAGTTTTGGTAACCTGTAAAATGGAGTATGAACATACAAGTTACAGAGTACATGAACAAAATAAAAAATTTATAGGTTCAGTGATCGCACTTGGCATGTATGCATGAGAGTGGGAGAGAGAATTAGTCTCTATTGTTTCTGACACCGAATAAAAGATCCAAAATTTGTGCTCTCTTGTTTCCATCTTAACTTGTCTACAAACCAACAAAGATAGACTTACATATGCAATAAAAAGAAATCAGTTTATTTTCATATGATTTGATTGATTTTTTTTTTTCATGTGACCATACAGTTTCTTCGGGATAGAAAATTAATTTGAAGCGAAGTGATTTTCTACATCATCATCATGATGTATGTTGTATGAACAATGATGACACTTGTCCGTTGTGTTCATGTTTTGATGTTTCTCTATCTGATTTGTGCGTCTAATTGTATCACCTGTGCAGCAGTTTCCACTTTATTAATCTTTGCTTTTATCACTCAACGCAAAAAATCTCTTGGCCAAATTGAATCGGAAAAATAAACGATCATATTAATTTTTTATCGCATTAACATACTGATGAACCGTGAAAAGAAAAAAAACAAAAAAACTCAAAGATTCTGTGTCTAATTGGAAAATGCATGGCATTGATTTTTATTTTGTTGTTGTTGTTGTAATTGTGGTTATGGTGACAAGTTGTGGAGAATAATGAAAAGCAAATAGAAAGCCGTTAATACGTGAATGAAGAGACATTTGAATTGAATATACCCTATCCTCCTTAACCAATTACTTTGTTGGGGAAAGAAGTGGAAGTTTGATGAAAGTAGAAAAAAAAAGGCCATAGACTTTGTCTTCTACTAAAATTTCTGATTCAAATTCCCAACCTGAGAGATAAAAAATTAGCTTTAAAAAATCTAAGTGTAGCAAAAGTTGCCGATTCTAAACTCTGACTCCCCACTTTTGAATGGAGTAACCTAACTCCCCAGAGTCAAATGTCAACTTTCTGCCTACCCCCCTCCCCCCAAAAAAAAACAAAAACAAAAACAAAACAAAAAAAACACACACAAACTTGACAAAAATAAAAATAATATTACTGACTTCTGGCCTCTGAGATGGGAGCATATATTCACTACCTCTCTATAAAGGAGGGGTGGTGGATGTGACAGGAGATCATTTCAATGTTCATATCCTCAAAAAGGACGCACTTAGGACAAAAATAAAAATTGCCCAAGTTGAGACTGAGAACCAAACAGATACTACACTTTGATTCTGGCCTGAAAGTTATGCAGTACCAAAGTTTTTGTCTTGAGAAATTGGTTGAAAAGATGAACTCTGACACTAGAATTGGTTTTAAAACAAAAAAGAAAACAAAACCTTAATTTATATTATTTAATTGGAATTCATAATTGAGATGAGTTTTATTTATTAATTTTTATTTATTGCGGACTATTATCCTCATCTTTTTAGTTGATTTTTCACGTTTTGGCTAATTATTCCTCTGACCTTCGTCGGAGTTCCTATCCCGTCGCAGTTACCACCTGATAAAGGCCAGAGGAATAGTTGGCCGAAACGTTGTGAAACAACAACTAAAAGATGAGGATAATAGTCCGCAATAAATAAAAATTAAAACCTTAATTCTTGCAGAAAATGCAATCCTCTTGCTCGACTGGTGAAAAAAATCTCTACCATTCTGCTTGATTTATTCCTAAAATAGAATAAAAACAAATTCTCAATTAAAAAAAAAAAAAAAAATCTTTTTGGTTTTCGAATTTTTATAATACATTCCCTAACCAAACCTCGAGATTCTGTGAATATGAATTACTGAGCTGTTCTCAAAACTGCTAAACACATTATCTTTACCATTATTATTTAACATTATTAACATTGAGCAGCTTTGATGTTAATAACGGTTATAACCACCCTTGTGTATTAAGAACGATTTTATGCACAGTCTGTGTGCGAGCGATCGTTTGACTATTTGCATTGAAAGCATCCCCATCCCTACATCGCGCTCTCTCTCTCCTCTGCATCTTTTGTTCTTGTTCCACGCTTTGCCTTTTTGTTTTTTTTTATATGTATTGTAATCATTATTTTTTCTTAACTCACCAATATAACTTTCTATAATAATATTACACACCTACAACGAGGGAGGAGAGTGGATGAAAGCAAGTAATCACAGGCAAGACAATTTCTTGCCTTCATATTTGCAAGGTTTTATTAAACCATATTTTTTGTTTTCTCCTCCGCCACCTCTTTTCCATTGAGGCAGAAGTGTCTTAATAGCAACTTTTGGTGCACAATGAGATAAGTAGGAAGTAAGCCATCATAATGACAGTAATTAATGGAATCTATAAGTAAATAAGTGTGCATAACGTGGGTGTAGTTGGTAGGGAAATTAAGGAATAATTACATTCATATTTATGTAAATATAGATATGTGGGGAATTTCGCTGTCAATGTTGTTAAAGTGTCGTTACATTTAGGAAGTTAGTTTTGTGTATGTTTGTGTGGGGTGAACTCCAAAACTAATTAACTGATTATTATGGATTTTAGAAGGCAGCTGTTTGGCATAAGGATGTGCATTGTCGGCTATATTTAGTAGAAGTACAGCATAATCACATTGATACACCAGTTAAAAGTTAAACAACATGGCACCTGGTCAGTACCAGATGGGTGACTATTTGGGAATACTAGGTACCATATGTCATTTTCCAATAATCAATATATACATGCTGCTGGGGACCATTTGTGAATTTGATGTTTCCTGTAAACTTTCTCCTCCAGAGGAAACTGGCATAGTTTGACCAGGGCTAAATACTATACCAGGTGCTTGTTTGGTAGAAGAGGGCTGGAAGCCTTTCATGAACATTCAGATATCTCCGATTTTGATTATATTTTAATCATTAGGCATCAATTAATAAATATCCCCCAAATTTTGTTTTTTTTTTGAAATGTCATTAGAGGTATAATATGCACCCCCACCCCTATTTTTTTATTTGCATAAAATTTGATCCATAGTTCTTAGACACTAATTAAGCAAGATTTTTTGAATTTCAATTTTTTTTATTCCGATCTGTTTAGCTTAAAATCTACATTTTAGACATTTTCCTAGAATCAGAACAGTTTAATGGATTTTGAACAAAATATGAATAAGGATTCTAGACGTAAGGTATCATATATTTAATCTTCATAAGGTGGCATAAAAATGGTGCAAAACTATTCTATTTGGTGAATTCAGTTCATTATTAACCAGAGTATTTTGCTAATGGATATATATAGAACGAAATACATGTCTGGTAAGATGAATAACTTTTCTTTTCTATTTTTTTTTTTTTTTAATTTGCAAAAAGTTGTTTCAAGTTTCTCTAAAATGATATTCATATTTGGATTATTCAAACTACTTTTCTCATCTTAAGTGTTATTTTCACAACATTTCAGTTGATATACGAGTAACTTCTGACCATCTTTAGGCATATGTTATTGAACTCTGAAATCTGCATGGAAGTTTGAATAGAGCCTTTTGTTTAATTAGGGGGTAACATGCTCTTGTTCAGTCAGCTATGACTGGATAGCAAGCCTAAGTAATAAAAAAGGCCAGGGGCTACATCAACCGAAATATTGTGGAAATAGTACTTAAAATGAGACCAGAGGTGCAAAGAATCTAAATGACATGGATAATCAATCCTCATCACAAAAATTCAGAAATTATAAAATTGAATGTGGGTTTGCATTATTGTATTTAAAAAAAAAATGTTTCGGCATAATTGACATACGGGAGGCAATGCCATATGTATATCAGCCCCACACACCAATATATATGCACATATATAAATATGAATTTCTATTCAACAGGTTGGTTTATATCTATATACAAGATACATACATATATATATATATATATATATATATATATATATATATATATATATATATATACGACTATTTTATATTATAGTGATGAACATATTATTATATGAACAATATATATATATATATATATATATATATATATATATATGATACATATTATTATATGAACAATAATTAGGAAAGAACAGATAATCTCAAATGTTGCACTTATAATGGAGGCAATAAAAACCTAATTCCAATGCAAGCATTATGTGTAAAGTAATTCTACTAAATATCTCTATTTCTAATCTTCGATTATATAAAGAGTAACTGTCTGTGTGTTTGTATGTCCGCTAAAAACTTTTGTCTTCTACATCGTACAAGCACAAACACAGTATGTTAGAAATAGTGATTTTGTTTGAGGGGGGGGGGATAAGATAAAAACCTTGCTTTCGACATGATTTACAAACTTCGAATACGCAAACCGTTGTGAGGTTCTTTTATTTTAAATAGCTAAGTTTACAACATTAAAACTAGATTTTTTTTTTCATTAAAAATTGACAAATAATACCTTATTTTCTGTCCAAGTTTGCATAGAAAAAACCTGTCAAAACAGTCTAGCATTAAACAAGTTCCACTCCAGAAAACTGTCACTGGGATCACAAGGTCAAAAGTTAGATGCAAAGGAAATAGATCATAAACAAGAGGCACCATAGGGAGCGAGTAATTGTGTGGTCATGTTTTGAACTATAGTTTTAACAAGTCAGTTTGAAGAAAGCAGACGAGGAAGTAAAATTATGTTTCTATTCATGTAATCAACTCTCTTTCTCTTGCTCTCTATGCATGAAAGAAAATGTATATCATAAGATAAAATAAAGAACTAGTTACAGTTTGGTTATGTTTGATCATTAGTGCTAATGAATCTCTTCTCATGAATAGAGAAGAAACCCCCTTCTCATATCTATGCATGTACCTTGCATAGATATCTAAAAATAGAGCATATGAATTACAATTTTGATATGGATTTTCTGCATTCACTTGCATACAAACGTGGATTACTACATTTATTCCTCACTTAGGTGTTCAGCTCTCCAGTAGAATGTCAACAAAAAAACATGAACACAATAATCTTTCTTTCAGTCGGGTTGAGCATAATAGCATATAAGTAAAAATTATGACTGCTAATCAGATATTAAATTTCAACGTGAGAACACTCCTCATATCTAGCCACACTGAAAACTTGTGATTGAGTGAAACAGCTGATTTTGCATGACATGTATGGAAATAATTGTATCTACCTGGCGTTGTCCTATCTTTTAACTGTACCTTTTTAGTTAATAATTTACGTTTGAGTAATTTATATATTTACTTTTTTAAAATATAGATTTGAAATATTTTAATATCATTTGGTCATTAAATTACTGCTTGAACCAAATCATTATAAAACTATAAGTTAAGATGTATTTATCTTTATTTCTAAAATTATTGGATGTGAATAGATTCCAGAACTTTCCATCCTTTGATACATGATGACTTAAAAAAATAATTAAAGTCAGTTTAAATTGCTTACTATTTGACAGTTTAGATGCTTTCAAATTCCTTTCAAACTTTGAAGTTTCACAAAGAAGCAAGGATTAAAATGGCTGGCCAGTTTACAAATAAACTAAATGCATCCTGGTGGATTTCATTTTATAATTAAATAAAAAAAAAAAAAAAAAAAAAGAAAGTAATTCACATATAGAAAGACCCCCCCCCTCAACGCACATACCCAGAAATGGGAAGTGGTCACAGCTTTATTAATATAGAGATATAGGTAGCTAACTACGCAAGTCAATGTCTATTTTGTTGAAAGTAGGTATATGTAGATGTTATTTAAGGTCCTTTTTTTTTTTTTTTTTTTTTTTTTTTTAAATGGGCCGACCCTACAAACTTGTTTATTATTTAATGAATAAGAAATGAGCAAGGAGAGGGGTGGGCGTCGATTTTAAGGACGGTCTTCCATATTTTATGCATCAGGTAGATTTTGATAGGCTGAGTTATGTATTTCATGAATAACTGTAGCCACTTTGTTTCTTTATCTGGTGGGTGGGCTCATTTATAGTATATGACATTGCAATGTCTTACATCACTCATGTCATAATGTTTACGGTTTTTTTTTTTCTTAAATTTTTTTTTTAAAGTCTGTATAATGTGTGAAGTTGGAGAGAATATGCTTTTTTATGGGTGGGGGGTATTTCAGAGACAGTCATTTCATCGATGGGATGTAGAATGGCTCATGCTGATCACATGTTACAGGACATAAATGTGGACAGTAAGAAGATATTTTTCTAATTAAATGCATCCCTCCTTCTTTTCACCCTCCTCCTCCTTTTCCTCTCGCTGCAGAGTAAAACAGAAAATAATGCTTCCGCGTGAATCTTGCCGAAACCCATCAAGTGTTTTGGTCATTAATTTAAAATAATGTAAACATTTATTGCCTGTCTCTGTTTAATGTCTCCCTTATTTGTGTTTAACTAACTCTACAAGTCGTTTCCAAATTGAATTGTTAAACTTTACATATTTCTGCTAACAAAGGTGTGTATGATTGGCCTAAAGCAATGATTCCTAAATATTTTTCATCCTCTGCCTGTACTGTCCTTCTTTTCCTTTTCTACATACATAGACAAACTTGGTATCAGGAATCTTACAAAAACATGCACATTACGTTTTATTATGACTTAATGTAGATTACAAAGCCAAAAATTTTTTTTTACAAAAACTAACGACTCTTGCAAATGTTGACTGTTTGATCTCGTTGTCTTGTGACACCATGTGTTCAAATCATATCACCATGATGAAAATATTTGGTAACTTAATTCTCATGTACCATCGTTTGTGGCGCAACAGTTAGAGTACTTGGAAAGGTCAATAGTAAAAAGTTACCTTCTGAAGGTTGAAAGTTGAATCCTCAGTGTGGGTGACCAAAAAATACAATTGCGAATTGCTTAGGACCTCTATCCAATCATGGCTAACGGAACAAGAGCATGTAAATAAAAGGTTGTGCTCAAAATTCCGTCCAAATTCCTGAGTTCAACAGAAACATTCCCGAGAAGGTCGGAGGTTATATTGACCGAAACGTTGTGAAAATTACACTGAAGATGAGAACAGTAGTTCGATGAATCCAAAGAATACGAATCGTTTAATGATATTATTTTTTAAGCTCAACTGTTTGAGATTTTTTAAATAAAATTTTTTATTTTTCCATGTTTTCAACCTCTCAAAAAGATAGCAAATTATGAATGAAAAGCTCTTTCAGATAGATATATCAATGATAAATATTAAGTTGCAGTCAGCTTCAACTAAGTAAAATTTAGTATTTATTTTACACACACACACACACTGGTTTCATTTACTTATTACTTGACTGTATTGAATAAATCAGTTATTGACAATATTCAATATGGTCGTGTGTTACCTTCTTTCTCATACTGATTATGCAAATGTTTTGAAGGTGGTACTTATTGTCTACACATATGTTAAATCTTTTACAGAATTGAATTGAAAAAAAACTATTTCTTCTGAATTACTTTTCTATTCAGTATTTTTTTTTTAAGCAATAGATTGGTTTATAAAAAAACAAATTGCAATAAAACACGCTCAACCATAAATGCTATGAGCAAATCTTTTGTTTATTTTTATTTTATTTTTTTATTTTTTGAATTTTGTAAAAACCCATGGAATATGTGCATATATTGGAGCCGACGCAAAAATATATTTATGGAGGATGATCTATAGATTTTAGTTTCATTCACAATTTCAAATCAATAACTGTTTATCATTTCATCATTCATACCAGCAATAGGAAATTAAGTCTTAAATAAAAATAATCTTCAAAAATAAAAGAATCGTCTTTGGCATCAGAAAATAGACACAATTTTTTTTTATCAATTCAAAATGTTCCGATAATTCCAATTCCTAATTCCAATTAATCATCTTAACACACACACACACTACATTTTTGAAAAAGAGATTATTATATCTGTCCTTGTGTTGTATTTCTGCACAATATTTTAATTGCTAACAATTTATAAATTAATAGTTATTGTGATCATGAATCAGAAAAATACACACGTTTCTATTTTAACCATTTTCTAGTGAGGATACATATGATGGTCGATTGTTGAAAGGACAACATTTGTTTTAGAAGGTCAAATAGTCTATTTGAGAGTATATAAAAAGGAAGGACGTTTAAAAAAAAAAAAAAAAAAATTATATTTGATTGTAAATTACAGAAAATATTTTTTTAGGAGGAAGATATCTTTATTTGTTTATTCGAAGAACGGAATTTTTTTTTAAGATGATGGGAAAATTATATTAGCAAATCTATGTAACTAGCTATACCAACCTGGTACTGCCAGAGGTCCATTTTGTTCAAATTTGTTCTGTAAATATTTATCTTCTATAACTAGGTATCTTTTTTTTTTTTTTTTTTTTTTTTTTAAATCTTGAAATAATAAATAAATTAAATCTTACTAAAAGAATAAGTTATTCTTCTAAGCTGATTTTTCTCTTTTAGATGTTTGTTTAAAAATGCTTCCATATTAGCAAGCTGCTGAGCCAGATTAAGTATTAAAAAAAAAAAGGAAAAATTCTAGCAAAGGATGTCAGTTTATTGTCAATAATATGTTATAACGATAACAAATGAAAAATCATAGCTTGATTTGTCAGCTTAAATACTATTTAGGTCCAACTTTTAAAAATCTGTCCAACATAATCTTATATATTACATAATAGAATCCGTAGATATGCAGGGTTACTAAATAATGCAATTATAGTGATGAACACATTATGGAAACTAATAATTGGAAAAGAACAGATAATCTCAAATGCTGCACTGATAATGGAGTTAATAGAAAACCTAATTAGTTCCAATGCAAGCAGAATGTGTAAAGCAATTCTATTAAATATCTCTAATCTTCTATACATATAAAGGGCAAAATGTGTATTAGTGTGGGTTTCTATGTCTCGCAAAAACTTTCCACATAGGCGACGAATTTTTGCCAGATAGGTATCATTTTGTAAGCTCAACCCTTTGGATGACAAATATCGAAAAATTGGCTAAAAACATTCATTCCTTCACCTTCAACGAGACGTTTTTCTACAGAAAGGAGTAGCAAAAAAAATCGTTCCTTCATTTTCCTTTTCTATTACTACTACGACGATGGCGTGATGTTTGACTTAGAAAACATTGATGTTGATTTAACAACCTGTTTTTTAAAACGTTTAATTTCATCAGTTCTCAGTTCTGTCTCTTTAGCGTCGGGGTAACGTGTCAGACTGTT
This sequence comes from Euprymna scolopes, assembly GCF_053919585.1. Classification (NCBI taxonomy): domain Eukaryota; kingdom Metazoa; phylum Mollusca; class Cephalopoda; order Sepiida; family Sepiolidae; genus Euprymna; species Euprymna scolopes. The sequence goes on from NC_136514.1 coordinate 38,654,978, forward strand.
TTTCCCGCCTTAGCCTCAAGGCTTCAGGTTCAAGCCTACCTCCCTAGACTTTTTTTCTTCTTTTACACCCCCAAACACCCGGCCAACGTTTTTTTTTATTTTATAATATTTAAACAGGGTTATTACTTCACCCATTTTGTTTTGATTTAAACCCCCCACCCCCACCCTACCCCAACTTCCAAACACACAGGCAATGCCAGGCACCCCCGCTAGTCTATCATATAAAGGGCAAAATGGACGCGAGCGTTTGTGTATGTTCATGAAAGGCTTTTTGGATTTTTTTTTTTTTTTTTTTTTTTTACAGTGATCACCACTTATCAAAGCCCGGAAGCCACTCAGGGATAAGGGTTATTGCAAGTACATTACGTTAGTGTGGAGATTTGATGAAGTGTTTACTTAAGGGGGCGGTTCATTAGGAATTTGTTAACGTTGGACTTGAAGACATCCAAGTTGTAGTCCGGTGGGAAGCAGGCAGACGGAACAGAGTTCTCACGTCGGTTAGATTCCGCAAGAAGGTTTTGCATACTTTCTAGATCGTAATATCTCAGATTTGCAAACGGACATCGTCTCTATCTTTTTTTTTTGATTGAGTTAAACAAAATTCCTACCGTGCTGTTGTCTCCAGTGTTTGTCTTTTTTTTATAAATAAAGGGAAAGTATTTGAATGCAAACGCCTGGCCTTCCAGCCAGGTAGTATCTATTCTGTAATTGCTCCTTGGTCAATGTAGGGAACACCCTTCATACCGAGGCAATTACTATTTATTTGGATACTGCCAGAGTGCCCCCATTTTGGGAGAGCTACATCCCCCCGCCCATTAAAAAGCGACCTTGTGTCTAATTTGCTTTCGTGGGAGGTTTAAAAACAACGCCATTTCTGCAAGTCATCTTATGTTTTTGATTGACTGCATTAAATTTGAATGCTTTAGACTTCCGGTCGCGTCATGGAGTAGCGGTAAGACGTCAGATTTTCTTTCACTTTCTTTTCCGCCTTCATGTCATGAGTTCAAGCCTACCTGCTTACTACTACTTTTTTTTTTTTTTTGCTCAACACACACCTCCAAACACCCGAGCCATGCCGGGCACCCAAGCTAGTCTATTATATAAAACGCAAATGTCTGTTTCTTTTTTTGTTTTTTCTGATTTTTACATTTAACATCGTTCGTTTGCCTTACGTTATTTTTTTGGGGTGTTTCGATTTTTTTTTTTTTTAAAGTTTTAACATTTTAATATATTTACTAAGCTTATTCTTATGTTTTGATTACCCCCCCCCCCCGCCCGAGCACACACACACACACACACACACACACCTCTAAACACTCGGGCAATGCCGGCTACCCCCCCCTCGCTAGTTTCAAATAAAAAACAAAGAGACCAGCATTTTACAAAAAAAAAAAAAAAAAAAAAAAAAAAAATGGCTTAATGCTGTGTGGTGAACGCTATGTAAAAACATTGTATCAGTGTAATTGTCTATGATTTGCTCTGGATAAGTTAAAGAAGAAATTTAGTTAGGCCCTCTATTGAGCTTAAACTAATGTTTATGTTTGTATGTGCCGGATTCACTCCGAAACTAATCAATTGATCATTATGAATTTTGCATCTTTAGATTGAGTTTCAAGTTTTCTGAACCACTGTGCCATTGCCTTAACCATGCAGCCATGTTTCCAGTCTGTTTGAAATTCCCTTTCTTATCTATTATGGTTGGTGAAAGGTGGTTGCTCAAGATTATGTTTATTTTCACTTTCAGCTTTTATGTGTTGAAACGTGGCATAATTTAAGAGCCGACCAAACGTGATGAAAACTATGACAACGAATCAGCTCAGCTATATTGTAATTTATTTTCGTGATTATTGAAAGTTTGCCTTCAACCATTTGTTTTTTACTTTTTTTTTTTTTCATATTAATATTTGGGTTAATACTGCTGATTGTGCCTGCGGTTATTTAGTGGGTGAATAACCGCCAACTTCTGATCCAAAAAGCATTGATTTATTGAATAACCAAGACGTTTACATCATTTCAAGAACAAACTATTTTTAAAGACAGAAAACTTTGAAATTCTTCTCTTGAATTTCAATTCTTATGCAGTTGGCAAGTAAATTTATTGATTGTCTACATATGCACAGTCCTGTGTCTTTTAGAATCCATACAAATATCTTGATACATTTTTTTTATTTTTAATTGTTAAAAATAAAAATACCTATTTAAAGAATAATTATTGAAAATATAATTTTTCCAGAATCATAAAGGAAAGGAGAAATAAAAGGGAAATGTTATTTTGCAAAAGTTTTTATTTTTTGTTTTTGTTTGTAATTACTTTTTTTTTTCTACTATTTTTTATTTTCTTTACAATGACTTATCCTCTTAAATCATCAGTGATATATGAATCTGAACATTTTTTTTTTTGCTCCATTTGAAAAATGAACTGTTAATTATTTAACCCTATTTAATTGTAATACAACCATCCCAAGGTAAATAAGAAAAGAAGCTTTTCTCTCCCCGTCTTTTTTTAACTGTTTCTCTTTGTTTTTTCTTGTGCTAACGTTTTGGTATTCAATGTCTTTCCATCATCATAATTGTATCACATCTACAGATGCTTCTTTTGATGTCATGTATTTAAATCTGGATTTTATACTTCTATTGTCATTGTTGGTTTGAATGAGTGATTGTGTTTGCTCACTACATATGCTATGATTCTCTGCTTGTTGCCTTTGTCCGAATTCAACACTTGATTTGAACACTCGCTGTTGTGTTAATTATAGAATCTCATTCACTGTTGCAACAGATGAATTTTTCTTCCAAATAAAATTTCTCAATTTTAAAACGAGCAACAACGTTTTATTTTGAAAGGTTTAAATGGATACTTGGTTTCTTCACCAAACGACATACTTGAAATCGGAACATGTTCTCTTCTAACTAAATACAGAACAAGACTGTCGCTTAAAATTCTGCCTTTACTCTAAACCAGACAAAATAAATCTCTAACCAAACACAAGTAGCCTTTCAGTTGCCCAAACACCCATTTACCCTTGAGACCAACAGAAACCAAACTCTCCCTCTATTTATCTTTCTCCGAATATATAAATATTAATTTTCTGAATATGTAGATATCAATCGAACTGTACTGTGAAATTACTTGAAATGTATTAACTGTTAATCTGTGGACATAAAAACTGACTGACCTGGGACTTTATTAGATGAAGTGACAGAATTCTATGAAATGTTGAGTGGTTTGTCTTATCAGCATGTGTCCCTAATTCTTAGAGGTGATTACTTTTTCCAAATGGAGAAATCAAATTCTAAGTAATCAAATTCATTCAGATATTTTTTCCACTGCAACAGCATGCATCCTCATTGAACATGCATTATTATGCATGTTCACAGGTTTAGTAGTATTAAACTATAATAGTCTAATTGCATCAATTTTCATTGATAATTGCTTGTAGAGTAGTTTAAAGGCTACATAGCATAGTTTAATTAAGTTTACAATAGTTGATCAATGAAGTAGATTTTGCAATCAAATTATAGCTGTTTTTACTGATGACTGACAAGGAAAACCTTTTATTTTTTTCAGTGTAGTCCTCTTTTTAAAAATGTTTTTAAAACCCATTTTCCTCATTCAAAACAGTTTTTTTTTAGTTATTTTCTTGTGTGAGTCTCACTTAAGTCAAAATGGGGTCTTAGCTAACGCTGTGTAAGGAAAGCCAAACTAGTGGAAATCAGAAGTGCCGTGATCAAAACTATTTTTTTCCTGCTGTACGAGTCCTTGCATCAACCTCATGTGAAATGACCCCAGAAGATTGAACATCTCATTTCTTTTTTGTATTAGCCGATTTGTAATCATTAAAAAAAAAAAAAAAAAATCAATCTTCTACATATTAACTTCACATTTTTTTTTTCAGTAAAAGTCATGTTCTGAACTTCTCAGCCAGCAAACATTTTATCACAGATCTCTGTTCAAATCTTGAGCACTGTTTGATGATCATCATCTTATCGTATAAATCCGAAGATTCTATAGGTTTCCCTCAATATTTTTCTAGTAAAATTTTTTTCTTGAAAGATATTAAGTACTTATGGAAAGGACCACATAAAGGTTGCCAACATCCTAAAGGAAAGTGTTTTTTTTTTTTTTTTTTTTTTTTGTGTGTGTGTGAAAGTGGGGACTAATTTCAAACAATACAGAGTTGAGATATTTTGAGGGGGGGGGGATGTTTAAAAAAATTTTTTGTTAAGAAAAAAAAATCACTTTGTTTATTAAATTACATATGCAGGCAAAGTTGAAAAAAGTTTTAAAATAAGATTAATTTTATTACTTTATTTTCTCATGTATCTTCTTGAGTATATAATGACACTGTTCCCAAACAAACAAAAAACCTGGAATAAATTAATCTTTGTACATTATACAAGCAATTCATGGTACAGCCATTCTTGTGTATTTTGTTTTTTCAAAGGTACACCATTTATTTTGAAATCTCAATGTTTATTTTGTGTGAGCTGTTGAAATAAAAAAAAAATACAAGAAACCTGCCATTTTAAATATTAGATGAACAACCAATCAAAAAATTTTCTTTGTGAATAAAGGACGTTGATTTATTTTTGAAGTTGATAAGCGAAAAGATATTTCCTCTGCAACTGAAAAGTTTTTATTTTTGACAACATTTTCAATATCAATTTAATTACTTGGCCTTTTGGGACTTTTTATCACAGACTTGGAATGTATTGTTGACCCACATCATTTTTTTTTTTTTTACTTATAGGTTTATACCTTACCCATTTTACTAAAATATTGAATTTTTCACAATATTAAAGAAAAAATAATAAACTGGGTTTTTATATCTTGTAATTTTTGTTTAAAAACTTGACAGTATTTCCTATTTTCATTTTTATTTACTTTTTATTTTTTTATTAATCAATTTTGGTGAATTTCTTCTTTGAAATAAATTAAGTTCAATTAATCTGATTCCAAAAGATTAAATCTTGATAACATATCGACTTCCCTTTGTAAGCTTTTGTTATCAACACCTGTTGACTTGGTGTTTTCTGATTTATTGTGATAATTGAGTACATTTGTCATCTTGTTGCCATTTCAATTAAGAGCTTTTATGAGCTGAGTAAACATTTTTGAAAACCTCTACTTGTGTATAATTGCTATTTAATGAAAAAGACGATTTCAGAAACGAAATCTACTTATGATTTTTTCTAATAGAGTAATATATTATTTAAACAAATTACCTAATCGTGTTATGAAACTAGTGTAGAACGTTTTAGAAGAATGAACTGGATCAATTAAAAAAAAAAAATGATGTATAAATTTACAAGTAAATTTTTGGCTCTGTATGATAAGAAAATTTCATCTGTATTATTCTTATTACTAGCAAAAATATCCTCCCTCTGATTGCATATTTTTGCTTATATATCAAATATATAAAAGAAAATGTATGTGTCACAAAAACTTCCGATAGATGTGTCGGAATATGAAAAAATCATTATCGTTTTAAAGCTCGGCCTCTCTAAGGACAAATATCGAAAAATTGGCCCAAAACATTAATTTCTTCACCCTCAACTGGGCAGTAAGCAGGGGTCGTTTTTTCGTCGATATTTTCACAAGTCATTGTCTCTATTCAATTGACTACCCTTAATTTCAATGCTGTGACTTCCAGTTTCGCGATGGACACATTAGCTAAGGTGTTAGTTTTTTTTCACCTTCTTCTCCTCCTTTGCATTACAGGTTTAAGCCTGCCTGCCTACTACCACTGTTTTTTTTTTTAAACACCTCTCTCCAACCGGGCTGCCTACTATTGTTTTGACCGCACTCCCCTCACTGCCACTTTTTTGACATCTCTCCACCCTTGAAGTTCCTTACACCACCTCTCCACACCCGAGCAACACCGGGTACCCCCTGCTAGTATATATGTATGTATATATATGTGTATATATATATATATATATATATATATATTTTTGGAATTTACCCATTGGATCGAAATTTTAAATTCGACCGCTTTGGATTTACCATTTTTGGATTTTTACCCTTCACCGGACTATCCATTCATGTGAAATCTTTTTATCATTTTTCTTTTGCCTCCTGTTCCCCTTACCTCACCCTTTTTTTTAACCAAGTAAGATCTGTGACTTACTTGTAGTTTCATTAAATACTTTTATATGCAAAATCCGATCCTGCATTTTGCTAATTCCTGCCCTCTGATGAGAAGGAGAGTATTTCTTCGAAACTCCGCGGATTAAGGACTATCCACTTATCTTGTGCTTCCTTTTTTAAAATTAAATATGTTTTTAACTCTTTTTCAAGATGTCTTTTAACATGTTTTATTAATCTTTTGTTCATATATATATATATATATATATATATATATATATATATATATGAACTAATGAACATTACACTACCCTCAAAAGGAGGACGTGCTGCGTGGAAGGATGGTCTCATGACAACAGATACTATTTCTTACCCTAAATAGAAGCAGGTAATGCCTGGGAGAATGTTATTTTAAAGAAGTAACATATACTCCTTCAGGAGGAGATAATGCGTAGGAGGATATTATGACAACATATACTACACTATTCCCCTAGGTATCGAGCACTAAAAGATGGTAGCAGTATAGTTTTGGCTTCTGACTAACAGATATCAAATTGCTGTTAGAAATTGATATGATTCTGAGATTGTAAGTAATTTTTTTATTATTAAAGGTTTAAATGAGATTGAAATAGATTTTCATGCATATATGTATTCAGACGCATCGTCATATTAGTTTTGTGTTCAAAGTTTTCTAGATTGCAACGTTCAAAGTAACAGGTTATGTGAAGTGATATAGTTCATATGTAATAAAGTAGAGCCACTTAACAATAGCAAGATTTTGAAGATCTGATAGTGTTATCTGATTCGTTACCAAAATTGTCTGGAAAGTTTTTCATGGGAGGCTAGCATCTTTTATTTCTGTTTCTTTTTATTCATACACTTCCTCTTCACTAGCTCTTTGTCTGTTGGGGATTTTTCTCTTTTTCTGATCAATTTCTATTCAACCACAATCATTGATATCAGCCTCTTTGCATCCATCTATGTCAAATTGTCTATGTATATTCCAGTGTGTGTGTATATATATATATATATATATATATATATATATATATATATAAAATTTGTGTGCATAAGTTGTTTTTTTTTTCTGTGAAACCAGTTGACTGCAACTTGTCCAAACATAAGTACCTCACCTGAGGGAGACTTTATCTTTCTATTGTTGTTTTATTCAATTTAATACCTTAAATCATATGTGATTTTTATCAGCTGATATTAAGCAATATTGTTATTATTTTTTTTAAATATTTTAACAAAAGAATTAAAGAAGTAAAAACGTAGAAGTTCAAAGACTGTACTTGCTTTTATTTCTACACTTTTGCTTTCATTCTTGGCACTTCTGTTTGCCTTCAAGTCTTTTTAGTGAATCAACTAGTCTTTTGTTTTTTGTTTTAAATTTTTTTTTATTGCACGTCGCACATCTGAATTTGATATAATCACCTGATGCCATAAGTAATGTCCAAACTGAAGGGTAGGAAAAATATTCAAATCTGCCGTTTAATTAGAATTTATTCATCAACATAGGTTTTCTATGATTATCATTAACATCAACTTCTTTCTAGAAATGATTCATGAGTTTTTTTTTGTTTTTTTTTTTGAAAGAGACTTTTGGTTTGAAGGTAAATAATGTGGAAAGATTAGTTTCCTATGATTTTCACACGTTTTAAAATTTGATAGATCTTTAGATGATATCGTCTAATGTGAAAATGGAGGAGAGGGCAAGTTCAAGAAAATTGAAGGGAGAATCAGTTGTTCAAATTATTCATATTTATGTGACTTTAACCAAAGTCACGTCTCTTATTCTCTTTTGTAACTCCATTCTCTCTCATTAACAAGTGATTTTAAGTGTTTCATTTCAATGTTTACTGCTATTAACAATTTCCCTCCTCTTCACTGAACATAAAATCGTTGGTAGAGAATGGCAAAAAAAATGGTATGGAAATAATGATGAATATGTAATATATGTTTTAAAAATAGACTTAGTTTTGTTGAGCTGTGGAAAATTAAATCTATAATAATTTAATGGGTGTTAATGTACAAAAGGGATTCCAAATTTCTAGCCTGTTTCTCTAGTTTCGGAAAAATTACGTCACGTTGGACTAGCTGACTGGTATCATGTCAAAGGACATAGCATTGAACTAACATCATTGAATTTTTCAACTTATCTTGCTCTTGGTAATATTCATTTTTTATATATTTGTTTCTTTACCTCTTTTTCGGATTGTTGTCTATAGTAATAAATGTGTGAAAATTCTTTGAACTGTGTGTTTTTAATTTTTATTTATTTTTACAGTTTATTTCTGTTCGACTTTTAAGATGTGGGGGTGAGTGATAAAAAGGCTGCACAAAAAAAAAGTAGGCTATGTCATTTTATGTGACACTGGTCAGCTAGTACCATATGACCTAATTTTTTCAAGATCAGAAAGAGGCTAGAAATTTGTGATCCCTTTCAGCACCATTTAATGACCAAAGAGTAAACCATAATTAAATTGAACTTTAAAAATCTGTATATGGGAAATAAACTAAACATATGACTATGATTAGCAACAAAATCTTGGGTGGATAATTTTATTAAGATCAACCAAAATGTTTTGTTTATTATCTTTTATACTATTTTTGATATTTTTATTTCTTTTTAGTCATTTTCATAATGAACTTGGGAATTGTTTAAACATTGCATGGAACTAATATCTTGCTACATTGTGTTGTCCAAAAACAATGCCACTCATCATTTGTGGTTTGTTCCATTATCACATTTCGGTTCGTCTTTTGTGATATTTCGTTTCTATTGCTTCACCTGATAATGGAATTCAGCCATGGTGACAATAGACACATATGGAGAGAAGTGGGGTTTTCACTAAACAATGTTGTAATTCATTAGTTCAGATTTCGGATAGTGTCTGTCAAGTCATCAAAGAGTTTGCCAGTGAAAAAAAAAAAAAAAAAATGCCAAAAAATAAACAAAATGACATCTTTTATAAATGAGCATATAATTAAGGAAGGAAATTAAAAATTTGGCCACCTTATCACTTACAGCCGATTTATAAAACAATTTAGCTTTTAAGTTTAATAAGGTCGTTAGGTGTTATGCTAGTTTTGAAGACCTTTAATTGCAGAAGTGCAATTTGTATCGAGCTTTCTGGAAAGACAATAGAAACAAATTTGTTTTTGTATTTGATGTTTCACTGTTTATTCTTTACTGAACTTTTATAAAGTTTTGTTTATTAAACATATATTCTAATAAACTATAGCAGTGGTTACAAACCCCCATGCCATGACACATTGGTATGCTGAAAAATGATGACTAGTTTGCTGTGAATAGATTATAGATGGAAAATGGCATACATATTCATATTATTTGGATTCTTCAGACTACTGTTCTCATCTTGAGTGTCATTTCCACAATGTTTCAGTTAATGTAACCTCCGACTTTCTTCAGGTGTATCTTGTCGAACTCGGAAATTTGAACGGAACTCTTTATTTACTTCACAGGGGGTAGCATGCTCTCGTTCCGTCAGCCATGACTGAATTGAAATCCTAAATAATTTGCAATTGTATTCCAAATTCCAGAGTTTAACAGAAACCTTCCAGAGTTCAAGAAGATACACTTGTGGAAGTTCGGAGGTTACATCGACTGAAACGTTGGGAAAATGACACTCAAGATGAGAACAGTAGCCTGAAGATTCCAAATAATACGAATAACCAATCCTCATCTCAAAAATAATCGAAATTGTTTGTATCAATAAATACTCACGCATTATTACTTTCATGATATGCTTAAATATCAAAGAAGAAATAAAATGTATGATAAATTGTCATTTTAAATTGTAAGATATTTTGAAATTTTCATAAAAATAAACATTGGTAAGCATTGTTAAATCATTAAAATATTCATTTTTTTTGTGATAAGTGTGCTGCTGAAAATCTAAAGAACTCAATAGTGTACCACCATATAAAAAAGTTTGGAACCACTGAATTATAGAATAGCTTTTTCAGCATTTATAATTAGTGTATAGCCCCATGGCTTGTGTGTAAATGGCGTAATGTAGAGGTTTAATTTTCATAAACTCTATGCAATAAATTAGGCTGTATTTCGGCAATAACAAATTGAATGTTGTCTTCCAAGTGGTCTATTGTGTTTGGTTTATCAGTATTGCCATGGGACTTTGCATATCCTTAAAGAAAATAATCTGACAGTTGACAGGCCCATTTTGTGAAATTATTTGTTCATCAAATGTTTCTCTCAGTAAATTGATTGTATCATTTGTACTATTCGCAAACACTGTTTGGGTGTCAGTTTCTTCATGATGAATTGCCAAAACAAGCTGAACTTACAATAACTTAATAATTGTCAAATGTGCAATTAAAGAAAATAGTTGTCAGTTTAAAGTTTGCTACCTCTAAAAAAAATCAGTCTTTGTTAATACTTTTTGTAAATATAAAATATTGGCATGCACCTTGGAAGTAATGTGATCCTTATGTACTAAAGCTCCCAGCCCTAAACCCTATTTTTATCTTATTTTATTTTTGCTTTCGAAAATAAAGCAAGATGTCATCTTTGCTGTTTATGAGTGTCCAGAATGAACGCAGACCCCATGATATTGTAAAAGTGTGTGATCTTGGTATAGGTCTTTGTTTTCAATTGCTTCACTGTTAAGTGATAATTAGAATTGATAATTGTATCCTAGTGATCCTAGATGAAGTTAGTACAAAATTTGAATGTAGTCATGAAATTGCTTGAAAAATGTAAATCTTATTGAAACTAATTTGATTTTTCTGTTAACATGTTTTTTTTTTAACAATCAAACTTTCATATGTATACTAGCAGACTGCTTGGCATTGCCCGGTTGTAAAATACGCATAAATATTATATTTTAATTCATGCAGATTTCTTATTGATTATTATAGAGCCAATTCTCTATTGAGTATCATCCAATATAAAGTACTGATTTCCAGTTATAAAAAAATATAATTTGAGTACCATCCGCTAGAATTGAAACCAAAACGTTTAGCACTTAAGCATTAGTTGTTAATTATTTCTCCAGTATCGTTACTGCCTAAGTTACTGAAAGATGGATATGTAAGGTTAAAAATGAAGTGATTTTGAGTTATGAATGTTTAATTTTTAACAGTAACAGCTTACCCTGCCAAAGTCAACTGTTTTGTTTTTAATTTTAACCCCTTAGCAGCCATTTTTTCTGGCTTAAAACCAAATCGAAAGTGTACCACAGGTCCAAATATCTGTATATATAAAATTTCAATTCTGTAGATCAAATATTCAAAGAGGAGTTTGGTAGAGAGTTTTCACACAAACACCAACAAGGTCACTTATATAAAAAAATATTTCTATGTGCTAAAATGTTTTCATCTTAAATTCTACGCAATTATGCAGAAGTAGACATTATGCATAAATAGAATTCAGCGTAATATTGTAATGAAACCAATTATCTAATAAGAAACCATAAAAATGAATAAGTAATTAACTCGTTTTTCGAATTAGTTGACTTTCATGTAGTCGCTCGCATATCCATGACTGAGTATATTAAAAAGTTTGTTCTAATGATTTTTTAAATAAAAAAAGTAGGCTTTTCTAGAAGTGTAAGCCATGTTTAGTTTCAGAACAGTTTCCGATGGTTCGTTGTTCTACACAAGACCTGAGAGGTGACTGGTTTGCAGTAGACAGAACTGGAGTTGGAATCCACAGAGCATAAAATTCTTCCCGTGTTGAGACGGAGAAAACATATGCGAAATTGCTACAGAAAGGTTTAATATTTATGGAGCAATTCTGGTTTCTGATTGGTTGGTAGCAGAATGTGAATTAATTCGATTTGTCAGTTCCTAGCAGCATTGTTTATAAATAGAATCTCCCGACTATGCGGGATTATATGCCATTTATAACCCAAAAATATTGTAACAGCTTTTAATATCAATGTCAGAGTAAGAAAAAAACTCATATTTATAGGTATATGAATTTCTTCTTCCAGTAGATGAAATTACATTCTCTGAAGTATATTTAACTATTTTAATCAATTATTTTTTTCTTTCAAATGATTATGATTAAAAATTGCCTTTATGCTGTCTAACATATACAGTGTTTCCTGAAGCAGCTATTTTTATCAAATACTATTTTCATTAGAATTGGATTCGGTTCTATTTGTATAACTTTTGTAGATATAAAAGATTTGTTATGAATAAACATTTGTCTTAAATAGGCAATAGGAGTCTAAAAATAACGTTTTTGCACATTGGGTATTTAGGCAGGCAAAATTACATCCCTTGGATTGGAATTTCCTACCGTGGATGAATCTTGAACACATGGATAGCTAGTTTGTAGTAACTGAGTTTTAGTGATTTTTAAACATTTTTTTTAAAATTTTTTATTGTCAAGTATGCAGGGTTGTCCAAGAAGTCTTGTTATCCTTACCATGAAGCATCAACAATAGATAAACAAATAATACAGCAAATACAAAACGTATTGGATTCAGTTTATTCATTTTAAGAATAGTAAAATGTAATAAAACAATGAAAGAACATCTGATGCTATAATAGGAAAGAAAATGTAATGGATTCATTTTACTGACTTTCACGGTCACACGTCGAGAAGGTTTTGTGGCACAAAACGATGCTTTGCTTCTTTGCTGATTTCCTTTTAGTCATATTATTTAGATTCCTCGGACTATTGTTCGCATCTTGTCATTTTCACTATGTTTCGATCAATGTAACCTTCGACCTTTTTCAGGTGTATCCAATCGAACTCAGGAGTTTGGACAGAATTTCAATTTTATTTACTTCAAGGGGGTAGCATGCTGTAATGCCATCAGCCATGATTGTTGCAATTGTATTTTTTGGTTGCTCACACTGAGAATTGAACCTTCAACCTTCAGGAGAATATCGCTTTTACAATTGATTTTTCTAAGTATTCTAACCACTGTACCACAAGTCCTTGTGGCAGAAACATTCCTGAGTTCGACAAGATACACCTGAAAAAGGTCAGAGGTTACATCGGCCAAAACGTGAAAATGATACTCAAGATGAGAACAGTAGTCCGAAGAGTTCAAATATAATACGAATCTTCATCTTAAAAATTCAGAAATAGATTTTCCTGTATTATTATTGCTATTATTATTACTCTTTGGCAGGAATAACCAGACCTATGGAACACCATGCAGATTCATATTCACTACTGTTTCAGATTTGTTTTCTGTATCTTTCGAACAGACATGTGTACACATGTATTTTAGTTAGCTGCAGAGTCAATATCAATATATAAAATAGATGTTTATGGTATTAATAAAATGGTAAAAACTATCGATTTTTGATGTCAATTTTATGATTGTGTTTTATGCACAAACATTTTGATTTTGAATACATAACTAATTTTTTTTTTCCTCTGGTGGACAGCTATCTTAATTAGCTTGAAATGGTCTTCACTTTTGTTTTTATTGTAAACTTTAATTGCCTTTATTTTCTGATTATTTTAGAGCTTGACTAGTATCTGCATTAGTCAAAACTCTGCCTGAAGACTTGAACTGTATTTTTTTTTGTTTTTTGTATGTTCTCCTTCTCCACTCCCAACTTCTGAATCTGTTCTTGTCCTTAAGTCTCTGACGATGAAACCAAGGCCTGTCATTAGCTCCAATTACACGTAAGCACTTTAGATGGCTTAGGAAATTCTTTTTCTTTATTTTTCTACCATTAAAAGATCATCAATTCACTGCCAAAAAACATAAGACTCAAAGGCACACTGTGCCAATATGAATAATCATAGGAGAAGAAGGAGGAGGAGGTGAAAAATAAAAGGACATAATTTCGCCTATGGTTACAACACAAGGTTTTAGGAACTTTGATTTCATTATGTTTCGTTTTTGTTTTGCTGGTGTCGAGGAAAGGCCTTCAGCAACTCACAACAGAAGATTAGCATTTAAAAAAAATATATATAAAACAAACCCGACTTTCTTTATCATTGTTTCTTCTTCCTTGAACACTCGCAATACGGACATCATTTTTGAAAATTATATAATTTCTTGTGGATTACTTTTTTTATCTTATGGTTTCTTATGTCCTTTTGGTTTGAGGAACTTTTATTATTGGGTGGGGGGAATAGAAGTTGTCAGGCGAGATTCTTCATATTGGCTACTCTATTTTAAAGGTGACAAGCATTATTGAAAAACAAAAAAACATGAACAGATGAAGATGCACCGATTTATCCAGTCTTCCTATTTACTGATGAAAATTCAATTTCCAATTTAATCATGACAGACTGACGAAAATTCTGTTTCAATTGTTAGCAACGAAGAACCGCATTCAAAATAAGATGCATCCATCCAGTCTACCATTTTAGCATAGAATTCAAATTGGACATGACAGACTGACAGTTTTTTTATTGAGATGTGAGGACACATAGAAGACTTCTCTACATCCTTTAAAAAAAAAAGAAAGAATAAATGTTCTCTTAGCCATTGGCCAATCAATGTGGTTATTAGCATAAGCTTAATATTTCTTTCATTTCTTCGTAATAATTTCCAAGAAATGGCAGATATTACAGATTCAACAGCAATTATCTGAAGGTCTTTGCTCTTGCATATAATAATAGGATTCATAGTTGGCATGATGGATAGTATAGTGGTCTATGGGATCAGCTATGCTGTTTTCACATTCTATCTGCTCTATAGTAATTTAGTCAATAATGATTGGAAAGGTATGAATGCGCGTCCACCCAAAGTTGTGTGTAGTGTAGCAATTTATATTTGACCATATACAATGAATGATTTATAATAGGCATGTTGTGTTTTAATTGCAGCAAAGAAAACATATTATAGGTTCATTCTAACAGTTATCTCTAGGTCGCTACTCTTCTAATTAAAAAATGTAGAAGAGTTCTCATTTTTATTGATTTAGTTTTCTTTTTACAGCTACAGTAGCACCAAAATAGCCCACTGCTATTTAAATCAATAATACAGCAGTCTTTTGAAAAACTATATATGCATAATATAATGTGTTTATTCTTTGAGATAATATATATAATATATACAATCTCAGAGAGTAAGCAACCAAGAAATCTATTTCTAATTTGCACAACTATTTTTGAAGCAGTTTCCAAATGAATAACACCAAGCACCAATTTATTATCCTATTATAATTTTATTATCCTACTTTTCTCTCTCTCTATATATAGTTTCTCCTGACAGGTAGGAATTGTCATCTACAGTGATGATTGCGAAAGCATGAAACACTAGTGTCTGTAGGATTAAAAACAATAATTATTAATTATAATTATCAAGCCCCTTTTAAGGATATTTAAGGATGGGCATTGTATGAGAAATAAAAACTAAAAGGAAGTCAATTGACGTTAATGCATCATTCACAAATTCTGCTTGTTTGAACACTAAACTATTTAATGTCCTCGTCTGAATTTGGCATTTATAAGTTAATTCTCTTCAATCCCGTCGCAATTTTTTAGTGGTCAGAAGTTAAAGGCTTAGCAAATGGAGTCAAAGGTGGTTTTGTGGCTGGGTTCGAATTTCCCAACCGGTATGAATTGTCATCCCCTACACTAATGGTTGCAAAAACATGCAACCCTAGTGTTTGTAAGTATAAGAAGAAAAAGGTATATATTAGATTGACAAGAAAATTCATGCAGTTTTTAACTTTCAAATTCAGATGAATATATCTCGGCTCAAACAAAAATTTAATGATCGAAATAAGCACCATCAGAATGAACATACTTTTTCCAATGCAAAACAAGTGTATTTATGCCAGTAACATAAAAATCTTTTGTTCTGGTAGCGATGAAGTTGCTGAAGGCGTTTTTGATATCGCTTAGGTCTTTGAAGCATTTCTCATGCAGAAAGTTGTCGAGATGCTTGTAAAAAGTGGTAGTCAGTAGGTAAGAGGTTTGAAGAGTATGGCAGATGAGGCAGTTTCGTAACCCAATTCGTTCAACTTTTGCAGGGTTGGTTTAGCCAACGTGCAGTCGAGTATTGTAGTGGAGGAGAATTGGGCTTTTTCTGTTAACTAATACTGGATGTTGTTGTTGAAGTTTCAGATGCATTTCATCCATTTGTTGACAGTACTTTTCTGCCGTAATGGTTTCGCCTGCATTAAAAAAAAAAAACTAATGGACGAGATTGATTGCAGACCACCAAACAGTCATCATGACTTTTTTTTTTTTTTTTAGTGCAATTCTGATTTCAGGAAGTCGAGCTTCGTTGGCATCTAACCACTAAGCTGAGCATTGCCAGTTGTCGTAAAGAACCCAGTTTTAATCGCAAGCCACAACCCGGTTGTTCTTGTTGCATAAAAGAAAGGAAGATGACACTTCATAATTGCGTTTCTTTTGGTTGTTGTTCAATTCGAGAGGCACCCATTTATCAAGTTTTTTTATATCAAAATTAAAAATTCTGCAAAAACTTTCTAGTCAACCTAATTAGTGGTCTGTCAAGACCACAGAGGAGACAACGAAGCAAAAAAAAACAAAAAAACCCTAAGCAAAATTCATCCAACCAAACAAAAAAAAAGTCCTAAGCAAAATTCATCCCAAAGCAACAAAATTAAAGTTGGCTTGCGATGACACTAGATATACAAATGTAGGCAAATTTGGGCATATTTTATTGGTTTGAAAATATAGGTTCTTTTTTTATCAATTGTCATAAAATTTTAACCATAGAACAGTGTTATAATCTTCAGAAAGCCTGCAAAGTTTCATGGAGTTTCGTTCCATAAAACCAAAGATATGACCATTTCAATATTCAATTTGGCTACGAGTATGTGTTATATATATATATATATAACTTTTTTTTGGCAATTTTATAAGTTTGAAATCTCAGCTACTATTGATCAGAATTTAACAAATGAAGGCTTGTTGGAAAGCTAATGACATGGATTGTGTAGTGGGCTATGTGACATTTGCCGTTAAGGTTGTACATATAAGGAATCATCCATTATCCATAGCTTATATGTGCCACTATTTTACAGCCATAAAATGTTTCAATCATAGTCATTTGTTTTCCTAGTTTTGCATATGAATTACAAAATATCTGATATTTCCTCCAAACCTCTGGCGTTGATGAAGGGGAGACTAAAACTTGCTGCTATGGTTTCAAATGATCTGAAATAAAAACAAAAGAATACTTTATTCCAAATATTTCTCGTATGTTATATCTCCCCTCTTTGGTTTTCATACATAAAGTTAATTTCACAATGTATAAGGATTATTTTATACTGGAGATATTCATAATCATGCCCTATTTCCAAAAGAGGGAGATATAACATGAGAAATATTTGGAATCAAGTCTCCTCTTGCTGTTATTTCAGATCATTTAAAACCATAGCAGCAAGTTTCAGTTTCCCCTCCATCAAGGCCAAAGGTTTTGGGGAAATATTTATATATAAAAATTACCAAAACTTAAGATGTTCATGAATTTTCAAGATAGGTAATTTTAAATGAAAAACTCTTAATTTATAAACATACATGTAATGTAAGTTATACATTAAAAAAACAAAAAGAAAACTCTAAGCTAGATTAATAACCGTCGGATGTATAAAACATAGGTTTGCATGATTGGAAGTTTTTTTTTTTTCCTTTACATGGGAATCACCACTTATCCTCAAGTGGCCTTTGGGCCTTGATAAGTGCCGGGTGGCTGGTGAGATAACATCATAATAATCAGTAATGGTAGAAATTGGGGAAAATTTTATTATATAAGAAAGCTCAACAAGAACTTGTTTACATAGGACTTGAAAATTACAATGCTGTAGTTAGCTGGGATGCAGCCCCATGGGCTTGTGTTCCACAGATGGACAGTTCTATAGAAAAGAAACTTTGTATATGCAATTTTCATTTAGTTTTAAGCACAGATAGAGAGTAGGGGAAATTGTTGACAATGGTTGTAGCTAGACGAGTGTTTGTTGCGAAGGGGACCATGGATTGAAGTTCAGTTGATCACTTGCTATTAAAATAACGATAGAGTAGAGATGGACTCATAATGTTACTTGTGTGAAAAAGAAAATGTAAAGAATAGAAAACGAGATCACTTACTAGGTTTTAAAACCATTTTTTTTTAACCTATCAAAGTCAGGAAAGCGTGCTCTGCATAAATATCAACAAATACTGCATTCACAGTCTTCTCGGGTTTGTTAGGAAGGTATGAATACACAACTTCCAGCTATAAGTAAAATAGCAGCTTGGGTATACAATAACTCATTTATTATTGGTGTTGGGTATTTAATAACTGGAAGAGCTGATTTATCTTTAACCAAATAAATGAATACCTTTAGGTAGTCTATGGAATCACTGACATCCAAATCTGATCCAATCTATTTTGGTAATTTATTCATTAACGCTTTGGCAAAAAATTTATCAGCCTGCACCCCCCCCCATTTTGCTTCACTTGATCTCTGTATGAGATACATAGATATTTGATTATTCCATTGAGCTTTCAATCGTTGTTTTAGTAAAGGAATATTAATTCTCTCATTTATTGACCAATTAACCACATTGTAGTATATCTTTCTCTTGCTCTCACTGGATTCCAGGAGAAGAATTCATCTAGTCTGGTGGAGTATCCTGCTCAGTGTTTTTAGTATAGGCAACATCAATTAGAAAAGGTGCACCAATCCTCATATAAGCCAGTGTTAGGGTAGGGTAGCCATACCGAGCGGATTTTATTTGGGCTTTTAATACTATTTTATTTTGAATATTTAGTCAGGATTTACTTGTGGGGGGGGGGAGTATCCTCATGGTCGGTTGTCCTGTTTCACATGTTCTTTCCCGGGTTTCGACACGGTAAGAATATTTTCTTCTGTGGAACTGTCTACTACAAACAAGTCACCTACCAGGACTTGTGTGTAACAGCGAACCATCTGAAACTCAAAATGGCTTACACTTCTACACCCTTGTACAGAGAGATCTTAGGCATTTGAGGATAGTGTCTCATAAGCATTCAAGTCATCTCTTTCCCTCCTTTTTATGGATCAACTTGTAATCAATGAATCATATACAATGAATCTGGTCGATTGTTGAACTTAATCTTTCTAGGTGTTTGGGATCAATCAGTGAAAAAAAAAAAAAAAAAATTTTTTTTTTTTTTTATCTTAGTTCAAATTTTTTTGACGTCTCACTTAGTTTATCATGGGTATTGTGTTTTCACATTGAATAACCCCCAAAGTGTTGATTTGCCGTAAGATGGACAAAGCAAAGCAATCTAATAATTAGCAAAGAAAAGTTGACGAGAAACTAACCAACAGCCACGATGGCCTCTGGTTGTTAACATGTTTTATTTTTTTTTTTTTGTGTGTGCTTTCTCCGTTTCACCCGCTCCAATGATTACATTTTAATCTGACTTGAAAACTGCTAATGAGAACCTCAGCAAAAGAAAGTGACACCATCGTCGGCGGCACTAATTACCCAATTAATTATTTGTGTCTATTTAAATTTCAGTACAAATTCTAATGAGCCACTGACTCTGCCAGCTTAATGAATCAAACTTTCATCACCTCCTTCCGACCATTCCTGAATCCCTCCTACAAATTTTTCAAAATTACGCCAAATTATTGTTAACAAATTATTAAGTCAAATCTCAGTCAATATCTTGATGCTTTTCGAAGACTCAATCAACTTGGTACTATTAATTTCTCTTGCAGATAGGGATATAATAATAATAATAATAATAATAATAATAATAATAAAGAAGACAACAATGCATAGCCGCTAGACAAAAGTTTGAAATTTTAAAATTGCTCATTAAGCAATAAAACAATAGAAAAGTGTTATCTTGATTGAATCATGGGCTCGTATTAAAGTCGCTGTGCCATTGAAAAGTGGAAGGTGGTGTCTGGGGGGGGGGATAAAAACATAAAAGTCTCGGTTGTTCTTCTCGTCAACTTTTGTTTATTCGTATCTACAAAATCTGACCTTAATGATCTTGTCTTCGCCTTCATTTTCCACCCTCCTTATTAGACTATTTAAGTTTTTCCTTTTTGCGGCTCATTTGAATTAATGAGGTAAAGTTTTTATCAGGTGCAAATCACTAATAAATGTCTCTCTGCTTTTTCCAGTTCACAATGCATTATGCTAATTATCAGATGTGAAATTTTGAAACTTTATAAAGATATGGATCATACTTTCTTTCTAATATCTTTTTTTTTTTTTGCCGTTATTTATATATGTGCAATACTTACATTCTGAAGATTTTATCGCCTATTATATAAAGGAAAGTCTTTTCTATCTTTCTGTCCAGTCAAAACTCATAACTAGCAAAGAAAGACTTACAAATTTCTTTCTTTCTTTATTTTTTTTGATTTTCTTCCTTTGAAAATTGTAATGTTGGATATGGGCAGCCAAACCAGCTGCCAACATTGTCCTGCTTTTTATTGAAACCAGCCGAGAGCTCTTTTTAGTATCCTCGTTGTTCCCTTAAGTGCAATTGTCTGGATCTCTTTTGCACTTGGTTCACCAGGAATATTAGTTAGGTAAGACTTCAGGTTATTCTTCATAAGCCCTGTGGCACCTATAATAACTGGTATGATTGATATCTCTCTAAGATTTTTTTTTTTTTTCATATCATACATGCGACCTTCATATTTGATCTGTTTCTCTCTTTCAGCCATGTTCAGACCTCCATCATTAGGGACACTCAATACTACCAAGGTTGCAACTCTCTCTAACTTATTCCATATAACTATGTCAGATCTCTAAGATTATGGTAAAATAAATTATAATTATTCATTTGGGATCACTAGGGACACAAATTCATAACTGAAGTTAAGAAAAGAAAAAGTTCATTAATTCAAGGGAAATAACTCTATAAAAAGCTGTAAAATTATTTCCTTAGAACCAATAAAAATATTAAAAATTATATAAATTAAAATGTAAATGGTAATATATACTAGGAGTGCATACGGGTTCTTTTTCATTCCTGAGTAACACAGAGTAGCCATGCTAATTAAAGCGAAACTAGTTGACTTTTCCTTCACTTGTGGAACTATGTAATAACAGATGTTACTGTCCTAGCACTAAAATATCATGTATACATATATATTTTTATCATTTACTTCCATAGAAGAAAGAGAAAGGTACCCCAACCCCAGAAAATAGCAACTTGGGTTCAATGAGTTGTATACCTTGAATGCTATTTATGGCTTTAAATAATCCAACATAAATGTTTCTCATTATTTGAGTTCTTCAGACTACTGTTCCCATTTTTAGTGCTATTTTCACAATGTTTCAGTCAATATAACTTCAGATGTATTTTGTCTGACTTTGAAATCTGCATGAAATTTCAAACAAAACCTTTTATTTTATCCATGGGGGTAGTATGCTCTCATTCTGTCATGATTGAAGTAATTTACAATGGTATTTTGAGTGCCACTCGCGTTGAGGATTGAACCTTATAGACTCATGGCATAGTGGATAAAGTACTATGTAAAATTCAATTGCAAAGTTAATTTTCTGGAGGTTGAAGGTTCAATCCTCAGTGCGGGCAGCACTCAAGATGCAATTGCAAATTACTTAAGGCTTCTACTCAGTCATGGCTGATGGGATGGATTTAATAAAGGGTTCCGTTTGAAATTTCATGCAGATTCCAGAGTTTGAAAAAAAAACATTCGAAGAAGAGTGGAGGCTACATCAACAGAAATGTGAAAATAACACTCAAAATGAGAACAGTAGTCTGAAGAATCCAAGCAATACAAATAATCAATCCTCATCTCAAAAATACAGAAATGTAACAGATGTCCACTTTTCCTCTGTTATTAATTCTACTGGAAATACGTGCCGGGGGGGGGGGGGCAGTAGACATCTCCTGAAACGTTGCATACATTATATAAAAATGATTATAAAATTCTGAAACGTTGCATAAATTATATAAAAATGATTATAAAATTCTGAAACGTTGCATAAATTATATAAAAATGATTATAAAATTCTGAAACGTTGCATACATTATATAAAAATGATTATAAAATTCTGAAACGTTGCATACATTATATAAAAATGATTATAAAATTCTGAAACGTTGCATACATTATATAAAAATGATTATAAAATTCTGAAATGTTGCATACATTATATAAAAATGATTATAAAATTCTGAAACGTTGCATACATTATATAGAAATGATTATAAAATTCTGAAACGTTGCATACATTATATAGAAATGATTATAAAATTCTGAAACGTTGCATACATTATATAGAAATGATTATAAAATTCTGAAACGTTGCATACATTATATAGAAATGATTATAAAATTCTGAAACGTTGCATACATTATATAGAAATGATTATAAAATTCTGAAACGTTGCATACATTATATAGAAATGATTATAAAATTCTGAAACGTTGCATACATTATATAGAAATGATTATAAAATTCTGAAACGTTGCATACATTATATAAAAATGATTATAAAATTCTGAAGCGTTGCATACATTATATAAAAATGATTATAAAATTCTGAAACGTTGCATACATTATATAAAAAATGATTATAAAATTCTGAAACGTTGCATACATTATATAAAATGATTATAAAATTCTGAAACGTTGCATACATTATATAAAATGATTATAAAATTCTGAAACGTTGCATACATTATATAGAAATTATTATAAAATTCTTGTATTTATACAATGCAATTCTCTTCTAGCATCAAAATAAAACCACTAAAAAAATACACACATATATATATATATATATATATATATATATATATATATATAGTCATCCACATACAGTACTGTTTTGCAGTTTCACAGCTCATCAGTGCGTCTAGACAAGCAACTGCCTCAAGCCAGGATCGAAATCCGACTGCCCAAATGACAGTCAAGGCTTCTCACCATTGCGCTATATGGTTACTGCTGTGTGGGTAATGAATTAATGATGTTTTGACATTGTTCAAATGCCTCTGCTTGATTTGTTTACACAAAGGCGTCTCTCAATACACTAATGGCAGTTTGTATATCACTTCCCAATATGCTCAACCTAAGATAGGGAGTATTATAGTCATCCACATACAGTACTGTTTCGTGGCTTCACAGCTCATCAGTGCAGCTAGACAAGCAACTGCCTCAAGCCAGGATCGAAACCCAACTGCCCAAATGACAGTCAAGGCTTCTCACCATTGCGCTATATGGCTGATATATATATATATGAGGTACATTATAGATTGTATAGTTTATTTTAAATACTCTAATGACAAAGGTTTGTATATTTCTTTTTTCTAAACGTGTTTGATCCCTTTCAAATATTGTTTTTAATTAAAAACTGGTCATTTTTAGATCAAATGATTTTTTTTTTAAATAAGATTATTAAAAAAAGTGTTTTAGCTGAATATGATTTTCAATATAATTTTCAATAAATGA
The DNA here is from genome assembly GCF_053919585.1 of Euprymna scolopes. Taxonomy (NCBI): domain Eukaryota; kingdom Metazoa; phylum Mollusca; class Cephalopoda; order Sepiida; family Sepiolidae; genus Euprymna; species Euprymna scolopes. The sequence continues at coordinate 38,678,428 of NC_136514.1, forward strand.
TTAGAAAATAGATTTTTTTTTTTTTCTGTGATGTTTTGAATTTACATCGAGAGGAGGAGGAGAAAGAGATTGTTTAATTATTGTACTATGATTCTACTGATAGTAGTAATAAAAGAACCTTTAATGTTATCAAAAAACGTTCTGGCCTGTACATTATGAAATAGGAAACTCTCGAAAAGTTTCATGAAATTATCTAATCTGTAATAATTCCACTCTAGCTATTTGAATCATTGTGCTGGATATGAAATTAGGTTATGTTCAGTTGGTTTTAAGGCTACAATTTAGGAATTTTGGAATCATATCTTAATTGCCTTACAGACAGTATCACTCCCATCCAGAGTTAGAGTATTTGTAAAGGCTTTTATTTATGAGGTAAAGAAAATCTATTTAGACTATCAATATAAACAATATGCCTACAAAACCAATCTATATATCTTAAAAAAATGAGTGTGTGCATGTGTGAGAACATTCTTCAATCTATATGCTCGATGAATTTTTGATCTACAGACTTGGATATATAAGGTAATCAGCCATATGGAAAACTTATTGGTTTTCGTATGGAAAAAAAAAAAAAGGCTGCGAATGGGTAAAAATTAAAAAATTGGTACTTGGGAGTCATCGGATTTTTATTTGTTTGTCAACTGTTTCATGAATGCATATGTGCGGCTGTGAAACATGACAGCGTCTTTATGTTAAGAATAAGTAGGTTTGAAAACACTTTGTAAAAATCGCATCAAGCTGGTTTAATGATTATCCTACTTGACTCACTGTGTTTAGGTTTTGGTTTTGATCTCAGCTTGAGTATTTTTTTTTTTATTTACAAGAAGTGAACTTTTTCGAAAAAAACATACTCGCATGCACATGTCTAAGTTTCCGTATTCATTAAAATATTTATGCATATTTTACGACTAGGCAACGCTGTGTGGCCAGCTAGTTAACATTTTAACTTAAGAACTTAAAGAAGCATAAAATTTTTTTAACAGAAATGATTCAGCAATAAATAGCCCCTAAAAGGTTTGATATGCCATTTAATGTTGTTTCTCTTGAAGAAGACAGCCTCTTCATGACCTTCACTCCTGATCTGAAATGGAGCGCATACATCAAATCTGTTGCCAAGATTGCTGGAAAAATGTTTGGATCATTCTACCGCTCCAATAAATATCTCACTGCCAGAGCAATCCTCTTTCTGTATAAGAGCCAAGTACATCCTAAAATGCTTGGCATGTCCTATCTTGCCTTGATAGAGTTCAAAACCGGTTTTGAAATCTAGTAAGTGATACCTCTTTCTCTTCCCTGCAATCTCTTTTCCACAGTTGTGAGCCTGTCTCTGCTGTATCGTTATTTTCATGGCAAGTTCTCATCCGAGCTCCAATCTGTGGTTACCCTCTTGCTAAACTTTCACAAAACACTTGTCTAGCTACAACCACTATCAACAATTTCCCCCCATTTTCTGTCTGTGCCTAAACCTAAACATAGGTTCCATTAAAAAAGCTTATTTCCTAGAACTGCTTGCCTGTGGAACACTATACCAGTGGCCTGCTTCCTGGTTAATTACAATATGGTATCCTTCAAGTTCAGTGTAAACAAATTCTTGTTGAGCTGTTTAAATAATCCAAATTCTACCCAATCTGCATCATTAATAATTACTAAACTACCACCTTAAATTCATTAAGCCTTATCCTCGAGTTGCCTTCGAGCCTTGATAAATGGTGACTCTTATATATATATATATATATATATATATATATATATATATATATATTTTTTTTGTATAATATATACAGGAATTTACATTTATATCGGTAGTCGGTACCGACGGTTTCAAGCCCAGTAGTTGAGGACTGCTCTTAATGTCCGCCTCAGGCTCTCTTCAGCCGACTCTCATCTGTCTTTAACCGGAACCGGAACTCTATATATGCACACCATAATTTTTATTTATTTATTTTATCCTTTATTTTTTTTAATTTATTTTTTATTTTTTTTGTATGCTACTTTAATAAGGTAATAAATTTGAAGCAATAAATTAAAAAGTATTGGATGATGTCTTCTATATTATTATTTTTCTTTAAGCACCCCCCCCCTATCATTCAGTTTAAGTCTCGTTTAAAAGCGTTTTAAAAGTTCATTTTTAAATTATGTCTAATCTCGTTTAAAAATAGGGTAATAAATTTTAGATTGAAATAGACCTAGGAAGTGCCCAGGGGATGGTATATACTAATGTTTAAGTATTGCTTTTCGTTTAAAAACGTTTAAGATTTATTTTAAAATAATCTCTAGTTTCGTTTTAATTACGGTAATAATATTTAGTTAAAATAGACTTAAAATGTGTGAAAATATGGCATATGTATATTAAGTATCGTTTCACGTTTAAAATTATTTAAAACGTTATTTTAAATTTATATATAACTTCGTTTTAAAAACGGTAATAAATCTTAGATTGAAATAGGTCTAAACGGTGTCAAAAATTGGCGTTTTTATATTTAAGTATATTAAGTATAACATGATCTCGCTCTATTTAAAAACACGTTTTAAAACATTTAAAATTTTAAACTTAAAAATTCTCTCTAGATCTCGTTTAAAATGGGTGATGAGATCTATAATAATATAAAATAAAATATTTTGACATGTGTCTATAACTAAACCTTTTTTTAAATTTTTTTTTAAGAGATTATTTTAAAATAAATCTTAAACGTTTTTAAACGCAAAGCAATACTTAAACATTAGTATATACCATCCCCTGGGCACTTCCTAGGTCTATTTCAATCTAAAATTTATTACCCTATTTTTAAACGAGATTAGACATAATTTAAAAATGAACTTTTAAAACGCTTTTAAACGAGACTTAAACTGAATGATGGGGGGGGGGTGCTTAAAGAAAAATAATAATATAGAAGACATCATCCAATACTTTTTAATTTATTGCTTCAAATTTATTACCTTATTAAAGTAGCATACAAAAAAAATAAAAAATAAATAAAAAAAATAAAGGATAAAATAAATAAATAAAAATTATGGTGTGCATATATAGAGTTCCGGTTCCGGTTAAAGACAGATGAGTCGGCTGAAGAGAGCCTGAGGCGGACATTAAGAGCAGTCCTCAACTACCGGGCTTGAAACCGTCGGTACCGACTACCGATATAAATGTAAATTCCTGTATATATTATACAAAAAAATATATTGCTCTTATTTCGAGAAAGATTTTTTCCCTAATAATAGAGCACTGTATGGGATTTCTTTTTCTACAAAAAAGTACAAGTGTATATATATATATATATATATATATATATATAAATAAAAGCATCTAATCTCTAATCATATTTGTTTAAAAAAAAAATTCACATGTCTGGATAAGTTATTAAAATTTTGTCAGTTAGTAATGTGTAAGCTTCTAACTATAAATTGATGTTATGAATATGAACATATTCGGATTCTTCCTCCTCACAAGAATATGATTTGCTGATTAAGCCATAAATACCGACTGGTAGAGCCACCTGGGAGAGAAATTGAAAAGTATGCCGAAAGCCTCATGCTAAAAGATATTACGAGCTCCGACCACAAACACCCGTTCAGTAAAGCGATTTATTAGATTATTACTTGAATATGTAACCAAGACCGCTCACCTACTTCAAACGAATATATCTTTTGCGCCGGGCATACCATAAATATTAATATTTAAAAATTTACATGGTCAAGCTTTATGAAAATCCACATGACAATGGTTCCTAATGTATGAACATTTGGGTTGAGTTTAAGTTTGAAATATCATTTTTGACGGTCTGTCAAACTGAAATTTGACATATAATTTCATGATTAAATGTGCTGATTTCAATTATAGACATCTTAAAAATTAAGTCTTTTTGTTTTCACTTAAATGTGTCTCCATCTTTTAACTCCAATATCAGCAAATTGAAATTTAACAATCACTCCATAAAGATAAGTCAGCTTAATGTCGGAGCCGCAATGACTTTTGATTCTCAGGACTATTTTCTAAAAATTCTCCTCTCTTCAGCTATCCGGATCATTGTCCTCGATATGATATTAGGTTACATCCAGTTGGTTGTAAGACTACAATTTGGGAATTTTGGGAAGTGCAGAATCATATCTTAGTCGTCATCACTCTCAGATTCACTCACCAAGATTGGTGGTATTTGTAAGGGATTTATGATCTAAATAAATTTATTTACGGAATATCAATAGGAAAAAAAATATCTACTAACTAAAAATCAATAGATATTTGAAGATCTAAAAAATTTGAAGCATAAAAAACGATTCAACATTGAATAGGAAGTTTTAATCTATTCAAAAACAACTAATGAATCCATTAAGATGTGGTGGGAATTGATGTGGTAACTAAGTATCAATGATATTTGTATCGTTGGTATTTACTAAGCATACTACGTTAGGCTGTTTTAATGTTAGAGTTTCATTATAAAACACCATACTGGTTATTCAAATTATTTGGATTCATCGGACTACTGTGCTCATCTTGAGTGTCATTTTCACAACAACCCAAAAATACAATGGTGAATTACTTAGGATGGCTGACCGAACAAAAGTGTACTGCCCTTGTGAAGTAAATACAGGGTTTTGTTAGAAATTCTATCCAAATTTCTGAGTCCGACAGAAAAAACATTCCAGAGTTCGACAAGATAAACCTGAAGAAGGCTGGAGGTTACACTGACCAAAACATTGTGAAAATGACACTCAAGATGAGAACAGTAGTCCGATGAATCCAAATAATTTGAATAGCACATCCTCATCTCAAGAATGCAGAAAGCATACTGGCTCTTTGCCTTTTGACTTCCTATCATCCTCATCTCAAACTCTAAAACCCTTTCTACATATTCAGTTGAAAAATCTGTTTCCTCTCAAGGTTTTCACATCTAGGTAAGATGGCAAGAGTCTGGCTGTTGCCATCTTACCTAGATGTGAAAACCTGGGTGGGTGGGGTGATATGTCATAACAGGAACACAGGAATCACCACTTATCAAGGCCCAGAGGCCACTCAAGGATAAGGGTTAATGAGTATACATTAGTCAATGTGATTATAGCATAAGTAAGTTAGGGGGACGATTCATCAAACATGTTTATGTTGGACTTGAAGACTATCAAATTGTAGTCAGCTGGAAAGCAGGCCAATGGAAAAAAGTTCCATAGGCATGCAGTTCTAAGAAAGAAGCTTTGTTCATGGAATCTACATTTAGGTTTAGGCACAGATAAAGATCAGTTGGGAGTGATTTTTCTTTTCTTTTTCAGGCAATTCCCATCCTCTGGTATATAATATAAAAAACAAGATCAGTATGTTGATTGCCTTAAGGAGGAAAAAGAAATGTTTCCTTTTTTTTTGTTTTCTTTTTGTTAGTTGTTTGTTACCCAAAAGCCATCCTGATCCCCTCTCGATATTTTCACCAGTCTGTCAAACTTGACAACCATTAACTCGTCAAAATTTCAATTTTGACAATAGACCTATCCACAACTGAGGAAAATGCTATTTCGATCCTTAGTTTGACAGACTGGTAGATATAATACTACTTTGACCTTTAGCGTGACAGACCGGCATGCTTAGCAATGAATACCACTTCTCAAAGATACTCCAGCCCATCAAAAAAAAAAAAAAAAGTGTGACAGACTGCCTGATCATACTGATGGACACATCCTCCCATAAAGATGTGAGGGCACATCTATGAAACGCAAAAGAAAATTCAAACAGCAAAACCGGCTATCTTTTCTATTTGTGTTCATCAAAAAAAAAAAAAAATGTTCAATGCCTCATTAGATTTGATGAGATCAACAACCAGGAGGCATTCGGCTGCTGCATCTCATCAAGCCACAACACACAGGACGTTACTAGAAATAAGACAGATAATGATTTGAGAAAGAAAGAAACGTTAACTGTCTATTCTTTCGAATTTTCTAGTCCTGCCCACAACTCTATAATGCTGCGGCAAGCCCTCTAATGAACCTCATCAGGCATCATCTTATGCACTGCCCACTTTGCTATCATCCTGACATGGATACACTATAACCCTTCACCTCTTCATTTTACTGTTCTAGTTGTTTTCTGATTTTTTTATTTTTATTTTATTTATTTTATTTTTTTTTACTTACTTTCAGCGCAATGGGACGTGTAACCTTCTTACATGACTTTTACCTCGTCTCTACCTAGATTATTATTATTATTATTATTATTATTATTATTATTATTATTATTATTTTATCACTTTTTCCATCATATTTTGTTGTATGTCTGTTGTGCCCCTCTCTTTCATTTCTGATTATTGGCTTGTGTTTTGCACGATAAACTATGACCACCCTTTTATGTGTGATCTGGTACTAATAAACGCTGTCGCTGCGCTCCAATTATTTACCTCCGTTTTCCTTCGCTCTATCTCACCATTCAAAGAATGTTGTTTTATTGAAAAACGAAAACGGATAATAAAAAAAAAAACGTATAAACAAATTCAAATAAGAAGAAGAAAAAAAAGGGTATTACAAACTTGAAAACCTTTCGCCTTGTTTTATTGTTATTAACAAGAGCAAACACACACATCGGTAATAATATGAAAGAATTGGGAAAATAACTATTCTGCCCTTAGTGTTAGAAGTCTGTCGTTATTGTTATACAAATGATGATAATGGTGTCAAACACGTCTATTATTTCGTTGCCTCCTCGCTGGCATCACCGCATGCACCTGAATTGCAGTTTGATTGCCACTGTCTTGTTATTCTCAGTGTGTCTTCTTGTTGCTAGTATTATCTCATTTTATCTTTATTCGATTCCAATTATATATATATATCCTCAAATATAGCTAGATACTAAAATAAATAGAGCTGTTATATGTATAGGTCTCCCTTCAGTCTCAAAAGAGATAATGGATACTGACTGTAAGTGTAGCTACATAAGGAATGTATTGTGAAGCAAACGTTGAGAAATCCCAAACACAGCTCTCTTTAAACCTGTATTACCTGAGGTCGGTGACAAGGAGGAGTTCAGGACAATTCAAAATAATGTTGGTCTAAGTAAATAAAAACTGGTGTTACTTCAGAGTTCTGTTTCTGGATTGGTTACCTAATTAAGTTTGGAGTCTAAAGTCTACTATTTATATATTTAGTTTTATTTGCTGCTTAAATTATAGTACATTCCAGTAAAAAAATAAAATGATTAACAAAAAAACTTGGGCATAAGTCTATTTTGTCCATAGCTGGAGGGAATATATCTAGATTCATTGCTTTTCTCAAAGGTATTAGTGAAAGAGTGCCGTAACCCTGAGAGAACTTTAATTCACATGCTAACAGTCCACAGCACTTATATACTAGCAAAACCCATTTCATAGGGCAAGTGTAAGCAATGCATAGCATTATTTTATTATTTTTTTTAATATTTAAGAAAAATATCAGCCTGAAAAAAAAAAAAAAAAATTGCTACAGATTTTTCAGTGGCATTTAGCAGAATTCCAAGTTTCTATGTTTAACTTTGAAGTTGGGTTTCTTAAAAATAAATTTTATGTCTGTAATGATTTTTTTTTTAACACAAACTTGGAATTTTTACGCAAAATAGTTGTTTTATAAAAAAAGTAGTGAATTTGAAGGATTGGTTCAATTAAATCCTACTAAACTGTTGATTTTATTGGTACAGCATTATGTTTTCAATGGAAATGGACTTTTAAAACCACATTATTTGCTTTTTCTTTGTTTATATTTCCTCCAGAGGCATTTGAATGACAAGAATGGGTCCCAGAATAGAAATTTAGTCTGTATTTTCACCAGTCCAACTTTTTACTCTTTTCATGTTTTCAATTTTTATTTTTTTATTTTTACCTAAAACTAAATTGATTATTACTCCTGTGATGTGACTTGAAGCTATGGAAAGTGTTTTAAGGATGTATATGATCTCTTAAGTTGAAAATTGAGCCCTTAAAAGTCCTTTACTTTAAAATTTTTATCCCTCTAAAATGCTAATTTTATCTTTATTCAAGAGTAAGTGGTGTCTGTAAATAATTTTTAAACGCTTTTGTCAGTCAAATATGCTTTGTATCTTGAACATCATATTTCAAATGTGCATTAAATTTGATACATAGTTGTTAGACACAAATTAGATACTTTGAGAGCATTGCCAAGGCTGCTGTGAAGAAGGTGGGCTCTCTCTACCGTGCTAGAAATCTACTTACGCCTGAAAATATCCTATACCTCTATAAGGCCACCATTCGCCCATGTATGGAGTATTGTTGTCACATTTGGGCTGGTGCATCTGCTATTAGTTTCTCACTCCTGGACAGGGTTCAAAAGAGAGTCGCCAACCTGATAGGTCCTAAACTGTCATCTAAGCTTCAGCCTCTGTCCCGTCAATGAAATGCTGCATCCCTCTGCCTGTTCTACAAGTATTTTAATGGTGAATGCTCTGACAAACTACAAGCACTTGTACCCCCTTGACATAAATTACCCCTGACAAATCCAACAAGCAGCTAAATCCCACTCCTACACAAAGATCTCTAGGCATAAGAAAGCGTTCTACTGTAATAGTTTCTTCCCCAGAACTGCTAGACTTTGGAACTCCCTTCCGTGATTCTGTTTTCTCGACTGTACTGACATGCAGAAGTTCAAATGTAATGTGAACAGACATCTTGCTGCTCCTCTCCCTTCATAATATCCCTGCAACTTATGTCCCCCAATAGTAGCCCCCTACTTCAAAGTAGCACTGTGCTTTGTTTGGGGTGAAAATGAAATTTAAAAAAAAAAAAAAAAAAAGGGAAGATTCCCTGAATTTCAATTTCTTCCCCTCAGTCTTATTTTTATTTTTTTTCTCAAACACAAATCGTGTAATCAATTTTGATAAAAACTGAAAGGAGGATTCTACAAATATGACTAAGTAGCATTATATGAAATTCGGGGAATCTTGTTGAATAATTAAATGAGAATAAAATTCTATGCAAATCTGATATAATTGAGTTTTCAAATTGGAGGTCATGTCTATATTATGCACCTTAAAATCTTTACAATATTCCAAAGAAATTTAAACTTGGAATATTTATTCATGTCGCATGTCTATGGAAAAAATTTCAGAAAAATCTGACATCCCTCTCCCTTCTCTTATGAAAATTAAACTAAGCATAGCCCATATTTGAATTCTTTCTACCTAATAGCTTCTAAAATTTATAATGATTGGTTAATTAGTTTAGGAGTGAATCTTGTAGATACAAATATATAAGCATATCTAACTTTGTAACAATAGACGTATACACATATTTGGGGAAAAGGAAACTATCATATAAACTCTTTCTCTGTCTCATGAACAAATATTTTTTTCTTAATGTATTTTACAATATCATCCTTGACGTTTTATCTTTCAAAATATTTTATCAACTCTCTCCCTCACACAGACACCCACACACGGCAACAAACAATTGTATTTTCATTTCCTGACACTCAGGTTTTTATTCCATTCTTCAACTTCAATATATATATATATTTCTCTTACCATTATGTACCCTCCCCCTTGCTCTCCAGTAATTACCCACCTACTCAATTGTTTGTGTATATTCACTTTCCCCTCTTGTCTACAGAAATATATACATGAATGTTTATTTTTAATCTTCAGAAGTAAAACTTGAAACTCTCCCTGGCAAGAGTGAATGTCATCTGATCTATTCAATGGCACGCAAGTCTTTGTTTTCTGTTTTGGTCAGGTTTATGAAGCTTCACTTCTAATGGAACATGGATCCGTTTTGATCCGCCAAAAGACAAATCCTGCACTGTGAGCTGGAAGAAGCAAATGATCCGATAGAATCGGATTAGCATCAGCAGATGATCCACTGCCTCAATCGGTACCCAGCCCCGCCCCTGGAGTTTTGATGGCTTTCTTTATTGGTGTGCGTACATGCATACACGTATACACATATAATATATTTGTGTAATAAGTATATAAAATTTTTATTTATACAAACATCATTTGGCTACACACTTGCAAAACGTTTCGGTCAGAACTATGGATAGCCTGATCTCTTTGGATTATCCGTATTTCTCACTGAAACATGTTTTGAAAATGTTCAGCCAACTAATGTTTGTATGAATAGAAATCCTTATACTTATTAAAAAGCTTTATTTATTATTGAACACTTTTATGTATATAGTAGGTATTCTCTGTATTTTTAGCATGGATATATATTATTTGAAGATATTAAAAAAAAAAAATTTTAATAAATATATTTCTAAGGGTAACATGGAAATAGCGCATTAATGTAAGTTGATTATTATTTGCATATTTTCTTAATTTTTGCATTTTAAATCCCACAAGTTCAAACTTTTGAAAACGTTTCTTTTCTCATAAGCAAACTAAGCCAACCCTTAAAATAATAAGGGTTAACTTCAGATATCTTTTAAAAATTCTAAACGTTATGAAGTAATTTTAATACACACACACACACACACACACATGCATATTTTTGGAGGTTTAGTGTGAATTTGGCAGCATTTCTATTATTGTGACATTAGTTATTTGTTTGTTTTTGTTTTTGTTAAGGAGAGTGCTCAATATCAATAATAGAGCTTATGCAGATCTAATTTTGTAGAATGTTGGAAATGGAACATAGTGTACGTTATGTCCATCAACCAAAATTTGATCAGTAGAAGATTTGAAATTGGCAATCACAATATGACGTTGATTCTATGCTTAGACTCTTCAAATATTAATATTCTTACAGTAAATGTTACGATGTAAAGGATACTTATGATTTGTCTAAATGGATAATGATTATTTATCTGGATGGAATCTAAAATAATTAATAACTTATGATTTGTCTAAATGGATAATGATTATTTATCTGGATGGAATCTAAAATAATTCATAACGCATTAAATGTGATGCATTGACAAGATTTGAACCTGCACCTAAGAATGGGAGTAAGGTTTTAGCTAGTGTTGTCGTAACCACCTGATTATTGAGAATCTTATGATTAGTGAAGTTGGCCTTCTCTGCTGTGGACATTTAAAAAATTTTCTTATTAATTCACACGCACATATGAATGAAAAATGTGGATAGATTAATCCTTTTAGACCTGGTTGAACTAATTCATTCAGTCGTAAATAAATGAATATAATGGTATAAATGAAGTGGGAAATGCCTTGTATGTATTAATTCAGTATCTGGGCAGATGCCAGATACCTCCAGATTGTCCATTGCTTACATTCAGTAGGCCGCCATCTGTCTTAGAGAATGGAGGATTTCGTTTGTTGTCATTAACATACTTTTTTCAAGCACTGGATAATAATCAAGGTAAGTTTATGAAATGCAAGAATTCTCAGTGGTAGTTTAACTATTGAAATTCATAATAAAAGATCATTATAGTGAAAAAGTCTTAAAATCATAATATCATTACTCTTTAATTAAAATTAACAAATATTTTTTTATTATCTACATCATAATTCAGGTGATGAAGGGTTAAAATGCAAAGTGAATAAATGCAATCGTGTTTCGATAACAGATTTCCTCCTATGTTTCTTATAAATGTAAACTATATCTATGAATTTTTTTTTCTTCAGTTTATTGTCAGCTTATTTAAATGTGAGCATTGCTGAATAATAAAAAGAAAACAAAAACAAAATGAAACATCCAAATAAAAATACAAGATTGATACTAAACAGTATAAAAACATATAATATATGAATTTAATATGTAGATATTAATAATAGAGTAATCCAAGTTAATGGCCTGATGAAATATATGATTGAAATTGTGTAGCTATTCACCATATCTTTTATATATGCATACACCCATTTTTTTTTCATCTTAGTCTCTCTGGCTCTTTACTTGCTCCAGATATTTTAAAGCCTAATTAAAAACATCCTAATTACAAAATATTATTTTGATGGCTGTGTTCCCCCCTCTAAAAAAACAAACAAAAAAAAAAAAAAAAAAAAAAAAAAAAAAACAAAACAAATGGGTAATAATTCTTTGATTTATTTAGTTAAATATTTATAATAAAGGTGGTCACACACTTTCTCTCATGTAATTATTACCTTTTAACCATCTTTGATTAATGTCCATTTTTTCATAGAACTGCCAAATTTAGTCTATTATTTTTTTTTCTTTCATTTTTATCTCTTTTTTTATGTAAGTATTTTTTTTTTTTCATTCGTGTGTGTGTGTGTGTGACCCTAACTTAATCCCAATAATTGAACTCTTTAATAAAACCCTCTTATCATAAATCCTCGAGCTGAAATATTTCATTTTTTTTTGTCCCCCCCCCTTTCCTTGCATATTTTTCCAGCTTTGGAACCATAAAAATTCTTCTGTGGTCCGCCCAGCCAATCACCAAGAAAAATCTTCATTAGTATTCTTTGGTATTTTCATTGTTATGAACAATCATTAGCACTTAGAAGAAGTCTTTCTCTCTCTCTCTCTCTCTCTCTCTATACTGTTCTTCTCTTTTAGGATTTCTTTAGATTATTATAATCTGGACATTTAAAAAAATTTTTTTTTATCGGGGTATGAAGTTTAGGGAAGAGCTGTAACATGATCATCATTATCAGCAACACTAATATGATATTCTTCATTAAGGAAGAGATGCTAGCTAGAAAACTTCAAATAAAGCATATCTATAGGACCCCTAAAATGTTATTAATATCTTGAATGGATTTAACGCTTGGACACTCTAAAACTGTTCATGAAGGCAGTAGCTCAAAGTGCTAATCTTTTGCAAATATCTGCAATTCCATCAAAATTCAATAAAATTCTATAATGACTGGAAAATGCACACTGAAATTCGCAAAAATTTAACTTAAACATCTAAAACTAATTTTCCCCAAATTCAACAAAATTGATGATAAATGATTGTTTATATGATTCAAGGAGACAAGAAAAACCTGGTTTGTCTTTTTATTGCTAATTCTCTCTGCGTTCATCTGCCCCTCTCTCTGTGTCACTCTCTGCCCCTCTCTCTCTGTCACTCTCTGCCGCACTCTCTCTCTCTGTCACTCTCTTTCTCTGTCACTCTCTGCCACTCTCTCTCTCTCTCTCTGCCACTCTCTGCCACTCTCTCTGTCACTCTCTGCCACTCTCTCTCTCTCTGTCACTCTCTGCCACTCTCTCTCTCTGTCACTCTCTGCCACTCTGTCTCTCTCTGTCACTCTCTGCCACTCTGTCTCTCTCTGTCACTCTGCCACACTCTCTCTCTCTCTCTGTCACTCTGCCACACTCTCTCTCACTCTGCCACACTCTCTCTCACTCTGCCACACTCTCTCTCACTCTGCCACACTCTCTCTCTCTGCCACACTCTCTCTCTCTGCCACTCTCTTTCTCTTTGTCACTCTCTGCCACTCTCTTTCTCTTTGTCACTCTCTGCCACTCTCTCTCTCTGTCACTCTCTCTCTCTCTCTCTCTGTCACTCTCTCTCTCTCTCTGTCACTCTCTACTACTCTCTCTCTCTGTCACTCTCTACTACTCTCTCTCTGTCACTCTCTACTACTCTCTCTCTCTCTATCACTCTCTACCACTCTCTCTCTCTCTCTCTGTCACTCTCTACCACTCTCTCTCTCTTTCTGTCACTCTCAACCACTCTCTCTCTGTCACTTTCTACCACTCTCTCTCTGTCACTCTCTACCACTCTCTCTATGTCACTCTCTACCACTCTCTCTCTGTCACTCTCTACCACTCTCTCTCTGTCACTCTCTACCACTCTCTCTCTGTCACTCACTGCCACTCTCTCTCTCTGCCACTCTCTCTCTCTGCCACTCTCTCTCTCTCTCTCTCTCTCTCTCTGCCACTCTCTCTCTCTCTGCCACTCTCTCTGTCACTCTCGGCCACTCTCTCTGTCACTCTCGGCCACTCTCTCTGTCACTCTCGGCCACTCTCTCTCTCACTCTCTGTCACTCTCTCTCTCACTCTCTCTCACTCTCTGCCGTCTCTCTCTGTCACTCTCTGCCCGTCTCTCTCTGTCACTCTCTGTCACTGTCACTCTCTCTCTGTCACTGCCCCTCTCTCTCTGTCACTGCCCCTCTCTCTCTGTCACTGCCCCTCTCTCTCTGTCACTGCCCCTCTCTCTCTGTCACTGCCCCTCTCTCTCTGTCACTGCCCCTCTCTCTCTGTCACTGCCCCTCTCTCTGTCACTGCCCCTCTCTCTCTGTCACTGCCCCTCTCTCTCTGTCACTGCCCCTCTCTCTCTGTCACTGCCCCTCTCTCTCTGTCACTGCCCCTCTCTCTCTGTCACTGCCCCTCTCTCTCTGTCACTGCCCCTCTCTCTCTGTCACTGCCCCTCTCTCTCTGTCACTGCCCCTCTCTCTGTCACTGCCCCTCTCTCTCTGTCACTGCCCCTCTCTCTCTCTGTCACTGCCTCTCTCTCTCTGTCACTGCCTCTCTCTCTCTGTCACTGCCTCTCTCTCTCTGTCACTGCCTCTCTCTGTCACTGCCTCTCTCTGTCACTGCCTCTCTCTGTCACTGCCTCTCTTTCTCTCTCTGTCACTGCCTCTCTCTGTCACTGCCTCTCTCTGTCACTGCCTCTCTTTCACTCTCTCCTGTTACTATTGTGTATTATTTGCATGTGCAAAGAAAATGACTGCACTGAATTGATGAATAGGAGAGTGCATTTAAAAAGCTTATGCAATTTTCTCTTTTCGTTTGTTTTTCTTTATTTGCACTTGTTGCTAAACGAAACATATTCTCCTCCTCCTCCCACTCACTCACACGTTATAGAATAAAATAGCAAAAAAAAAAAAAAAATACATTTCTGAGTCAGACATCCTTTCTCAGCTATTGCTAAAATAGCAGGATGTCTTTAATTAAATATTTCTAATGAAGCATTTAGAAACGCCAATTTGTTTCAATATTAAATAATTCCCCAAATGGTTGATAAATGTTATTGAACAAACCATCCATTCAAACAGTCTTGAGTCAGCGATTTAAAAAAAATTTTCTTTGTGTTTTAAATATATTAGAGCTGGTGATCAGGTTAAGATTGATGTCAATGTTGGAGTTGGAAGGCAACAATTTTTGCAATAGTCTCGTGTTGGTGAGGATTTTTGAAGTTTTATGTTGCGAATTGTAACCTAGAAATTTCTAACTCAACCTTTTCTTTGATCCACTGGAATAAACTGATCTCGTTTCACATCACATGCTTTGTTCGTTTATTTTCTCTCATTTCTTCATCAGGGATTGAACTCGTAACAACCTAGAGTTGAAATTCCCTCTTGAATATCTCTTAACCACACTTGGTGATGAGATTGCATTAGTGAAGAAACTTTAAAAAAAACAGCACAAAAACATATATATAAAAACGGTGAATGAAACAAAGGATTTGTGTAAAAATTTCTAAAAGGTTACTAATCCAACATTTTTTTTTTTTTTTTTTACACAGTGGTCACCACTTATCAAGGCCCGGAAGCCACTCAGGGATAAGGGTTATTGCAAGTACATTATGTTAGCGTGGAGATTTGATGAAGTGTTTACTTAAGGGGGCGGTTCATTAGGAATTTGTTAACGTTGGACTTGAAGACATCCAAGTTGTAGTCAGGTGGGAAGCAGGCTGATAGAACAGAGTTCTACAGGTGTGCAGTTCTAAGAAAGAAGCTTTGTTCATGGAATCCACGTTTTGATTTAGGTACAGATAAAGAGTGGGGGAAATTTTTCACAGTGGATTCAGCTAGACGGGTGTTTTTCGTGAAAGATTGGCGAGGGGGGACCAGAGATTGGAGTTCAGACGAGCACCTGCCATGAAAATAACGATAAAACAAGGATAGGCTCGCAAGCAACGTCTCTTCTGTGGGAGAGAGGTTGCAGGGTAGAGAAAAGGGCATCCCCCATCAATCAGAAGGTTGGAGAGTAAATTGTCTGAAATATTTGGAACACAACCAAGATTAGGACAGCATAGTGAAACATTTAAATAATGTAAATAGCAACAATACTTTTCTTGGAAATATAAGTAAATATTAACCCCCCCCCTCCTTTTAAGTAGAAGCGGCAAACATTAAATTGACAACTCTATTCTTTGATTGCAGATTTGGCAACTATCGGTTATTTTTAGTCCCGCTTGATTTGGTAATTGATCATTAAGTGACTGACATCCGAGCAGCGTTTGCAAATTACAAATGATACAATCAATTTACTGAGAGAAACATTTGATAAACAAATAATGTCTCAAAATGTACCCATCAACTGACCACCTTTTTTGTGCTATTTTTTAACCTCATTAGATTATTTTCTTTGGGGATATGTAAAGTCCATGTCTACGCTGATAAACCAAGCACAATAGACCACTTGGAAGACAAAATTCAATGCATTATTGCTGAAATGCAGACTAATAAGCAGAGTTTGTGAAAATTGGAAATATGACCTAGATTATGCCGTATATGACCTAGATTATGCCGTATACCGAAATTGTATTCAAACTGTGAATATCAAAAATAATTTTTTGGAATAAACCACATATTTGTATGATAAAAAATATTTTTCTGTAATTTATTTTAATTTAAAGTTTACCACCTTATAAAGAAAAAAACACTTTATATATAACTCTTAATAGAAAAATTTATTAAGATCTATGTTAATGTGGACCTGTTTTTATTTTGAAAGGTTTGTTGTCTTGTGTGTCATGTGTTAGACATTGTATTGTTACTCTTCAGTATGGCTAGACAAACCATTTTCTTAATAGTTGGATTTTTTACTTACTACATTATCTGTACGAGCTATGAAGAAAATCTTAATGCTTATTATATGCAAAATCAGCTACGTATAGTACTATGCCTTTATAAAAAAAACTATGCATTATCGCTAATAGCAGTCGGCAATTACTCTAGTAGAGTGCTTAATCTAGGATAGTGGAAGGGCAAATGTAAAAGATTTCTATCCAATTAAACTGTATATGTGTGTGTCTGTATGAATATATATTTAATTAGCTGGGAGACCTAGGTTCAATCCTTGGTTGAATTATATCAAAGACTTCAAGAATGTCTATGTATCAAATTTCAAGTCTGTAAGCCAAAAATTGAGAGCATTCCACACACACACACACACACACACACACACACACACACACACACACACACGCTGGAGAGTTTCCATCCTAAATGCTATGCAATTATGCACAATGTTGAAAATATTCATAAATAGAACTAAGTGTAATAGTTAAATGAAACTAATCAGGAACCATAAAAAAATGAATAATTAATTAGTGAAAGTTCGTTTTTCAAAGGAATATGCAAATTAGTTAATCTTTATGAAGACACTTGCATAGCCATAACTGAGTATATTAAGAAGTTGGTTTTAATAATTTTTAAATAGAAAAAGCAGGCTTTTAATAACAATGTTTTATCTATAATGATGAATTAAATGCATAAAACAATGAATATATGTATACATTTCTTATATTTTTGTGTAGATATTAATATGCATATATTCATACACATTCTTAGAATATGGAGTACCTACAATGTAAAGGAGATGATTCTTCCTAAAAAATACTCCCGGGGGAGTAACTTATACTGAATACAGTTATTGCCAGAAAAAAAAAAAAAACTAATATATATGATAGCATCCTGGAGGACATTTTTAAATTTGTCTCATTAGGCCCGGTAGATACACACAATTCTAACATATCTATCGAGACCAAGTTCCAAAAATGTCTAGTTAAATGTGTTAAAAAGCGGAGTTCCTTTTGCTACCGCCTCAAATTAAATTAGACCTACTAGCTTTATTTTCCCCGTCTCTATGGTTTACCTAAAACCCATAAAAACTGGGACTCTTGTTATCAATGTTATCCTCTTCAATATAAGTTGGCCAAATGCTTACAATTATTTTAAAATCCGTTCTTGAATGTTATAGTTTATTTTGAATTAAATATTCATTTATATTTGCTAAATTAATGCAGGATTATATTTGCTCTGATAAATTTCTGTGCTCTTTCGATATTTCTAGTCACTTTGCTTGTATCCTACTTTTAGAGAGTATTAATATATGTGTAGACACCTTATATTGTCAACTTCTAATTCCGCTTATTCCCCAAAACATTTTTGTTGAACTAATGAAATGTGCTACTATGTCGGTTGAATTCTGCTTTAACGGCATCGTGTATTTGTCCCACAAAACAAAAATTCAATTAAATTAAGACCCTTATGCATAGGGCTCAAAAGATTTGTTCGAAGACCAATTTGGATGACAAAATTGAATTTTTATTCATTACTAAAACCCTCTGCAACAATGGCTATCCTTTAGACATTGTTGAATCTACAAGAAGATATTACAAAAACTTTCAGTTGACAGATGTCCTATTTTCCTTTGTCTACCCTGGCTAGGTAATATAAGCAATAGATTTACAAAACAAATTTTGCTATCTATATAACAGTGTTATTTTGCATCAAACCCAATCCACATTTTTTTTCCACTGGACAATTTTGTCTTCAAGTTGACCCCCATCCCCCATCCCCCACCCCCCGGATTCTATTTTTTTTTTTTTTATTTCAATGTAGTTGCAGTTTGCACTATGTTGGGCAGACGTCACAAAGATTGGACATCTTGGTCAAATAACACATTTCAGAAAAAAATTCAGTATGCAAATTATTCACCATCTAATGTTTTGAATAATGCCTATTGTTTGGTCATCTGTGAGCATCTTATAAATAACTGTACTTGTGCCTCTAAGTACAGTGTTAACTTGCTCTTCATTAAGTTGCACTTACTCTGCCATTGGAAAATTCTAGAGATTATTATTTTTTTTTTTAAATTTCATTTTCACCCCCAAACCAAGCACTATGCCACTTTAATTTAGGAGGCTACTATCAGAGACATAATTGCAGGGATACTATGAAGGGAGTTGAGCAGTAAGTTGTCTGTTTACATTACACTTGAACTTCTGCATGTCAGTACAGTCGGGGAAGCAGGGACCCGGAAGGGAATTCCAAAGTCTAGCAGTTCTGGGGAAGAAACTGAGTAGAAGATTTTCTGGCATCTGGGGATCTCTACTGCTAGGGATGGGACATTGCTGCTTATTGAATTTGTCGGGGGTATTTATGTTTTACATTAAGCCTTTGATATCTTTGTAAAAAATAAAATCTTTTAGGACTTAACATGGTTTCTATTGGATATTTTCCTTGAATTTTTTTTGTCTCCGTCATATTTTCCATTTTCATATTTTGTAATCGTAATTTCCTAACCTTGATTTAGTTCTGTTCATTTTCATTTTTTACCTTTTATTCATTATGTTAAACATATTTGGTCTTTATATAGCGATTATTAAATTCTGTTCTCCCCAAATCTATCTCATATATGTATTCTAGCAGGTTTCTTGGCGTTGCCTGATCGTAAGATACGCTTAAATGTGATATTTTAATTCATGCAGATTATGTATTTATTATTGTAAAGAAAATTCTCTGTCGATTAGTATATTGAACCTTATGTATGGTAGTGAGATTAAAGCTATATATATATATATATATATATATATATATATATATATATGACTTGGGTACGACTTTCTACCATCATTCCTTAGCCTTTGAACTATGCCCATATATATATATATATATATATATATATATATATATATATATATATATATTATATATATATATATATATAAAATTCACCTGTCATTCTGTTTTTTAAAAGATCGAATCCCCTGATCGTCGAAGAAAAGATGCAAGCAAGCAAGGTCCACAGAGTTTTATTTTACTTCAGTTGAAGTTCTCAGAAATCAAGGGACCTACAACCTGGGGCTAACACGTGAACTCTATATGAGATGCATAGATATTCGAATGTTCCATTTAAGTTCTTTATCTCTAAAAAAACTGAGTTAGTAAAGAAGTTGAGAACATAATTTTGCTCTCCCCAATTAACCATTTTCATATTTTGTAGAATATCTTTCATTTGGATTCCAGGACAAGAATTTATCTAGTCTGGTGGAGTATCCAGCTTCGTGCTATCTGTGTGTGTGTATATAAATGATTGCAAAAAGTTTATTTATGAATATATATGAGCATGTATGTCTGCATACATATATTAATTGCATAAACTTTTATGAATTTTCTGAAGAAATCAAATAAATGAAAAAAATTATACAAAGTTGCCACTGGACGGCAGATAATATTTTATTAAAATTTACCCTATTTTTGTTTCTCTCTTTGCATGTCATTGCAGGGTAAATCTATATAATTTCCTTATTGTAAATTTACCATGTTTAGAATCTATATTCTCGCATCAGAATTATTTCTTAAAAATCCTGATTATAAATTTCTCATGTTTAAAATGTTTATCATAAAATCCTTCAAATATGAAATAATTTTTTTTTTTTTTTTTTTTTTTAAAATTAAATTTTGAAAATTTTGAAAAACAAATATGGAATATATTTTAATCTTCTTTTTTCTTTTCTTTTTAAAATTTCTTGTTGGTTCATCTTTGTATGTTCTGTAGATTCTTCCTTCTTGTCCGTGTTGTTGGGAAGCCTGGAGTCTCAGAAATTTGACAGACTGAAATGAATCATCATTTCACTGCAGATTTACGAGATGTATCGTTGCTCACTCTTCTAATAAATTTCTCATTAGCCCAAAATGCACAAAATAATGGATAATCAATATACCTCCATGTACATTGCAAATAATTTTAATAAAATCAGATTTAATGTCTTCTCCATTCACTATACCCACTATTGTGAAGATTCCTACTTTAATTTTTCCGTTTTTCTCTGTAAGAGCCAAAGCCTAAGGCTTTTATGTGAGAAGATACATTGACTTGCTCTTCAGAATTTTATTGATTTTTTTTTTCCTCTTTTTCCTTCCCTTTTAATATGTGTATATTTTTCTTAAGGAAATTGTTTTTAAGTTAATTATAGATTGGTGAAATGAATCTAAATTAGCATGGCTAAAAAAAAAATAAAATAAAATGAATACAATTATATATGCAAACAAAATTTGCATCAATTTCATTTCTAAGTGAAACTTATGGATGTTTTATAATTTTTGTGAGAAATTATTGTCTTTGTATCAAATAATACTAGTTGTCTCCCTGTCAGATTCATATTCAGTTGTATAAAGGCGAAAATAGATGAAATTAATGATGATCAAAACTATGATAAACTGAAGTGAAACGTTTGTATTTGTATTCTTTGGGCTACTTTTCTCATTTTGAATCTTATTTTCACAATGTTTTAGTTGATAACATCCAATCTTTAGGTGTATCTTGTCGAACTTCGGAAAATCTTTGTTGTGGTGTTAGTGGTTGAATACATAATGAAAAAGACACAGTAACAATTAAATCAATATATGTCTGTATTTTTTTTTAATAAATAAATCAATATATATTAACAAAATACATAAAAGTAAGAATTGAACTTTGCTCATGGCAGGACTAGTTATGAATGACCATCCGCTTCAAGTGTCTGTCACCGACTCTGTTGTAAACCGCTTCTCATCCTGGGAAGTGACGTCATGGAATAGTACATTATTCTTAGTAATAAGGGTGCATCCCCAACACTGTCGCAAGAACCCATCCGTGGCATAGTGGATAGAGTATTTGGTAAAATTCAGTTGAAAAAGTTTCTCTTCTGGAGGTTGTAGGTTCAATCCTCAGTGTGGGTGACACCCAAAGATACAATTACAGAATTACCTAGAATTTTTACCTAGTCATGGCCGATGGAATGAGAGCATGCTATCTTTGTAAATTAATAAAGCGTTCCATTCAAAATTCTGTGCAAGTTTGACAGAAAGATTTTAAAGTCCAACAAGATATTCCTGAAGAAGGTCGGAAGTTACATCAACCAAAATTTTATGATAATATCATTCAAGATGAGAAAAATAATTCAAATAATCAATCTTCATCTCAAAAATTCAGAAATGAAGTAAAGTGTTTAACCCTTTTTGTTTATTGCTATAAGACTCTGTCTAAAAGAACATTGAGTTCTCTGTGTGTAAGGTTTATTGTCTTGATTTAACCATGTTATTTTGAGTTTATTTTTATATATATTACTGATACAATAGTCTTATGTAAAATAGGCTCTATTTATTTTGTCTGATATGTAAAAACAATAGAAAACCAACTGTTTATTCATAGACAAGATTACAAGTTAATAAAGTAAAATGAATATGAGCCAGAGATAAAGAAAAGGAAAATAAAATATAAATGAAATTAAAAGAAAATTGTTTAAAAGATGTTTACATGCATCAGTATTAGAATCCCTGTTTTTTCTTGATTCATAATTAAAATAGAAAAAAGTCATCAATCTCTCTTCTCTTAAATTTGCATGTATTTTCTGTTTCTTACTTGGATACATTACTTTTGATTCTTCCCTCTTTTTCTCTTAGTATCACTAATTTCACTCGATTCATTACAGCCCTTTCATCTAATCTTTTACATATTTGAGAAATGATATAATTGAATCAAAGCCTCACATGAAATGAACAAGACTGAATATGTAAGGATAGACTAAAGTTTTTGTCTAGACCTTACTTCTCCAGTATTTCGTAATTTCATCATTCTGAATCAAAAAAATGTTATATCCTAAAAACATAACTCAGAAGCTATTTACCTGATCAGGTAGAAATTTTGCATGGTTATTATCAAAGAGCATCAGATCCATAACTTCAAATTTGAAAAGATCAAAAGTTAAAATTCTGTCAGTGATCGGACTTTTCTATGTTAGTCATATAAGTTGCAAGACTTCATTGGTTACAATATGGGCCTAGTTGTGAGTCTGAGAAACAGAACTAAGATTATTCCCCCACCCCCCAAAATGACTTTCCGTTTTTCTGTGACCTCACCATGTCCCAAAATTAAATCTGTTAGACCATGGCTGATATTCAGACCAAGTTTGGTGATCAAAAGATATAGATGCTAAGCTCTACACAAAATTAACTGAAAACATAATGTTTGTCTTTGCTGAAGTAATAATTGCTATTTCACAAAGGGAATTTTTCAGTCCCTATTTATATCATACTGTCAAATTTTCCATGTTTTTCTGCATAAATACTTATAATCTCACAGTAAATATATGAATATACAATTCAAATTCTCTGAAATATTTCACCAGATCAACCTCGAAAATACTTTTATAAATTTATTCGTTTTTCATTATTTCTGAATTCAACCAGTTTATGCTGAAACTTTTGTGTTGTTTTTAACTTGGTTAAATAATTTGTTTGAAAAATATATTGGAAAAGGAATCTCATTATTTAGCTTCACTTTCAAAAAATAATTAATATTTTTCGTTTTATTCAGTTCAGCAATGTTTATGGAAATACATTTGAAAAATGCATAAATCTTTATTAGAATTTTCTTTTTTTTTTTCTTTCAAACTCATTTTCTCCAAGTTGTTCAGATCATCTTAAAGTAAATAAGCGTGTATTTCTCAGATATTTTACATTAGCTCTCATCTAATTGTAGGGCGGATTTTGTTGCAATCTTTATGGAAGTAAAGAGAGTAGTCAAGCTTGTTATACAAGAAGGTAATTATATCCATTATTTATGGATAGTTGCTGCTGCTGCTGCTGCACATGTTTTTATTGAATTTATATTAAAAACAAGTGAAAAGTAGTTCTTTTCTTATTTCAGGATGAAGCTCAGAATGGCATTTTGAATTCACAAAGCCATTGCAAACTTTAACAAGTTTTGGAGAAAATGGGGAGGGGGTAATTTTACTTGCATGAATAAATATGGATTGAGATTTTGTTTTTGACTAAATTGTTGAGAAATGTACAATCCAGAGTTACAAAAATCATATGACTCTTAAATTTAGAGTTGGCTTTAAAAACTCAACTCTCATCAAACCAATGGCTGAATGCATCACTCAGAATTGGTACAAACATGTGCGACAGCCTCAAATATAATTTGTAGGGCAGACTGTCAAGTCCTGGCGATTTATTGCAGCTTTCAAGTCATTATCTTCTAAGTCATTACCTTCTCTTTTTTATTGGGGGGGGGATCAGTGTAGTATATGTTTGTTCACCATGATGCCATCCTCCCAAAGGGAACATATATGTTTGCTTATAGTAGATACGAGCGGATTGTATGGATCAGATAATAACCCCTCCCTGTTTGTCTTTTTAGAATTTTTATTTTTTCACCTCCTTTTGTAACTGATTACGTTTTTATTTCCTAAGCTGCGAGACTTCTCTCTTTCTAGTGTTTCATCCTTAATTTTGTGTTGTACAGTGTCCAGAAAGTCACTCAAAAATAGACAAATTTAAAGCAAACACTTCAGTGACTTTTTGGACACCCTGTATTTTGTATATAAACATGTTCACTGTCATTGAGCTGATTCCCCTGCTATCTTGGCCATGGGTGTTACATATGCAGTGTTTCGGCTGAAGGGTGTAAATCCTAATAAAATATTCTGGATATGCAACAGGATTTTAGTTTTTTAGTCTTAGTGTCCAATATTAATCCTGTACACACACTAATTTATAGTGATTTCTCATTAAAAAAAAAGTCTGAGGAAGTGAGAGATAGTTGGAATGCAAAATAACCAGACGATAATTCACAATCAGTCACAAATTAATGAGATCGTCCCAGGCACTGTCTACCTAAGGGAGCTACTGCACATTCTTTCTTTCTAAGGCTCTCCTTTCTCTCTTCTCTAGTTCCCCCCCCCCTAACATTGTAGACACATTGTTTGCAGTTTTTGATATCAAATAAGAGTTCGGACTGTATAAATTAGATAATAACCTTCCCTGCTCACTATTTGTTTTTATTTGTTTTTAATTCTTTTTTTTTTTTTTTTTTTTTTTTTTTTTTGCATGTTTTTTGTAATCCGACTAGTATCTTTTGTGAAGCAACTCTGCTTATCTTTTGCTAGTGTTTCTAATTAAGGCCTTATCCTGACTGAAACATGGAAAGTACCTTGTAATCAAAATGAGGCAAAGACCCCCCCCCTTATTTTGATGGATGCCTAGCTTTTTCATTGCTCCTATGTAATACTAGGAAGAATGGATTGCAAATATATTCCGGAGAACTGATTAAGCTGGCATGTTTCTTTGATGATGCCCTCTTAAAAAACCCTGTCAATTAAACCAGTAGCGAAACACCTGTCAATAATATGTTCATAACAATCTGTCTACATAATTATGATGGCTTTTCTTCCTTGCTTACCGTCTATATTCTCTTTCTTTGCTCTGAGAAAGAATATGGAGTTTCCTTCTGGGTGAAGTCAGTTTGATTGCCACTGGACCACAAAGAACTGTGTGTGTGTGTATGTTTAATCAGAATAATCCAATATTTGTCAGCAGGGGCATTGATTGTACATACATATCCAGTTTTTTATTATCTTCCAAATTGTCGAGATTTGAGCTAACCCTGAAATATTGCTCCTGGGATTTTGGTTAATGCCTTGTTTTGCTGTGGTCATTCTATATCTACTTTTTCTTTGTTGCTTTTATGCTAAATTAGCAGATAGAAGATCGTCCAGATTTTCTAGCATAAACCAATGTAAAAAAAAAAAAAAAAAATGCTTTATTTTTGTAATACAGAGACTGTTCATTAAGAAAGATAGACAAAACCAAAATGGCTTCCAATTATTAATAGCTAACATAGTTACTCAACGTTACCTGGGAATGAATAAAGAATGTTGTATATTTCTGGATTTTGTTAAATTTCCATTGTTTTAAATTTTAATTGTTTGAAGAAATAACGTTGAAACTATTATGTATTTCCTTTGAATTTCTTGAAGAAAGGAACAGTGTTTATTCATTTTATTCTATAGCCATTAACTTTTTCTCTTGTGACCTTCAATTATTTGTAACGAGTATTACAGATTTTTTTTTTTTTTTTTACCATAACTAGTTTGAGATCAGAATATACAATACTTATAAATATGTCATTGGTAGTTTATGGCTTTTAGCTAATCAGACAAAAAATAATTTTTCTTCATATTCAAAAATAAAATTGCATTTTTGTGTTTTCATGTTCCTCAACTATGATAATGTTAAAATTGAAATTGTTCATAAAAAATCATTTCAAAAATCATATTTGTTCGCTTTATAAATTGTTAGTTCATACTATTCATCAATCTGTAATTTGAGGAAGATTCCAGTTTATTTGTTATGGCAGTCGATAAAAAAGAAAACTTTGAACAAAAGATATTTTTCACTTGAGCCTATCTATTTTTCTCTGGTCATTTCATATCTGCTTTTCTTGTTCATTGTTCGTGAAAGCTTGGTTTCTTGAGTTCTAAGTTAACTGGTAAAAACCGTAGACTTTTGAGCGTGAAACCATGTAAAAAATGTGGCTCGTTTTTGTAATTCATGGAATCTCGCCATTAAGAAAGACCAGAATGGCTTGCATAAGCTGTAGAAATCTAATAAGTTTTCTGTATTGCTTATGTTTATGAGGGAAGCAGATGTGTTGCATTCAAACGTTAAAAATAAGCACTTCTAGTTTAGTGCTATTTCTTTTTCTTTTAAATTTTGTAAGTGGTTTAATATGGAATCCATTAAATAAAGCAAACAAGACAAAACTGCTAATTCATTAGTTTTGTACAATTCAGCATTTCATGGTTTTATATAATAAGCAACATAATCCTATTTCTTCATTTTGCAAGATAGAACATAAAAACAGGCAAACATACTTTGCTGCTTTCACAGAAATAATACGACACATTATTTTTAAATTTGCTATATAATAATGAATATTAGTTGTTAGTGATACTTGTCAGTCTCCTCAAACTATGTATTTACTAAATTCATGCATACAAAAGAAGTTATTGTACAAATCATATTAAATGTCTAAGTTGTATGTACTGAGAAATCATTCTGACAAAATTGTGCACCTGAATAAATGCAAGAAACAACAAAATAATCATCAAATGTACCAAAAGGTAATTTGAATATAAATTATGAATCTGACACGGGTATCTAATGTGAAAAAACAATAGACTTAATCGATTATCAAAAGCAGATAAGTTAAAAGTATGATATTTGAAAGGTTACACAGGTGTAATCAAAGTCAAGTCAATTCAGTGAAATGACAGTGGCCAAATAAAATGCTCTTGGGGTGTGTCTACAGTGAGAATCCTGTCCCAAGGGGGCATTTTAGATGATCACAAATGGTTATGTAATAACCAAACAGAATAGTTAGTTAACAATTTGGGCCTGAGAAGAATCAACCCATCGAATTCCCTCACAACCAACCATCCATAAACAACATTGACAATAAAGATTATTTTTATATTTTCATATATCAGTGTTGTCATTCTTTTAAATACAGGGTGTTCCAAAAGTCTTGGACACATTTTGATGTTGAATATCTCAAACTATTAAGGATATAAAAACGCATCTGGTATGTATTCAGAAAGCTTGTAATCTCTAGTTTTTCGTGGAATATTCAAAGATGTTCAGCATGAGCACCATTGGTCACATGCCACACATGGAGATAATAGTTTAGTTCTTGCTAAACATGCCCCAGCAATGTGTTGTCAATGATTGCAACAGCTTCTGTTATTTGGGTCTTCAGCGTATCCACGCTTCTTGGAATGGAAGACACATAGACTAGCCCTTTCAAAAATCCTCACCAAAAAAAAAAAAAAAAAAAAATTGCAGGGTGTGAGATCTAGAGGTCTGGGAGGTCAGGGCATGAGATCGTGATCATCTTACTCAGATTGTCCAATTCATCTATCTGGCAGTGTTGTGTTCAGAAACTGTCTAAGCCTGTTAGAAAACGAAGTCATCAGACTCTTTCTCACTCAAGCAGATATGAGGACTTGAAATGTGCCCAAGACTTTTGAAACACCCTGTACAACAACCCTGCATATATGAAATAGAATTTATTAAAATATTTGAAAATATTAAGTATTTGAAGCATACAAAATTTACCTAAAAAGCTATATTTAGCATTAAATAACTATCGAAATGTTGATATGGAATAAAACGTAATCAAAACATCAGTTATATCTGCCACCAAACAACTACCTTTTCACCATTTGAATTCTTAGTTTCTCTAATGTTTATAAAGTAATATTAATTTCCTATTAAAAAAAAACAATCTTTTAAATTTGTTCTGGTAATAAATGCACTAAAATATGATATTTAATCTTTTTAAATGTTATTCTCACCTTGGGAATGTGTTTATTTGTCCTCTGTTGTGCACAATGTTTTGGAGAGGGGAGGAATTTTTGTGAAAAAAAAAAGGAAAGAAAAATAAATGCTGTTGTGTCAAGACAATATTTTAATTCACTTATACTAAAAAAATAAATAAATTTGAAACACAAACAGAATTTCTTTGGAAAACGCAGATTTCAAAGAGAAATGTAAATTTGGGAATGAAAGATTTTTTTCTCCTTGAACGACAATAAAATAAATATAAAATATATATAAAAATATAATTAAAAAAAAAAATCTTTCACTTTTTTTATCTGCTCCCTGAAGAAGCATTTTCTATTTTAGAGTGAAAAGAATATTTCTTATTCGCAGAAAATCAGCCTAAAGTGGTTTCTTAGTTTGTTTTATGTGTTAAATGATGAAACTTTGAGCATTTTTGACTTTTTTTTTTTCTTCAATTCATTTTCTGACGACTGAATGAAAGAATGCATTGCCTAATAATAAAATCTGGTAAAAAAAAATAAAGAAACTAAGTTTTTGAAAAGTTGTAAATTTTTCTACATTATTTCATTGGATTGTTTTACTCTTTGTAGTCAAATTGAATTAGTGTATATTTGTATAGATTTTTTTTTTGTAGTTTTTTTTCTTTCTTTTGAGTTAATATTTTTGGTTCTTTTAGAAAAGCTACATTCAAAAAGTGAACTTACAAAGACTTTACTGACAGGAATTTCATATATTATTAACTCTGCAATGTTTTGTATTAAAAAAAAAATTAAATGACAGGCTAAACCAAAATGTGTTTGTATTTGTGAACATGCACAATGCTGCACGTTTCATGCATAGATCCATGCTAAAACGGAAAATATTTAGCTGAGAGAAGAGGCAACTTGTGAAATTAGGTT
Source organism: Euprymna scolopes (assembly GCF_053919585.1). Classification (NCBI taxonomy): domain Eukaryota; kingdom Metazoa; phylum Mollusca; class Cephalopoda; order Sepiida; family Sepiolidae; genus Euprymna; species Euprymna scolopes. The sequence goes on from NC_136514.1 coordinate 38,707,329, forward strand.
AGGTAGCCTCTTTAAAAAAATAACTTATTGAAAATGAAGGTTCATGCTGAGAAAAGTTGATCAAGATTTTACAAAATTAATGTCCACGATAGATAATGTACCATGGTTCTGGTTTGAACTGCAATAAAATATCTAACAGTAAAAGTTATCTGAATAGTTGTACAATGCAAGATCACGCGCGCGCGTGCGTGCGTGCGTGTGTGTGTGTGTGTGTGTGTGTGTGTGAGAGGTTAAGTGGGAGAAAACCCCAGCAGAGTGTTGGATTAAGAAAATGAAAAAAAAAAAAAAAACGAACAAAAAACATATTTATATATGTATTAAAGAAAAATCAGAACATCACTACCATCATTTCAAATCCTAACAAAGAGGACCTATAATAGACTTCCAAGAGGACAGATATAAACAGAAGCTGAAGAGTCTGATAAAAGAGGTCTATTATAGTTTCTATGTTCATAGATTAAATAGCCAATAATTCTCAAGTTTCTTTGTTGTAGAATACATACACATTCCAGATAAACAGTGAGTAGTTAGTCTCTGTTTGAGAAACAACTGAGCCATAAACAGTATGTGTTCGCTTAGAAAATATTTGTTTGGATCGCAAGGTGTTTGATTAGTGAAATCAAAAGTAATTTTAAACCTCTAAAAATACAGCATTATTTATTTTAAACTTGAGTTGTGATTTTGTTTGAATGAAGATTTCTTTTACTACAACAATGACAGAGACCATATGATTGATACTATGGTCAGTATCGAAATAACATTAAATATATATATATATATATATAAACTTCTGATGAAAACCATAATGAATGCACATAAACACGAGTTCACAATATAAATATTTTAATATCCTTAAAATATCAAGGTACAGTTTTTCCCTTTTTGGAAAATGTTTTATATATCATTGATTCTTACGTTTTTATTTCCATTACTCTCTGATGAGTCATCCCTGCCACTTGTTTGATGGATAAGCATCCTTAAGATAGCTGCTGACCTATGCTTGTAGATGTACGCATTCAGGTAGTCTCAGTGCAAATGATCACATAGGACAATATCTGGCAAAGGAATAAGCCATCCAACATCTTCTGTAACGTTGTCTGAGAAACAATGTAGTTGCAAAGTAGACAAAGAATAGAAAGTCACTTTATTTTTTTATTTTTATTGTACAGCAACATTTCCTCATTCTCTTGCCACGTGTGACTTCTCATTTTCAAACATACTCTTGAACATCATCCACTTCTCTAATGTGATTGTCTCCTTGAACATGCTCTCTCCTTTTTATAGTCTTCTTTTTCCTTACCATGACGTTATTTCATTCAGGGCTTGCATATGGCCGTTCATGCTATGTTACACATTAATTAATGGCTGCTTGCATTGATGTCATCACTATGCATGCAATTTAGATCCAAATTTTTCTTAGTCGGTCATATATATCAGGTGCTCCATCGGTCATGCTAGTTTTGAAAGAGCATTTTTAGATAGTAGCACATCAAATATATCAGGTGCTACAGTTTGAATGACTATTTTTATTGCTGAATGTGAAGGTTGAATTGAATCACTTAAGAAAATTCATTCTTTTAATATTTATGTGATCTGTATCTACCATGGCTTGCAGGATTGTCTTGTTTATGGAGAAACAGAAATTAATTTTAGTGACTTTAATTTCATTATGAACTTACACTGTAAAAATAGGAATTAAAAAAAAAAAGAAGCTTGTTTTAGTATTTGACACTAATCGGTTCAAAATAAAGAACAAGTCATGTGGAAACAAAAAATACATGCTTGCATGTGTTTTGAAATTGCATAATAAATATAGATGTATTTATTTTTTTAAGGATTTAAGCAGTTGAACTCTATAATTGCACATAACCTCTCTTTTAATCGGTTTTGCTGACGAAAAGAAAATGCCTTCATTCTAATATTATTCCTAGATGGAATAAGTATTTTCAGGAAAGTCGAGCAAAATAAAATATATTTGTACCAATGATGTAGTAGAAGGAAAAAAGAACAAAAATGAAAAGAATGAGCTTGTTCAAATCTAGTGTAGATATATGACAGATGGGTTGCTATTTTGATCTGACTTTGAAAATTTGTCACTGTAAGTTTATAAGTTAAAAGAAGATATTTTTTGCATCACTCTGAGTATCTTGCTTAAAAAACATTGCTAAAGACAAAATAAATGCACAATCTCATCTCAATATGTTTTCATTAAAATTTTTTTTTTCTGTTCATATCAATGTAACTTGCAGTAAGTTCAAATTCTTTTAAATATTTCACATGAAAGCTCCTAATACTGTTCATACAATGACATGTTGCGGGGCCGAATGTCGGTGGCAATCAACTCTACATTTAAAAGATGACACAGGCAAGAAAATGACAAAAACGACAATAGCAAAGAAGAGATGACAAATGCAGTAGGTACTGTCGTAAATGGATATAAATCTGTCCAGGTTATTTTTCAAAGGGAAACTGAATGGAAGTAAGAGGTCTTAGGCTGAGGGTTGGAGTTGAGCTGGTGGTTGGACTGATACGGCTACAAGGTCGTCGCCAGTGGCTACAGGAAATATGCACTGACTTGAGATGCTGGGCTGCTGGAAATCGAGTGAGTCCACGACGAGTGGCTGCTGCTACTGGATTCGTCCACTGTTGGGGAGGTAGTCTAAGCTGTTCTGTGTGGGCATGACTGCTGCTGCATTGGGTTAGGCCGCTAATGGGCCCAACCTTGCCATTCAGCAATCTAGCTGCAACTGACTGCTTGTTAAAAAAAATGCTGTATTCATACTCATCCGGCGGGCGTAGTTGTAGACAAAGCAGCTTTTAGCGTTGGTCATCGTTGTTGTTTTAGATTTGTTTCTTTTTTGTGTTTAATATACTGTAAGGAGTCATCTGTTTGAGGTTTACATTCATGTGTCATATCAAATTTAAGCTGAGAAAGTTCTGAATATTATTTTCGCGGGAATTGTACTATTACAGTGTTCCACGGTATAATTATTCATGTCGAAGTACTTGTCGGCTGTGATTATGTTTTGAATTGGGAACTTTTTTGATGAGTGGTTTCTTTTGGTTGAAACCGCGACATGTGTTTAAACTACAATAAAATTTTTTATCAATATCATTTGACACTAGTTACATATATTTATGCTATTAAATCTGTGAATCTTGTTTGTTTATTTGTCTCATGCAAAGTGGATGATGTCATCATTTTGTAATGTTATCCATTAAAACAGATGTGATTAACCGTGTACATTGAATGACATCCAGCCGAGAGAGAGAGAAAGATGTATGGGGCAGTCTACTAAAACTGGATCTTGTTATCTTGCTTCTTGCTAGGCACACTTGATGATAATTATTAAGAAAGTGATGTATATTTTTTCTTGAAAATATACTACAAAAAGGATTAGGGATAGTTGTAGAAAGCTGTAGATATTTGCTTGAAAGTATCAGATGCTTTTATTAACCAATATATTATAAAATGAAGTTATATAATCAAATACTGACCTTATGAGTGGTCTGGTAGCAAGTAAAATTGTGGCGAAAACAACTTAAATTTTGTTATGTAGTTCTTTTTTAAAGTTTGGCTGAGATGACTTCCATTTCTAGTATCTAGGTTAAATCCAGAAAAGATCCCAATAGGAAAAATAATTTATTAGTTAACCATATTCATGAGTCGGACGAGTTAATACTATTACATAGTTAAAAAGAAACATAATTATTTTTAATTGCTTAAAAGTACTTTCTCAAGATAACTTAAGTTAGCAAGTTAGTTTTATTAAGAAGAAATTGAACAAGATTTTTAATTGGTATGTAAATTGTTTTTTTTTTTTTTGTGCCATGTTGCTGTAAAATTCTATTAAAATATATTGACATCTGTGTCAGGTGTTAATTATTATCAGTTCTATTAAATAAACTTCATTTAGTTTATGACATTGATGCTAAATATATGAAACGCAAAAGCACATTGACAGCCATCAATATGTAGATCTGAAATTTTTTCTGCATATAAACATACATTCTGTCCCTGTCCACTAATGCTTTCTTTCTTCACCACTTTATTGCTCTCGACTTTCTCTATCCTCTTTTTCTCCTCCTCCTCTCAACTCCTTTATTCTTTTCCTTCTCTTCTCCCCTCTTCCTCTTCCTTTTCTTCTTCCCTCTCTCTCTTCCTCTTCTCCTCTCTGCCTCTTCCTCTTTTTCTCTTCGTCCTCGTTTCTCTCTTCCTCCTCTTTCCCTCTATTTCCTCCTCCTCCTATCCACTTTCTTTCTCCTCCTCCTATCCATTTTCTTTCTCCTCCTCCTATCCACTTTCTTTCTCTTCCTCCTATCCATTTTCTTTCTCTTCCTCCTATCCATTTTCTTTCTCTTCCTCCTATCCATTTTCTTTCTCTTCCTCCTATCCATTTTCTTTCTCTTCCTCCTATCCACTTTCTTTCTCCTCTTCTTCATATTCCTCTTATTCCTCTCCTCTTCTTCCCTCCTCCTCGTCCTCCTCTTCCCTCCTCCTCGTCCTCCTCTTCCCTCCTCCTCGTCCTCCTCTTCCCTCCTCCTCTTCTCTCCTCCTCGTCCTCTTCTTCTCTCCTCCTCGTCCTCTTCTTCTCTCCTCCTCGTCCTCTTCTTCTCTCCTCCTCGTCCTCTTCTTCTCTCCTCCTCATCCTCTTCTTCTCTCCTCCTCGTCTTCTTCTCCCCCTCCTCCTCGTCTTCTTCTCCCCCTCCTCCTCGTCCTCTTCTCCCCCTCCTTCTTGTCCTTTTCTCCCCCTCCTCCTCGTCCTCTTCTCCCACTCTTTCTCCTCTTTGCCACTTTTCCTCTTCTCCTCCTCTTTTCATCTTTTTCCTCTTCTCCTCCTCTTCCTCCTATGACCATATCTTCACATCTTAAATTCTCTGCCATTTTACTCTTTAACTGTCACTAAACAGAATAAGATATTTGAGAACATGTTATTTTTACAAATAGTAGGAATAAAAGCTGAATATAAAAATTTAGAAATAAAACCATTTTCAAAGGTTGCTTGATCTACAAAATTTTCAAAATCTTAAAGTTTAAGGTTTAAAGCTATCACCACACAACAACACCACATAAGGCTTATAGAGATGCAGATATGGATCATGAAAAACACTCACATAACACCTTACATTTATTCATAGGTCCTCGTATTTCGATCCGTTGGAGTACTATGTGCAAATCATAGTTGAGAAAAAGTTCATAACACTAAATAATTGCTAAAAGTCCAATATGAACAAAGATCACTTAATAAGAAGTTCATACCTCACGTACATGCGATTATCAAAGCTGAAAGAGACTTTTCCAGTGAAAGACGTTTTCTGTTTCTATGTTATTTTGTGTGGATTTATAATTCTGTACTCAAATATGTTATGCACCTTTATATATAGTGGTACTACAGTTGCTAAAAATTAAAAATAATAGTTAAAGCACACAGTAAAAAATACTGAGAGCTGTAAAGAAAAAATAACAATCTGCAAAAAAAAAACAAAAAAATATCAACAAAAATAACACTATGATAAACAAAAAAAATAACCACTAGAAATAATAATAACCCAAACCTTAATAGGAATCATGCAAATAGAAATAAGAGAAAAATTGTAACTGTAGATGCTTTTATTTGGTCGACTACAAAGCAAATACTTAACCAAGAACATTGTTTATCAAGCCATAATATTTGCCAACGAAAACTTTAATAACATGGAGTACTATGTGAGTATAACCTCTCTAGCTTTTAAAACCAGATATTATAACCATAAAAACAGTGAATAAAAACAGCATTAGCAACCCATTAATGAGAATTTGAAGCAAGTGGAAAATAGTATGATCAGCCAGTATATGTAGAAATTTAGACGACCTGTGTAGACTACCCATGAAACTGTAGAAGTGAAATTGCAGACAATTGTATCCACAGAATAAGTGTTGCTTTAGAATAACAATACATAAAAAATATAATCTATATATCTATAAAAGTGAAATTGTCTGTCTGTGCATTTCCCTACCAAACTACTCTGTCAATTTTCAGTCTACAGATTCGAGATTTGACATGGGTATTGAGATTTGGGAAAATCTTTTTAAATCGTTTTTTGGCCAGAAATTTGGCTGTCAAGGGTTTGACCTTTGAAAGCTCTTTCTTTCTCCTCCTCCTATCCATTTTCTTTCTTTGGCTGTCAACGATTTGACCTTTGAAAGCTCTACTAAACTCCTTTGCCAATATTAGGTCTAAACACTTGAAATTTTAGATGTAGGTTACTTGGACATGGATTAAACTTTTTAATTTGATTTGAGCCCAAAACAATAAATGTTAAGGGGTCAAAATTAGAGTCAAAGTTTTAAAAAATTTGACCTATGCGGTCACTATCAAATTACTCAGCCAATTTTTGAATTTTTTACGTAAAATGTATTCAGACATCGGGCAAGCTTGTTAATTGGTTTTTGGCCGAAAATTTGGCTACCAATAGGTCAAAGTTCAAAATATTTGACTTTTCCAGTTTCTAGTAAACTATTCAACCAACATTTGAAATTTTACATAAAGGGTATTCAGCCATGCAGCAAGCTTTTTAATCAGTTTTTGAGCGAAAATTTGGCTGCCAAGAGGTCAAAGTTGAAAGAGTTGACCTTTTCAGACTCTACCAAACTCCTCTGCCAATTTTAGCTCTAAACACTTGAAATTTTAGATGTAGGTTACCTGGATATGAGTCAAACGTTTTAATATATACATACATATGCACATAAAGTTATGAACAGTACCTATGAGCCGAGTTGAACTGCAAGTTAAATAAAAAGGCTAAACTAAACCAACGTTAAAATAAGGTCACCTATTAACTTGACATACTCGCAAAAGTGGTGCATCACCTTTTAAGGCAGTGTTATTATAATTGAATAAAGTATGTTTTTTTTTTTTTGTTTTTTTTTCGTTATTCATAACTATAGGTTTCGCAACATAAAAGATTCATCAGATGACTAACACGTTTCAGGATATCATGCATTTTTTTCTAAAGACAGGCATTAGATTTAAAGTCATTTAATCATTTACAACATGAAATTTATGATTATGACTGGTTAAAAAAAATGTTATTTATTTTATGTATGTATATATTTTTGAAAGAGGATGCTTCATAATGATTTCAATTTTCAATCTACTTCTTCAGGGGTTAAATAATTTTCATCCGTTCTTGAGATAAGGAATAGAGAATCTATAGCACTAAAACTTTTTGTGATAGTGCAAACAGGAAATTTTCATTTATTTTATTTTCACCTTTCCAAAGTGTGTGTGTGTATAAGTCGTTGGTATTTCGAAGAGAAAAACGACACCATGTGACAAACATAAATCAATACAATCTATAATTTTGCTTGTAAATAAAAGGAACTTTTATTTTAATAACATTTCTCTCATTATTATGAAAATAATACAAACAAAAAATAATACCATATAAATAAAGCTGTAGATATTGTGTGTAAAGTAAACGTTTTCTATCTCTTACCAAAAAACAAACAAAAAAAAATATCTGAAAATCAATAACAAAAATGTAATTTCCAATACGACATTTGATAAAATCTATAAAAATTCAGCTAATGGATTTCAATAAACCTATGTTTATTTAATCACTGATTAAATTTGTTCATTAAAAGATTTAGTTTTTAACAAATTTAACAATTGTTTTTCTTCAATTATAAACCCTCCGCACTGCTAATTAGTTTCTGGAAATAATCAGTTAATTATTTAAATTGAAAACCATAATTTTTACATGTTTATAAAATAATTTTCAGTAGAAATTGTTTTTACTTTAGAAACCTGTATTTGGTGAATGTTTCTTTTTAGGTTGTATAAAGATTGCAAAACTATTGAGCAATTTAATTTGTTCTTGACAGATGCGTCCTCACTTTTCTGAACGACTTTCTCCGTCTGTTGGTCATCAGTTTGAAATGACATTGCTATTGATAAATACACACATTTTAAATGCGTCCAAATACCGTGAATACACAGAATAGATAAATCTTAAGGATATCTGTTCTTCGGAATTTTTGAGATGAGGATTGGTTATTCGTATTTGGATTCTTCCGATTACTGTCTCATCTTGAATGTTATTTTTTACGTTTTGGTTGGTGTAACCGCCAACCTTTTCAGGTGTATTGTGATTCTGGAATATTTCTGTCAAACTCAAACAAGGACCCATGGTGTTGGTAAAATTCATTTGTAAAGTTATACTCTTCTGGAGGTTGTACTTAGGACTTCTACTCAGTCATGGCTGATATGATGAGAGTATGCTACCCTTGTGGATTAAATAAAGGGTTTCATTCGAAATTCCATGCAGATTCTCAAATTCAACGGAAAGATTTTTGAGTTGGACAAGATACACCTGAAGAAGGTTGGCGGTTATATCGACTGAAACATTGTAAAGATAACATTCAAGATGAGAGCAGTAGTGTGAAGAATCCAAATAATATAAATATCCATTCTTGTTAAAATGTCTTCTGAAAGTACATCATTTTGTTAAACATTGCTTTTATTAAAACTGAAATGTCTGCTGAGTTTACCTGGAAAACTGACATTAAAAAAACAAAACTTATTTATATCTTCTCAAAATACTTGAGTTTACTTACATTTTCTTTTTCTTTTCTTTTTTTTTTAATTATACTGAAAATCAATTTATTTCTACTAAACCAGAAGTAAGAATCGTATACATGTTTGCTCTTCATATCATCCTGGTCTTTTTCAGTATTTCCTTTTAACAAAGCTATTCTTGTCATTCCTTTTGTTAACTGATTTCTTCTCATCATCCACTTTTTTTAATCTAATGTAGTCACTAACGTTCATCTTAGTGGTGCAGATGTAAAACTATTTCAAAATTTACACCTATACTCCTATAGTCACTTTTTCATTGGTAACATCAATTAAGCTGATTTAGAAATTCGGACCATATACAAACCTGGCTCGAGGCATGTTATGATTCTTTTTTTTTTTTTTTAAGACCAGAAGATGGTGTGCTGAATATGTGCTGCATTATGAAAAGATGGAAGATAGTATTGTCTAAATAGTTGTTGTGGTTGCTTATGTAAATCTGACTTATATGAGAATGTATAGATTAAGTCAAGCATGTCAAACTCGGAACACCCTAAAGACAGTGAGCATCAATTTGTGTCGTCGTGAGGGTTGTTAGTGATTACTTGAAGTTGTTTCATAAATTTATTTCAGAATATTTTTGTTACTTGGAAGCATGTACACAAGAGATTAAATTTTTTTTTTTAAAATTGTCATTTCATTTATGGCGTCTTCTGAAATTTCAAACTTGAGATTTTGGCAACACCTATTTGCCTTTGTTTCTTTTCTGCATTTGTGATAAAATGCGGCCATTTTTAAGTGTAAAGAAATATTATGAATAAAATGAACTACACGCGTTCATCCAGTTAAAAAATATTTTTTTAATTACACTCTTTTTTACTCCAAACAAGGTGTATTGTCATTTGGAATGTAAGGAGTTACTATTTGAGATCGTGTCCAAAAGGGTACTGTGGAGAGTTGAGTAGCAAGATGCCTGTTCGCATTGCATTTAAACTTTTGCAATGTTAGTACAATCAGAGAAGCAGGGAGGGAATCCCAAAGGCTAGCAGGTCGAGGGAAGAAACTATTAGAGTAAATGTCCTTATGGCATCTATGGACCTAAACAGTGAAGGTGTGGGAAATATAAAAACTGCAACTTTGGTCTTCAAATGACGAAATTGCATGAGTAATAGTTGCATTGTATTTATTTACTTCCACACCAAAGCAAATTAGGCACAAGGCCGTTTTTAATGTGGGGTAAAAACCAGCTCCCCTAAAAGTAGGCAAAAAGAGGGCACTCTGGTTACTAAAAATAATAATTGTCCCAGTATAGAGGTTTCCCCTCCATTGACTGGTACAAATTACCTTACGTGCAGTATCTGCAGAACAGATACTACACTTTGATCCCAGCCCGAGGGCCAGCAGGCAAAGTTCCTATTTACAATGCCTCCCCAGGGTACAGAGTTAGACACCAGGGTCGTTTTTTAACGTGGAGAAAAGGAACAAAAATAAAAATTGTCTCAGTCGTGAAGGATTTCTCCTCCTCTGACAGAGAACAAGAAATGGATGTGCAGCATCTGAAGAACAGATACTACACTTTGATCTTGTCCCGAAGGCCAAGAAATGAAATCATATTCATAATGTGTGTCAATAGCGCAGATTCTTTTAACTCTTTTTATTTTTCGATTCTGTCCAATTGGCAATTGATGAGATTAGTTTTCCAGACCATGTTCACATAGATAATGAACCGCATGTTTGTTTCTGTCCATTTTTGCATAGTTTGAGAGATGTGAGGTAAGTCAAGATCATACGTCTTTCTGCTGTTAAACATCGTTCATCCATTTCATATTCAGTGGATGATTTTTGGTTGCCATTGATTTCCCTGATTTCTTCCTAGTCAAACTTTTTCCTAAAAAAGCATCGGGTGCTTAGGAGAGGGACCACATGAAGGTTGCCAACACCCTTAAGTAGAAGTGTTTCTGTAGAACAAACTGCACTTGACACGTCCAAGTTGTCAGTGTTGTTAATCATTTAGCCATCATCGCCTTCCATCTGCTGCTGTTGTGTAGGCTGCTACTTCCAGGATGCGTTCAGAACCTTGCTCAGCATTCTTGTGTAGTTCCCACTCAGATGTTTCTTCATTCTGTTGGACTACACACATGATGTAGCTATATGGTAGTACTGACATAACTATGCTTGGAAGAATACTCATTTTACTTTATCAGAAAATCAGATTTCCACAAGGTTGATAATCTGTCTAAATATTTCCTATGTTACACGATTACTTGAATCAATCAACTATATAATTTTCATGTGAAGGTTGGTTTGAGAGGAATTATGAGGACATGTTGGGAATTATAAAATGAAATCCTTATATTCAGTTTTGGACGGCAATATTTAACAATTTTATCTCTACGTTTCTGAATTTTTTGAGATGAGGATTGGGATTATTGGATTCTTCAGACTACTGTTCTCATCTTGAGTGCCATTTTAACAACATTCCAGTTGATGTAACCTCTGACCTTCTTCAGGTATATTGTCGAACTCGGGAATTTGGACAGAATTTTGAATGAAGAAGGTTGGAGGTTACATCGACCAAAACGTGAAAATGACATTCAAGATGAAACACTAATCCGAAGAATCCAATTAATTTTATCTTTATATCGATTTTATACTAGTCTAACTGTTCATTGAGTTTTGTTAATTACGGCTTGTGTTTAGAACATAGTTAAAGAAAGTGAGATTCTCAAAGGGGAATGACAAATATATAATTATAGAGCCAACTGGATTTTAACTTCATTGATTTTATGTGTATCATTAATCTGTATATCAGTAAATGGTTATCAATTGTTGTGTGTTCGTATCAATTGCATGTGAAGTACACAATATTTTATATATTATTAATCGATTATCTATTGAAATAAAAATTGTAATAGTGTTGTAAAAACTTCTCTTGGAATTAAATGAATTTAATAATGAAATGAAATGAAATCTCACAGAATGCATTTCTTTTTCTCTGTGAACAAGTCAACCATTTAAATTTTGCTCTCTTGAAAAAAAAGTTGAAAAAAAAAAGAGAAGAAATGGATTACTTTACAACCCTTTTGAAATTTGAAAGTGATTTAGAAGCCTTTAAAATGCCAAATAGAAAACCATTTAACCTGGTTTTATAGTTGTCAAGTAATATTTAAAAGAGGCAGATGTTTGAAATGACAGAGATGAGTAACATTTTATTTAAACGATTTTCTTTATTTCCTAAATGGAAAAATATATCAATATTTAACTGCAGTACATCTTTTTGGAAAGTGGATACCATTGTTTGCTATCAGTTTTGAGTAGATCCAATATTGTACGCATCGAATAAAAAAAAAAAGAAATACAAACGTGCTTTTATATTAAATATCAAACCAAGACAGAAACAAGTTTTGTAATTTTTTTTTCTTCTGATTTTCATCTCTGCTCATCGTTGTCTTGTAGTTTTTAGCCAAACATTGGCTGATACGTTCTTTGACCTTCTTTCAGATGATTTATACATCTTTGGAATTTCTTTTTCCATTCTTTCCTATAAGAAATTAAATGTAATTTCGGAAATAATAAATGGGCTTAGATGTATCATAACACAAAAGGTAAAGATCATAGCATATATATCTCTGAAATTTGTCAAATATACTCTGGGAATTTTTTGGGATTTATTTCAAATATTCCTCAGTACATTAGTATAGCAAAATATTATAAGAAAAGAATATATATCTATGTTGCATTGGGTTGAAACTTTGTACTTTCAGACCTAATATAAACAGAAAGGTAGTATAGTGTAAAAATGATATCACATTATATAGTTACATATATTGGACATCATATTTCCGACGAGAGAGCATAATGCATTTAGCATACAGAGCAAGTATTGCAGACCTAAAACAGTGTTTATTAACACTTCAGACAATAATTATTTCAAGCTCAAATGTCTCCAGACTTAAAGGAGGCAGTCTGAGATTGAAATAAGTATTCTAATGTTAGTAAAAGTTATATATATATATATGGCTTTTATTATAGAATGGAGGATTTCTTTCTGAATTTATTTTGGCTGCTGAAGTTCTCTTACCATGTCAAATAGTTTCATCTGGAAGCTAAATAAAGGCACAAGTTTTACAGTTTTACTTTACTTTTGTGCAATGAGATGGAAGTCTACACACACATTGTACAGAGTGTCCCAATAAAATATATACACTCTTTAAATGATCATAAAATCAACCTTTTTTATAATAAAGAAAAGTTTCATACGTCAAAATACTGTGAAAAAATCTAGAAACAAGCCACTTATCGAAAGCGTTCAACTTCGTGGCCATTGTAGTCCATGCACACCTGAAAATGCTGGCTGATTAAATCCAAAATTTGGGAACTCTTGTCTCTTAGTCTGCTTGCTTTTCTAGGCAAGTGGTGAAATATCTTAATAACTCCTCATGCTGTTGTGAGGTTCAGTGATGATCGTGGTCTTCCAGATGGACACGTTTAACTGTTCCTTTCTTAAACTTGCAAACAAGTAATTGTGAATCAAGTTGGTGCATCCAAAACGTCTTTAGACTTCACTTATGTTTTTAGTTTTCCAGTAACATATCTTTAGAATAATTTTTCCCCTCAAAGTTTAGTCTTGCTTTAGCCATTATTCACGCATGAAAAAAATTATAAGAAATGTTCGAGTTATGGTCATTTAAATTTTATGGAGACACCTTGTACATTAGTCTTTGTTGTAGAGTGGAGGGTACACAAAAATGTTTGGAGTCATGAAAATATTAAAATTTCTATAATTTTGTTTGTTTTAATGTAATATCTTTAAGAACAAACTTATTATATTGATATTTATTATTCTCTGGCTTTGTATCAAATTGAGATTATGCAAGTTAATATGAAATTATTTCTGTCTAGATTGATAGGTTTAAAATGCAACAAATTTAGTGTAGGGAGGTACATATACCGTTGTCTGGTGAAATTAGCAGCTACCTACAAAACGCTTTTCTGAATAGACAAACACATACGCACAGCATTTACATAGGGATACCAAATTCCAGAGGTGAGAAATAGAATGTTACATTTTAGGATAATGTTTCTTGGAAACTTAACATGACTAAGCAAATTATATAATAATAATGACAACGTTCTAGCGTTGCATGAGAAAAAAGTAAAATACTAAAAAAAAATATCAGTATTGAGGTATAAATTCTGATCTAATGTGTGACCTTTATTTTTACCTGCGGCGATTGCTTATCAAGGCACAAAGGCTAGGATAATGGTTAATAAGTGTTAGATAAACGGTGAGACAGCACCATGATGATCAGTAATGGTGGAACTTGTGTTAGATATTGGCCGGGCAATAAATAATAACAGATAAAATTATTTGTTAAGATGTTTTAATAGAAAAGCATGTTAGAATACAAACAATACTTTATAAAATACATTGAGCTCTACAGTCTGATGTAGTCTTATGTAGAGATCACTTAAGATGACTTGGACTTTAGGAGTATGCTTGAAAGACACGATCATTTAGTCAAGAGCCAGTCAGTCGAGAGAGGAAAAGATCGTGATGACTCCCAGTAGAGCTCTACATTGCGAGTGAAACAGTTGCATTTGCGAGTGATTTTTCAAAGTGACGACTAGAAATAATGAAGTGCTTATCTTTTGGCGATTGTATTTCTTTCACTGACGATATTCCAAAGCTCACTACTGAGTGAAAAATATCATTTCAAATTTTTTTTTTTTTTTTTTAAATAAAACGAACAAAGTTAAATTATTTAAACAATAAAAGTTTAATAGAACAATATACTTTTTTTTAACAAAGGCTGTTTAAAAAAATATCTGAAGAAATTAGAAGTATCAACATAAAATTTGTTGTATGTTTAGAATTACACTTATTAAAAAAACACAGAAAAATCTTTATGGTGTACAACAGAACGAAGATGTCATATCCTAAAAATCATGTGGGTTTGGCTAGTAACATTTCTATGCAGCAGAAGCCATCATGTTGAGAAGGTGTTTGTTAATTGGTATATTCTGCCTAGTAAACGAAAATATTTAGTTGTCAAAGGTCAACTAAAGATAAATAGTTCATAGAGCCCTGAGAGGGGATCAGCGTTGCAGCTTTCCAATGGGGGGACGGGAAACATCCAGAATAAACCTGCTGTCAACACCCCCAAGACATTGAGTTGTACGAATCTTCATTTGCAGGTATGTTTCCCCCATTAGCCGATGTAAAACCCAGAGACTGTTATTCGTCATTTTTGTTGTAAATGTTATGTGTCCATTGTTAAATTGTATCTGTTAATATATCAACATTGTTATACATGCATCAGTTCAACAAACAATAGAAAAAAACTCGATGAGATGAACATGCGTATATACAGACATATATAAACTCTGTATATACACATTCATTAGAACATTTTATACCACTAGATAATAAACAAATTTAGACACACATAATATATACAACCCTCTCCATATATATAGACCCGACAATACTATTTTTAAATTATTGTTTGTGTTCTAATATTCTTTTCTATTAAAACATTTTAACTTAAGTAATTTTCTCTGCATTGCCCAGCCAATATCTAACACTTAGATAGGATTTAATTATTTAAAAGGAAGACTGAAAAAATTATTTACATTAAACTTTAAAATGATCATGTTATGGTCAGCTGGCAAGCAATCCATGGTATTATGTTCCACATATGGACAGTTCTCGGAAAGAATTTCTGCTTGTGGAATTTTCGTTTAATTTTAGGTACAGATAAAGAGTGAGGGAAATTGTTGACGATGGAGATGGTTTTCTTACTATTAACTAATTTTGAAAAAGTATCTAAGTGTAGTTTGTTTTTGTGAAAAAGTATAAATTTGTAAATGATAACAGCAGAAGGCATCATGTTGAGAAGGTGTTTGTTAATTGGTATATTCTGTTCTATTCTAGAGTGTGAAAAAAGAAATGTTTGCAGAATATGTTGACGGAATTTACTGTTTTAAATGTGGATAAATAGTGGATGAAGCCCTTTGTGAAACATTGAGATACGATTTTTGTGAAATTTTAATAATAGGTATCAGACATCCATTAATGAACATTCCTCAAAATTCAATTTCTTTGGACTATTTTAAAGACTTTGGCAGGGAGGGGGAGCATTGGAGTAGTCTTTCATTTGAAAATGCAATTAAAAAATGTATTTAATTTTATTCATAGCCATTAAAAACCAATTAAGCAAGGTTTTCTTAATTTCAACTTCCTAAGACCTTAAAGTTTTAAATTTGAGACATTTCTTGGAATCAAAATCATGTAATGGATTTTGATAAATATTAGAATAAGGATTTTATATATAAGTTTTAATGTCATACCTTGATTTTAATATTCATTAGGAGGTATAAAAATGGTGCAAAGTTGTTCTGTTTATAAATCAATTTTATCCGTCCTGGGATGGGTATTTTTTGTAATTATATATGTATGCATATGTGTGTGTGTGTTTATTGTATAGTGTTGTGTGTATACATTATGTGTTCCGGAATATTTTCTGCCTTCATATTTTTTATATATATATATATATATATATATATATATATATATATATATATATATCCCGTTATACACAGTAGAGAAAGATTTATGTGGATCTAATATAAACATTGTCTTGTGATCATATCTTTAAGAGGGGCATTTATTTTTATTTTATGAAAGTGATTTGAAGTTTGTTCATTTTAAAGCCAGTAATTCCATTTTCTGCACATTTTTTTTCTGTGACAAACCAGATTCCAAATCAGAAAAAGTGGACAAAACTTCTTTTTCTCTTTTTACTAAAACAACCAAATTATTTAAAGCGTGATTAGATATTGCATGCATTTACTCTCTCATATATATGTGTATGTGCCTAGTGTGTGTGTATATATATATATATATATATATATATATATATATATGTGATTAAATTAAGATCTGATATGTTTGATAGCCATATCTCATAGGTGAGCAAACTTACATCAACCAGGTAAATATTAAATTTGCAATACCTTAATGAGCTTGTGTTTTCCTTTTGTTTTACGAAAGTGAATATAGTAAACATATAAGTTACATTGATCAAGCCAGGAATGCATCAAATGTAATTTTACCTTTGCTTTATAATTAAAAAAAAACAAACAATGTATCTTTTTAAATCTGTGTGTAGGCTTTAATCTTCTGAAATATAAAAGCATTTCATGTATTTATATCTATTTATATGTTTACTTATCTATATATTTATTATTTACTTGTTCCAAAGTTGTTTTCAGATTAGACTTATAAAGTCCTTCGTGGGTGGGGGCAGATAACATGTTGTTTGGTTGAAGGAGGAAACCCATTCCGTTATCACATTTTCATCATCTTTTCATTGCTTGACATTGTTTCTCTCCAATCTTTTCCCCTTTCGTTAAGTTTTTATTGAAGAAAACTTTCCTGAAAACTTAGCCATTTTGATTCTTTTTTTTTTTTCCTCATCACTTTTTTTCATTAATTCTTCAATATTCCTTCTTTGAAATATATTTAATAAATGAATAATTCCTTTGTTTTATCTTTCTTCTTTTCTCATTGTATTTAAATTGCTTTTATATTTTTAACCTTTTTTCTTTCTTGCTTCCTTTTTTTTCGCCTTCTCGTTATTTTTCTTTCTTGCCTTCTCGTTATTTTTCTTTCTCGCCTTCTCGTTATTTTTCTTTCTCGCCTTCTCGTTATTTTTCTTTCTCGCCTTCTCGTTATTTTTCTTTCTCGCCTTCTCGTTATTTTTCTTTCTCGCCTTCTCGTTATTTTTCTTTCTCGCCTTCTCGTTATTTTTCTTTCTCGCCTTCTCGTTATTTTTCTTTCTCGCCTTCTCGTTATTTTTCTTTCTCGCCTTCTCGTTATTTTTCTTTCTCGCCTTCTCGTTATTTTTCTTTCTCGCCTTCTCGTTATTTTTCTTTCTCGCCTTCTCGTTATTTTTCTTTCTCGCCTTCTCGTTATTTTTCTTTCTCGCCTTCTCGTTATTTTTCTTTCTCGCCATTTTTCTTTCTCGCCTTCTCGTTATTTTTCTTTCTCGCCTTCTCGTTATTTTTCTTTCTCGCCTTCTCGTTATTTTTCTTTCTCGCCTTCTCGTTATTTTTCTTTCTCGCCTTCTCCTTTGTTTATTGCTTCCTCTCCTTTTATTGCTTTTATTTCCATTTCCTTTCTATTTTCATCTTTCTTTTCTTTTTGTATTTCCATTTCGTTTTCCATTAATTTTTAAAAATTGTTTTATCTATTTAATGTATATCTTCCATAGTATTCCTTTTTCATCTTTTCTCTTACAGTTTTATCTTTAGTTTGAATCACCTACTGCCGTTATTGTTACCTTTTCAAAAGAAGAACTTCTATAATGGAAAACTTATAAATCGTCACAGTCTTTTTCGTTTACATTCATTTTTATATTTCTCTCTTTTTTATTCTTTATTGTTCATTCTTTAACAATTTTTATTTGCTATCATTTTTTCCTCTTCGGTACTTAGTTTTGTTTCATTTAATATTTTTCTTCATTTTGTTAATTCATTATTATCTCTCTTCTCTTTACCGTTTCTCTTTCTCCTCTTCCTTTTTTTTTTTTTTTGCATCCTTCGCAATCTCCCCTTTCTTTTGCTTAAAATTGAGTTTCTAAATGTTGGTATTTTCTTACAATATGCGTCTCGTTAAACAAGCATTACTTCCTCAACAACAACGATGACAACGATATAATAATAATAATAATAATAATAAAATGTCAGAAATCTTTCTTTCTTGCAGTTCTTTGATGCAATTTTCCACTTGCAAATCTAATTTAATATGCAATAGAAAGAAGTTATTCGTTGGTGTTTTTCTTAGCTCCCGTTTTTCTGTCTTGTTTTCTTTCCCCACTCCTTTAATTTTAAACAAATGATGGCATATTGTTTTGAAATGTCATTTCTAATGCAGCCAGCAGATTACATCATTTACATAACCTATGCAAAGGAGGTATTTTAATGTGAAATATTGTAAAAGAAGGGTTCTTTTTTTTTTTCGCACTTTAATGCTTTTTGTTCTCTATTCTTCTGTAAACTTAAATGTAATAACCGTTTTTGTAATATCTACAGTGGGACTAACATTATTATCAGCAATATTGATTTAACTGTGACCTTCCAATAAATACTGATCCCCTGTCTCTCTTAAAACTGTGTGTAATTAGCCTTAAGGGTAAGGTCACAAACGATTATTCCTGTTGCAAAATTATTAACTTATTAGACTTTTTAGTCCATTAAAAACCGGCAAAAGTTATATGTTGACTTAAAAATGAGTGCTTTATGCCAAACTTCTAGAGTAAATGCGGTATTGTGGTGACTACTTCCTATTAATCCATAACTGTGCATTGAATGGATATCATAATACTTAGCTTGCTGCACCTTATAGCAAAGGACCATACAAAATTTCAACCAAATCGACCCAGTAATTTGAGAAAAAGTGAAATAGTCAAACAAACAAAGAGAAGTATAATACAAACACTCTCTGATTTTTAGGTAAGGATCAAAGACAAGCATCTGCTTTGTTCTCCACCAGATAAGAAGTTCTCCTCCACAGTGAAGGATTGTATCCATGTCCCATTCAGTGCCCCCCCCCCCTCTTTAGAAGCTGAATATTTTCTACATTAAAAACTTTGTGTAAACCTTTGTTCTAATGAAGAGACAAGTATATACTTTTGGAGTAGGTACAGAGCTCACCCCTATGCATTAAGCTAAGGTTAAAATAGCAACTTGTGCTCAATTAACTGTATACAATAGTGTGTCAACATAAAATAGATTGATTTGCCATAAAAGACTGTACATAATTCTCTTCTGGATTAAATACTTTTGCTTTATCCAATGTATGTTTTTATTTTGAGATATGCAATTGCAACCGTATGTGTTTGAGTTAAGTGATGCATCCAAGTGCATCTCGGTGTCTTGGAGATTTAAGCATGTGCTTGACTGATTGAGAAGCAACTTAGAATGTAAATTAACTTAGATTTTTGATGTCACATGCAAAATAAGGCCTTTGAGAAAAGTTTATTTTTTTAATCTAAAATGTTTTGAAATATTGGCCATGATTTAGTGTTTAATTAGACTTGAAGGATTGACTCAAAAACTAAACATAATTAATTGATTTTCTTACCGAGAAGATTTCATTGGATGATTCATGTTTATAAACCATTAATCATTGGTCGATGAAAAATAATAAATCAACAACAAAAAACAATTCATACAATCTTCAATAAACAGAAAGATTGAAAAAAAAAAAAAAAAATGAAAGTAAAAAGACAAAAAAGGAAAAAAAACCTTTATGCAAACGTTGTGTTTGTTAAAAATTATAAATATGGTTTTAAAAAATTATTTCTATAATTTGTAGTTCATCAAAATAAACGAATTTTGCATTTATATTTCCTATTTACTTTTTTTTCAAATAGAAATATTTGTTCGTTCTTTTTAAAGATATAGCATGCATCACCTTAAATAATGGGGGGGGGGGAGCAACCAAACAAAAAAAAACAAAACAAAAAAAACAAATGCTGAAGATGTTTTAATTTAATAAAACTCAAACTTCTGCATAAATATTTAGAAAGTTTTTACATTCCCTGTTGAGTGTTATTTGCAAGTTCAACCTCAACATAGTTCACAAAAGTTGAACTTGTTTTAACAGAAGCGAGGTTGTATCAAATATGGAAGGTTCCAATATGGTTTTAACATGCCTTTTCTCTATTGCACACCGGAGGGACTATGCTTGCTTTAATGGATATTGTGACAGACTTTGTGATCAATCAGGCCAAGTTAAAATCTAAGCAAATCTATTGTGATCATTTATTTATGCACTAATACTATTGGGGAAGGTATACACCCACATGTTCTAGATATTGGTAAAATACCAACTTGCATTCAATTAAAGGTTTACAGTGTTTTTGCATAAAATAAGTATCATGAGCTACTGATATGAATTAGTGATAGTTTTATATTTGTGACCCAATATCATATGGTATTTTATTAATCTCCTTTTCAGGAGATTAGATGAGGTCAGATGTGGGTTTGGTGAAAATGTTTCTTTGGAATGAACTGAATTTGAACTTGAAACACCCCATGTTTTCAATCTGTGCCTTTAACCGCTGTTATGTTATCCTGTGTAATACAAGGAGAAAGTGAGACAATCTCAATAGAAGTGACTTAGCAAAGAAACAGCAGAGTTGCTCTTCAAAAGTGACATGAATAAAAAGAAAGGGTGCTCAGCATTTTTCGTTTGACTCATTGTGTCTGATGTACATCTAGATATCGAAGGTTCATGTGGGTCTCTCCTAAGTAAGCTAATTTGGGGAGAGAATTTCGGGGCACTTGAGGTTTTATGAATTCTCTGGCCTTTGACTATATATATATATATATAAAGAAATAAACCAGTGAACCATACAAATGTTTTTTTTTTTTTTTTTTAAATTTTATTCCAATACTGTAACTACTAAACATGGAATCAATGCACTGGATTGATACATTGAAGAACTTGCAAAGAATTGAAATGAGATAACATCAGACTATGCACTTGCATTTCTCTACGTAAACCCAAGGGTTATTATTTCATTTGGAAGAGTCTGGCTGGTGGAGGTAGATTTTAGTACTCTCTTTGTATGTATCTACTTGGTCTGATTGGTAGAGGAAGATAGATTTATTATGAGCTCTTGATACTTGGTATTGCCCAGCAGTCTTCATTTTTATTTTACTTTTTTGTTTCTATTTAAATTTGAGTTAGAAAGTTAAATTTCATTATTATAGTATTGTTTGGTCATTTAATTATTAATTTAACCAAATGTTTATAAAACTATAACTATTGTTGTTAATATAAAATTATTGGATGTATATACATTTGAGAACTTTAAATTTATTTTTAACTAAATGAATATTCACTAAGAAGTTCAAAACCAATTTAAATAACTTTGAAATTTCAGAAGGTCACAAAATAAATGATTTTTTTTTTTTTTACAATAGCAAAAGATAAAAATAACTGCTTTGTTTATGAATGCATTATAACAGATTTAAATAGGATTATAAAATTGTTTTATTTTGTGCCATTTATTTATATTTTATTTTAAATCAATAATTAGTAATGGAACAAATGTGTATATCACATAGAGGCAAGAAAATCGAACTCATAAGAAATGGTTATGGAGTTTTAAAAAAAATTCTTCCACTCAAAAAAAAAAAAAAATTGAATCTTCAGCAATATCCCCCCCCCCACACACACATCATATTTTCTTCAACTTTTATTTGAAAAGGAGTGAAAATGCTGAGAAAGAATTTCTTTCCCAGTCCTTGGCTTTGTCTGTCGCTTTGCATCTTGCAGGGTTCTAAAATTGAAGTTGAACATTTCTTTTACTTCTTTTATAAAATTATATTTTATTGAGATAGAACTGGTCAAAAAACAGTTTGAAGAAACACAATTTACATAATATAGCTTCGTGTATCTGTTTAAATTAATTTAAACAACAAAAAAAAAAACTTTTTTTTTTTGTAAGTCTGGAAAGATTATCTGAATTACTGCTGCATCTTTGATTTCAAAAGATAAAAATGTAGAGCTTTTCAGAATCTGATGACTTAGAACATTTTGTGAATGAAAAGATTCTGATGTTGGGTATGAATTAAACAAAAGAAATGCCCACATATGTACAACATTTCTATTGGGGCATACACTTCACTTACACGCACTAACTTGTATGAAATATATTTATCTATATACCTATAAAGTTGAGTTTTTTGTTCTTGCTCTGACATTGATATATAAAAGCTTACTTTTTCTATTTAAAAATTATTAAAATAAACTTTTTAATATACTTAATCATGGACATGCATGGACATGCCAGCGACTACATGAAGCTTAACTTATTTGAAATATATTGTTAAAAATCTGATATAGTAGTTCATTGTTTTAAAAAATTTTGATACAAATTTGGACCATGTATTAAATTATGATGCGAGCTCTAGTAGTATATATATATACACTATTGAATAGGTAACCCAACGTTTGTGTTATTTAAAGGAATTTAAATTGATTGCTAAAGAATACTATTTATGCCAGACTTAACAGTTGGCAATGTAACGACAAAAAAATTTAGGGTAATGGAATACTTTGCAGTA
The DNA here is from genome assembly GCF_053919585.1 of Euprymna scolopes. NCBI lineage: Eukaryota > Metazoa > Mollusca > Cephalopoda > Sepiida > Sepiolidae > Euprymna > Euprymna scolopes. Next base: position 38,730,032 of record NC_136514.1, read on the forward strand.
TTGAAAATTATATTTAAAAAAAAAATGGTCGAAATTAGAAAAATAAGTTAAATAAAACTTCAACAAAAAAAAATGAGAATAGCAATAAATAAATAAAAACGTTAAACATTAAATTAAGATATAAGAATAGCTAACATAAAATTTTCTTGTGAAATTTAAAAAGTTGAACCTAATTAGCATTTAAATTGGAATATCAAACTTTGATTCCATTAGCGAATTTTCATTGTTTATTGCATTTAACTGAAGAGGTATTTTAGGTACATAATTCCTGATGTTCCAGTATATTCAGTTTAATTACATACTGTATATTGTGGCCTTTTAAATCCCATGTTCGTCCGACAAATGTTGTTTATTTCTTATCAATATGTTTGAAAGATACCTTGTGTGCATAAAACCATTGCTTCAATTTTCCATTCCTCTTGAAATCGCCGGTATCAATGTCTACTTCTATATTACTATATATATATCATAGATAATAGATATGTTTTGCTCTTACAAACCTAATTGTGTAGTCTATTTTTATTCCTCCAAAAATAGAGGATTATATATTTAGCTATATATTAATAATATTCATATTAAAGGTGTATTTTTTAAGGCAGAACTAATTAAAAAAAATCACCGAAAAATATTTTTATTATACAAATATGTGGTTCATTCCAAAGATTAATTTTTAGCATTTATAATTTAAATACAATTTTGTGGATATTGCGCATATATGGCATTTAGCTAAAGGTTCAATTTTCACAAACTCTACTACGCATTAAATTAGGCTGTATTTCGGCAATAATGCATCAAATGTTGTCTTTCAAGTGATCTGTGTGTCAGTGTAGACTTTACATATCACCAAAGAAAATAATCTAATTGGGTTAAATCGCACAAACGAGGTGGTCAGTTGATAGATTCATTTTGTGAAATTATTTGTTCATCAAATGTTTCAAAATGATTTTCAAAGTAAATTTGCACAATCTGCAAACACTGCTCAGGCGTCAGTGTTTTCATGATGAATTGCCAAACCAAGCTGAACTAAAATAACCGATAATTGCCAAATCTGCAATTAAAAATATAAGAGTTGTCAATTTAAGGTTCACTGCCTCTTTAAAAAAAAAAAAAAGCCACCATGTTCATATTTATCTGTGTGTGTGTGTTTAGAAAAGAGCTTCCCTAAAGTAATAGAAAGAAAAAAAAAAATTGTACTACATCAATGATAGGTTCGTTTCTTTCTTGATCAGATGTGTCATGAAAGTAGATCAGTGTTTTTGATAATGCAAACACACCCTCCCTTCCTCTTTCTTATTTTCCATAATATATATATATATATATATATATATATATATATATATATATATATATCGTTTTTGATTCTATATGATTATCAACTAGACAAAAATCCAAGTACCAAATCTTTTCCTCAGAGCGAAGCCTTTTCCCTCTTGACATGATCCCCCCTCCCCAATCTTCGTTCTATCCTCCCCCTGTCCTTTTTTATTTTTACCATATTTATTTTTCTTATTCACTTGATCCTGTTTTTCCTTTTGTTTTCCTCCTCTGAAGAATACAAGTCCCCCTTGATTTCCACCCTCAGTACTCTAAAGACTGATATCAAATTTTGGCATGGTTTCCCCTGCACATATTTTGTTTGATTCTTGAAGCTTTGCCCCCCAAGAGCCCAGTGTTGGTTTACAAGGAGGGGACGGGGTGATGAGGTTGTGAGTTTTCCTCATGATCTAGGGCTTTGTGTGAATCTAGGAGTTTGCAAAATAACTTGACGTTGATCACTTCAAAACATTAAAGAATTAGTAAAATGTCATCGAGTTTCTTGGGTGTCTAAATAAAGAAAATCAAAGCAGAAAATGCACAACTATTTCACTGGGGAAGAAAATCAGTTTGGGGAATAAATGAAAGCATTTCGTAGTGCACATTTGATTTGTGGGATATTTTTGTTTGGTAAAAATAATATTGCCAAAGAAAGTTTTAATTTTGAAAAAGATTTTTTTTTGTTTACTTTATACTTTGTTACAGAAAATGTTTAGAAACGAATTTCTTTTTTATGATTTTCGTATATAATTAAAAAAGTTTTTTATTTTTTAGAAAATAGTAGATATTGCGTGAATGTAACTTTAAAAATCAATACAGTTTTCAAATATTTCGGACGATAGCAATATTATCAAATGTTTCTAATCTCTTATGTCCTCTTTTTGTCTTTTGTTTTCTTATTCACACCTTTTTTTTTCTCATGATCCTTTCCTTTATGTCTATATTTTTCATACTCTTTTTTTTTATCAAACATCTCTTTATCCTCATCCTTCTCCTCTACTCCTCCTCTCCACACGTGTCCTTTACTTTTCCTCCTCCCCACACTTGCCCTCTACTCTTCCTCCTCCCCACACTTGCCCTCTACTCTTCTTCCTCCCCACATTTGCCCTCTACCTTTCCTCCTCCCCACATTTGTCCTCTACTCTTTCTCCTCCCCACACTTGTCCTCTACTCTTTCTCCTCCCCACACTTACCCTCTACTCTTCCTCCTCCCCACACTTGCCCTCTACTCTTCTTCCTCCCCACATTTGCCCTCTACCTTTCCTCCTCCCCACATTTGTCCTCTACTCTTCCTCCTCCCCACACTTGTCCTCTACTCTTTCTCCTCCCCACACTTGTCCTCTACTCTTCCTCCTTCCCACACTTGTCCTCTACTCTTCCTCCTTCCCACACTTGTCCTCTACTCTTCCTCCTTCCCACACTTGTCCTCTACTCTTCCTCCTTCCCACACTTGTCCTCTACTCTTCCTCCTTCCCACACTTGTCATCTACTCTTCCTCCTTCCCACACTTGTCCTCTACTCTTCCTCCTTCCCACACTTGTCCCTTGCTCTTCCTCCTTCCCACACTTGTCCCTTGCTCTTCTTCCTCCTCCCCACACTTGTCCCTCGCTCTTCCTCCTCCTCCCCACACTTGTCCCTCGCTCTTCCTCCTCCTCCCCACACTTGTCCCTCGCTCTTCCTCCTCCTCCCCACACTTGTCCCTCGCTCTTCCTCCTCCTCCCCACACTTGTCCCTCGCTCTTCCTCCTCCCCACACTTGTCCCTCGCTCTTCCTCCTCCTCCCCACACTTGTCCCTCGCTCTTCCTCCTCCTCCCCACACTTGTCCCTCGCTCTTCCTCCTCCTCCCCACACTTGTCCCTCGCTCTTCCTCCTCCTCCCCACACTTGTCCCTCTTCACTCTTTCTCCTCATCCTCACACTTGTCCCTCTTCACTCTTCCTCCTCCTCCCCACACTTGTCCCTCCTCACTCTTCCTCCTCCTCCTCACACTTGTCCCTCCTCACTCTTCCTCCTCTTCCCCACATTTGTCCCTCCTCACTCTTCCTCCTCCTCCCCACACTTGTCCCTCCTCATTCTTCCTCCTCATCCCCACACTTGTCCCTCCTCACTCTTCCTCCTCATCACCACACTTGTCCCTCCTCACTCTTCCTCCTCATCACCACACTTGTCCCTCCTCACTCTTCCTCCTCATCCCCACACTTGTCCCTCCTCACTCTTTCCATCACTCTTCCTCCTCCCCACCCGTCTCTCACTTCCCCCTCCTCCCTATCCTGGAAACAATATAATCAGAACAGCTTAATGCAGCCCCCTGTCTTGTTCGCCCAAACAATAGTGTCTCTCACAACTCTAAATACTTACTTTTTCTGAGATTTGTGAAATCACGATCATGACCCTCTTCAAGTATAGATGTCAAATAAAGGTGAGGTACCTTCAAACAATGAACCGTTTAATTGAGTTATTCAAACAGTTAGAACATATTGGGTTAAAATAACTGTTTGCCAACTCTTTACAACAGCTATTACTTTTTTATTTTCTGCTAAACATACAACAAACCAAACCAATCTAGTGAGTCAACCATATGGATTAGTCTATTACTATTTCTGATATCTTGAGAACCAGAAAATAGTTAAAGTTACAAATTATACATTTACTATGAGTTTAGATATGGCTGAAGGGCCACTGTTAGCGTGATACCTGGAATAATCTGTTGCATTTTATGCAGTAGTGTTTATTATTATTATTAGTAGTAATAGTACCCTCCCCCTTCGAAGAACATTCAGTCAGTATCTGAAGGGTTGTTCATATTAAATTTATCATAATTATGTCACATACTTTTGTAAGCCGAACATATTTATTATAATTACTACAAGCAGTATTTTGAAGACCCTATTGATGTCCAAGCACACAGATGCTTCATGTCCAATTTGGTGTAATTATATTGAATAGTTTTTGAGCCTATAGATACCAAACAAGCAATACCTTTATCATTTAACAAACGTTGTTTCCCTAATTTGTAGACTACCAGTTATTACTTTTTGCCTCACGAGAATCAGGAAATTGTGGGGAAGGTATACTTGAATATAATATTATTAATTCATATATCCACAAAATAATATATAGATATATTATGTATCGATTTTTAGTATTTACTTCAATGTTCAATTAGTGAGTAGATCTAGACAGTGATTTTGAAAAGTTTTTCTTTGAGAGAAGCCCTGTCAATAATTAATGAAAACATTAACTCGTGGGAAGGAATAATAATGAATTTGATTGTTAGCTTAGGTGACTAAATACCTCATAGATGTATACAAACACCTAGTAACATGAATTCCATGCAATTTAGCCTGGCTATTCTCTACGGAGATGCAACACAAAAATCCCTGTGTAGCTTACTTGCCATAAATATATTTTTATAACTTATGAGCTAGTTTTCATATGAAAGCATTGCATATTCTCAATCAGTTTGGTTTACCACTTAAGGATTTTATTTCAACTAATTTTAGTTCTAGTTGCTTCCATACATTTTTCTTTGGAAATTCTGAGATGCCGAAACCAAAGAAAAGTCCTCATCAATCGTGAAGAATTTTTCTAAAGTCATTTCAAAGACTTCCAATAAATAATGACATATATATTAAGGCAAAAAAAAAAAAAAAGGTTTTCTCAGAGAATGCTAAACCAAAAATTAAAATTTATAAAAATGAAAAAGTGTGAAAAAGAACGAATATTCGCAAGAATAAAAGATTTCTCATTTGAATGAAGGTATGAAATTTACATTTCATTGGAGAGCTGTAAAAACAGAAATGGCCGATAAATTATCACCTTTGATGGAGACATTTTTGATTAATGCTGTCATCTCCAAATGTTCACATTTTATTCATTTTTCTATTTCTGCCTCTATTGCAGTTTGATAAATTGAACACTTATTTCTCTCTCTCTTTCTCTCAATATATATATATATATATATATATATATATATATATATATATATATATATATATATTCCTTTTTATATACATGCTTTATTGTCAGCTCATTTTAATAAGCACAGGTGTTTGCATTTTCTTACAACTTTGACAAGTATTCGTTTGCTTAATTGCTAACTCCTTAACAATTTTCTGACTCTGACTCCCTATTTCAGAGGTGTAAGATGGGTTGTAAAAAAAAAAAAAAAAAAAAGACTCTGTTATCAGTTTAAAAAAAAATTTGTCAGCTAAGGAAAAAAAAAAATGCTGATTATCGATTATATTACTGATATAAAAAAAACCAAACAAACCCTGACTTGTGCAAAATATCTTCACACTAACTCTAATCCTCAGTCATTGAGGAAAAGATGACAATGACCAGTCTAAAAAAACAAAACAAAAAACCAACAAAAAAACGTGACTGACTTTTATCAAAATTTTCTGACTGCTGACTCTCTTACTTGTGCAATCGTGAATCTGGTAAAAGCAAAATTAATTTCTTATGAAAAACTTCTCAACCCTGTTTAATTGTGAGAAACATGGGTCATATGTTTGAATGCTTGTTTTCAAAGGCTTCATTTTCATTTCTTCATGATATTACTAAGAATATTATATACTATCAGAATTCATGGAAATTCTATGTTAATTGAAAAGTTTTAAAACACATAAATAAAATGAATAAAAAGTAAAATAAAACAAATGATGAATTTAAAACAATTTCTTAGCAAATTCTTTTTTTTTTCACCTTTTAAAGCTAAAAAGAATTGATTTTAAAAGTTTTTTTTTTTTTTTTTTTCGATGAAAATTCAACACTCAACACTTTCTGAATAATTTTTTTATATAAATTATATAGGAACACTTGCACATTTAAAAAAATTAAAAAGAAACTATAACAAAAAAGCTTACAGTCTCCTCTCAACATGACTTTTTTTTAATTATAAAACAGCCAATTTGAAGACAGCCATGTTTTTTTTTTTTAATTTTTTGGAAAGGAAATGATTTTAATGATTTTTAACTGATAAAGAACAACTATAAGGGAGGTAATTCATTTCTCATTAATTAATATTTGTGATGATATATTTTTGTGATACTGGACACACAGACAAGTAAATTAATATTTAAATTGAAAAATTAAAACTGTTTTTAATGTTTCTTTAGATTTTCTATTGGGTGTACAGGTGTTTATATCAGTGCATAGAGAAATTTCATTTGTAATTAGAACATCTAATTAAAACGGTTCAGAAAAACAGCAGAAATAAATATAACCCTAAAAGAATTGGAATAAACCGATATTGCAGAAGTTTTATTTCATTATTGACAATGTATATAACATCTTGAGATTATAGCCTATTCTGTAAATAAAATGTGAATAAATTCCTTGTAAATTCCTCTCCATATATTTCTTTAACAATGCTATTGTCAAAAAATATTTGAAATGTATAGGGGAAGTTGCTAACTTTAGAAATATGCCAATAATTCTGAGTATATCTACTAGCAAGTATCCCCAATGTAATGAAAGAGAAAGCCTGCATACTCCTCCTCCTCCTCCCATATTACCACTTTTATCCTTATTTTTTTTTAAATTTCTATAATTTTAAATTTTCATCAAATTTAAGTTACCTTGTGAGACCTAAAATGTTGGATCTAAATAGCGTTCAAGCTGATTCATCAGACTTTGCTTCTGACCAGCAAATTTTCATTTGTCATTGTTGTACCATGTTATTATATCATACTTTGCTCTAGTTTATTTAAAAAATTATTTAGTCTGTCATGAATAACTCTTATTTTTTCAATTATAACTGTAAAATGAAAATTAACAAGGGGAACAACTTACATTTTTAATTGATAAAAGATTTGTCTTCTCCCTTATAGTTAAAAATTTTATTTCTTTTTCTGTATCAGTTTAAAAAAAAATATCCAAACAAATTAAAATTTAAAATGATTTCATTGCTTTACAGCAATTCTTCCTTGTCAAAAACATCGCTCGTGGACTAAAGGACAAAATAAGGGAAGTAAAAGTTCACTGAAATGGAATTTGTAATATAGGTATGGTCAATCTTATAAGTCGTAATAATTCTTAATCTTTAAGATTTTGAAATAAAACATTAATCACGAGAATAGTGTAATTTCGGATGGACACAAAGTTTCCATTATAATAGGATGAATATTTATCAATTTTTATTTATCAAACTTTTTAAAGTTTACTTTCAGCATTTATACAAGTTTATTGAAAATTTAACAAAGGCTAAAATCCTTTTCCCCGTGTAGATCGCACCCATTTCACAATCATATTTCTCCTGGCTGATTTTTTTTTTAATTCATAAAAGGAATATTACTATTTAGCTTTTGCTTATATATATTTCTAATTTAAGTATGAATTTAAAAAAAAGAAGCAGAGATGATTTGTTTGAAACAAGAGAGGAAATAAGATGGACGACAAACACCTGCACAAATCTCTTTCTGCTCCAACTCTTAACACTGCCCGCTTGTTTTAGATTTCAATGTTCTTGTATTTTAACTCATGTCAACGAACATATTGAGTATGTGGGCATAAAAAAAATAAGCACCATTGTTGCTTTCTCATTTTAAGAGAAAGATATAAATAAAGTATTAGAAAGTTTTGTTTTCTTCAAGGTTTATGCATTAAAAGCAAGAGGTTAATAGAGGCATTGATGAAGATGCCTTTTTCTTGTTCATCTTAATGTACATTGGGCACAAAAATGAGAGCAAGAGAAATTTTTACTGCATTCTTCATATTAAACTTTGTGTTTGGAGATGGTTATAGAGAAAATGGCAATGAAATTATCTTTTACGTTTCTGAATTTTTGAGATGATGATTGATCATTTGTAATCTTTGGATTCTTCGGACTACTGTTCTCATCTTGAAAGTTTTTTTTCACAACATTTCGGTCGATGTAACCTCTGACCTTCAGGTGAGTCTTGTCGAACTCTGGAATCGTTCTGTTGAACATGTGAATCTGCATGGAATTTCACTAGGATTCATGGCGTAATGGATAAAGTACTTGATAAAAATTCAGCTGTAAAGTTACTCTCCTGGAGGTTAAAGGTTCAATCTTTAGTGCGGATGACACTCAAAATACAATTGTAAATTACTTGGGACATCTACCCAGCCATATTTGATGAAATAAGAGCATGCTACGTCCGTGAATTAAATGAAAAGTTTTGTTAGAAATTCTGTGCAGATTCCGGAGTTTAACAGAATACACCTGAAGAAGGCCGGAGATTACATCGACCGAAACTGTGTGAAAATAACACTCAAGATAAGAACAGTAGTCAGAAGAATCCAATTGAAACAAAATCTTTCAGTGATTTGTTATGCACATCATTATCAGTTTAACGTCTCTGCTACATCATATACACTGACAGGAAGAATTAAATTGACACAATCATAAAAATAAGTTTCTGTTTCTTTTACTGACGACCAGCACTCGGAGCCATACAAAGCACAAGTAAAAATATGAAACATCAATACTTTACATTAATTGAATTTAAAAAAAAAAAAAATTCCAGATATTAATATTTTTATTATCCATCATGATTCAATTATGGGTTAAATAACCATTAAAATGACCAGTTTTAGAAGAGTTATGCTATAGATTAATCTATCTAAGGGACTTAATCAGTGGTAAAATCTCCACAACCCTTGGCATTTCACTTTCCATTGTTAACCAAGAGATTTCCTAATTCATTAGCAAGGGGAAATAATCAATATTGTCATGCCTAAGCCTATCAGGACTTTGGTATTATTATTATTGAGGATGTCTTTACTTGTGTGTGTGTGTGTGTGTGCAGATTAAGCTCTTATGTTTTTCCACTTTCTGGACATAAGTGTCAATTTTAGGAATTGATTAAATTAAACATGCAATGAATAAATTTTCATGGGAAATCTAGTGAAACTATTTTCAATGCAAAAAGAAAGTGTTCAGAAATTGGGTTTTAGAGACCCTACTATAAATTACATAATCGGAATTAGTGGACTGACAAACTTTGACAAGACTTAATGTTTTACTCTGCTAACCTTCCTAAATGCATTAAAAATGTTTAAAATAGTTTTAATTTGTCTTAAAATGCAACATAAAATAGTATGAAAAACTAATTGACTATATTCATGGTACTTTTTTTTTTCTTTTCTATAAATCATTTTTACAATAAGATTGAAATGCATGAAGCGAAACAATGCAACATATGAAACTCAATATAACCATACGTATTAATAAAGAATAAATTGATTGATATAGCTTTTTTTATTTTAATTTTTCTAAAGAATAATATAGTACTTCATACATGCTCTTAGTTAATGCAGCACTTTTCGCTGAAGAAGATGAGAAGAAAATGTTTTTTCAAGAAGAAATTTAAGTTGGGTAAAATTTACTTAGCTTAGTTTTAACTAATTTTGCTTTGCTGTCCGGAAAGACCTACTTTGAATGTCAAACACCATATTATATAAATATTCCCTGTTGTCCTAGAACGGCTGTAGAATTTTAAGAGTTCCGCTCATAACATGCTATTTCATCTGGTCTCATGATGTTACTTAGATTGTGTCACATTGCATATTGCCTCAGACTCGGCTTTAATTGCAACAAAGATAATTTTGGCAAATGCTCGATTGAACATGATGGTTTCAGATAAGGATGTCATGTTGCCATGCGTGTTAGACTTGAAACAAGCTTTCTTTGCAGCACAAATTAAAAGGTAACACTTTTGATGCGTTGTGCACTTCTAGTACTGTGTTGCTGTGTAACCCGACATGTGTGTGGTTCTCCCAACGTCGTGTACCGTGGATCTTTCATTCGACGGTTCTTCTTTTGGCTGGATCGTCCTTTTCCCGTTGGCGACTATCGATGAGAACACACGCAGTTCACAAAATAGAAATATGAACAAAGGAAAAACACAAACGTCAATGTTCACATATAAATTGACTGTTGGACTTGTGAGTGTGTGTGTGTGTCTTCCTCCCGTTCTATCGATGTTATATTTGTCTATCTCTGTTTCACAATCAACTCTAAATGTCAAACTGTAGTCGTTATCAACTCCCATACGACGTCTAGCGCATCTAGTTGTCAACTGACTGTTCAACTTCCATCCGCTCTCGAGCGCATCTCGATCTCAACTGTCTGTCCTCTCTACGTTGGTATCACTGGTCGCCCACCCCATCCTGGTTACCGGAAGCTGCACTTTCCTGTTTTATCAATAGGTGTCTATTGTTATTGTTAGCTACTTCCTATCTATTGTTAATTGTAGGATATTTCCGATTTCTTTGTTTACTCTAAGCCATTAACTATCCCTTTGTCTATTGTAGGATATTTCCGATTTCTTTGTCTATCCCCCCCCCCCCAGCACTTAGTGGCTCAAATCCACCCCAGGGCCACTTTATAGTATCACAGCTGTAAAATGATTTGACACGTCTCTATTGCTATTGATGAAACTTTTAATGCCTTTGGTATATATTCAGTGAGTAAATTCCAGTTGTTTGACCAATACGATTTACAATCAGCTTTTCAAGCCAACATTTCAGAATGTTTGCTTGAGAATTTCTGAGGTAGTAGAGTATTTTTAGAACACATGATGAAATATTTTGTTGTCCATTGGAGATTTAAGGAACATGCTATTAAGTATCTTTCAAAAGCTGTAAATTCTGAATAACTTAAAGCCAATTTGTTAATTGTGTCTTCAAGGTCATCATTATCATTGTTGTAAGCAATATCATAGTCACTGTCATCTGCATTATTTCTTTTGAATTAAAGTTTTTCACCAATGTCCCATACAGATGTGGTTTCTAATCTGAGAGTTTCTCTATCCCCCCCCCCCCCCCGTACAGAATTAATTGTTAAGACTCTTAGCTTCAATGTGTTAAGTCATTGCTTTCTCATTAAATACATGATTGACCTTGTTTGGACTATCTGATTGTAATGTAGAGTTTATGACTGGTTAATGAAGCATCAATTGTTGTGTTAAGATTCCTACCCCTTTGGATTCTTGTTAATTGCTGTGTTATATGATCATTTTTATCTTTATTGAAATAGCTGTGTTCAGTGGTGAATGCGTTTTTCAATTACCAGTACTTTTTTTTTTTTTCTTACGGATTATTTTTTTATGACCCCCCCCTCCAAAAAAAATGATAGTATAGTTCCTATTTACTTGCCTCCTCATGAGGGCAAAGTTAGACACAAGGTCGTTTTTAATGTGGGGAAAATCCAGCTCTGCAAAAAGGGGTACTTTGAATAGGAATAAAAATAAAAATTGTCTCAGTCATGAAGGATTTCTCCTCCACTGATTTAGAACAGAAAAGGTGAAGTGTAGTATCAGAACAGATACTATACTTTGTTCCTATCCAATGAATTGGTTGATGTCACTGCAAGATTTTTTTTTTTTTTTCAATTTTGGCTTTCAAAAAATCTTAAAACAAATTTCTGTATTCTGCTTGGTTTCAGACAAAAACTAAAATAAAATATCCACTTTTGGCTACAGGTTAATTTAGTTTAATGTTAAGGTTGTGTTTGATATACTTAGATTATATTCATGACTGCACTGAAAATCAAGAACAAAGAAGTAACATATCCAATAGGATCATGAAAAATTGTATTTCTTCCTTTTTTTTCTCCCCCTTTTTTTTCTTTTTTTTTAATTCAATCTAAGAAATCCTTATAGATTGAGGCATTTTTTTTTGTTAAGAAGAGCGTGATTTTCCACCAAAAATATTGGAAATAATTATTAAGTAATTTATTTTATAATCATTTTTGTTTACATTGAAAAATGTTTTACTAATGTATCCAATACAGAATATCCACTTCCCATTTTTTTTTTTTTTTTTTTTTTGTACCTAAAAATTTTTTTTTAGATAAACACTTTATTAAAAATAGACATGAAGACAAAAACACCAGTAGAAAAGATTGTTTTATTTGTAATGTCAAAAATGTACTTACATGGTCATTTTTGAATACCTGAAGTTAAAATGTAATTTGTTTAACCAAACTGTTTAGAGAACATAAGCGTCAGATTTTTTGAATGGCTGAATGATATTCTGTTAATCTGAAATATTTCGATGATTTAACCGAAATTACTTTCGTTTAAGAAAGAACCCAGTGTTTTTGGTATCAGTAATAAAAGATATTTAGAAGTAGGCAAAAATAGTAGTTGCTTTCTCTTCATAATTTTCTTTTTTTTTTTTGAAAAGTTAAATAAACTGAAAAAATATAGAAACTATTGAAAGAAGAAAGTAATTCATAATTTCTGAAAACGTGCATGAATGATTAGGTTAAATGAGTTGTGGAACAGATTAGCATATGAAGGTTTGGGTTATCTTACTAATGTGTCTGAATGTGGGTGGAGAAAATGATTTTATATATATATTGTATAATCTACAGTGTTGAAACTACGAGGGGCGTGCAATAAGTAATGCCCCTGGCCTACTTCCAGTTGTCTGATCTAGCTGAAATTTTGCATGTGCAATGATTTATATCTCTACGGGTTATGTGGCAAATTACAGCTCTGAACTAATTGTGGTTTCTGTTTTACAGATGTTTGAACTGAGTTAGGTGTGAAATGGAGCCTGTTGAATGTCGAGCAGTGATCTGGTTTTTGTATTTGAAAGGATGCATATCACAGGAGACTTTTGATGAAATGGAAGAAATGGTGATAATGTCCCATCATATGACCTTGTAAAACGCTGGCATTGTGAATTCAAACATGGCCGGAAGTCTGTGGAAACAGCTCCCAGACCTGGTCGCTCCACTTCTGCCATTGATGAGGCATCTGTCTGTCAAGTTGAGGCTGCCATTTTGGAAGATCGGCGCATTACTATTCACCAAATAGCCCAAGATGTCAAGATTAGTACAGAATCTGTGGAAACTATCATTCATGACCATTTGCATATGTATAAGGTGTCTGCCAGATGGATTCCCAGGTTACTCACACCATTCCAGAAGCGAGAACGCATCAAGTGCTCGAGGATGAATTTGGAGATGTGCCAAGAAAATGAGTCAAAGTTTTTCAAAAGAATGATTACACAGGATGAAACCTGGATCCATCACTATGATCCAGAGACCAAAGCCCAGTCAATGCAGTGGAAGCACTTAGACTCACCACCTCTAAAGAAGGCAAGGGTGCACCCCTCCGCTGGCAAGGTCATGCTAACAGCCTTCTGGGACCAGGACAGAGTAGTGATGAAAGATTTCCTGGCAAATGGTACCACAATTACAGGAGCCTATTATGCTTCACTTTTTAGGAAATTAAGGGAAGCTATCAAAATCAAGAGGCGGGGCAAGATCAGCAAAGGTACCTCCTCCTGCAGGACAACGCTCCGGTCCACAACTCGCATGTCGCCAGATCAGAAGCACAGGCGTGTGGTTATGAAATCCTTCCCCATACTCCCTACTCTCCTGATCTTGCACCCTCTGACTTTCATCTCTTCTCAGCCATGAAGTCGTTTTTGAAAGGAAAGCGTTTCCCAGATGATGCAGCCTTGATTTCTGAAGTCTCGTCGTGGTTGGAGGACCAACCTAGGGTGTTCTACAAAAACGGTCTCCAGAGCTGCATCAAACGATGGGAGACATGCATAACTCTGGGTGGTTCCTATGTAGAGAAAGACTAATAACTGTGCCAAGTTTCATTGCTCTACTGCTATGGGAAGTGGGTCAAGGGCATTACTTATTGCACGCCCCTCGTAAGGTTTAGACAACCATATTTTATAGTTCTTTTTAGTTATGAGTTAGGGCACTGCAAAAAAACAAAAACAAACAAAACAAATGAAGTTGCGAATGTGTTTTGTGCTTAATCAAATAGGATGGAAGTTTCATTAATGTATCTTGTGTTTCACTGCCTTTTTTTCTTCCTACTTAAATAGATGTGCATTAGTTTGTATATATTTTGAGATTGCAGGTTAGAAAAATAGCAGTGTGTTCCTCCAAGGTATATTTCCATTCTATTTCTTTCTCAAACAATTATTAATGTTGCCTCTTCTTCTGCTTCCCTTGTTTTTAATTGGTAGGTTTAGAATATATATTTTATTATTTCATACTCTCACAAAGGAGAGGCCATTTGTGTTTCATTCCATATTTTATGAACAAAATGTATACAAAAAAAAAAAACCATTAATAAAGTAACCTTTTAATTTTTTTTTTTTTTCAATAATTTTGTTTGTATCTTTAAAAGCTATATTATGGTTTTGAATTTTTGAGATGAGGATTGGTATTTTGTATTATTTGGACTACTGTTCTCATCTTGAGTGTTATTTTCACAGCATTTTGGCCAGTGTAACCTCAGACTTTCTTCAGGTATATCTTGTCGAACCCAATAATCTATACAAAATTTTGAACAGAGCTCTTTATTTAATTTATGAAGTTAGCTCTTGTTCCATCAGCCATGACTGAGTAATTTGCAATTGTATTCTTTGTATCGCCTGCACCAAGGATTGAACCTTCAACCTTCAGAAGTGTGTCACTTAGAACTGAATTTTATTTAGTACTTTATTTGTTAGATCACGGGTCTTTGCAGACAATTCTAGTATGGTTTTGTGAGCCATAAACCCATTCTTGTTTTTCGATGTGCAGTCTAACTATTTAACAACTAATTGCCCCTATTTAATGTCTCTCCATGAGGGCTGAACATGACACAGTGTTGGGGCTATCAAACTCCCAAATAAGGGAAACTCTGTATGAGATAAAAATAGAAATTCCTTTCATTGTGAAGTATTTTGTCTTCTCTAAGAACAGATATTACACTTTGATCTAAGGTGATATTGGCATCACTCCCACCACCATGTTTTTGTTTCCTCTCATAAAACTTGTAATGCTTTAGATGATAGATGCTAAATAAGCAAGTATGTATGTTGTATTAATGATAGGATGATTCCAATCCCTTTACTGATTCTGATATCAATTACCAATTCTGCCCTAAATTTTTGATGCCAATACAATTACAGATTCCGATTCTGATTCTTTATAAATATTTCGATATTTACTTGATTAGTTGTTTTTAATTTTCTAATTTCTGTAAAATAGTAACTTATTTTAAAAATGAAAATATTACAAAGAAAAAAAAAAGGATAATAACTTTTTTGAGATTACAAAGTATACCAGTTTGATATTCATTAAAAAAAAAAAACAGACAAAAAAAAGCCCCTCCCAACAAAACAACTTCTTGTAGTGATGTGTCCACATTAAGGTCACATCAAATCCTCTCATCCAATGTCATAACTTCTATATAAATAAAACAGTATGTGTATGCATGTGTGTCTGTCTGTAAATATTTAACCGATAAGCTCTTAAACTACTGGTCATTTAACACTGAAATTAACAGGAAATAATAATCATACACTGGGGATGTTTTAGAATGAATAAAATCTTTGTTTCGATGGATAAATAATGCGTACAGACATATATTGGCAAGTTGAAATACAAAATGTTCATTTCAACTTGGTGACATTTTTACTTTGTGTGCATGCTCAAATTCAAGTCATTTCTTCAAATCATTTAATATTAAATCTTTCTTACCTATCTCTCGATAGCTACATCAGTAGGGAATGTGACCAGAACATTAAATGTGTTGGTTTAGATTGTAGCTGACGATTCTCAAGCTATTTTTATTTTTTTTAAACTTTTGAAATCATTACTATAGATTAGGTACAATATAATATTCAACAGAATTGGCTCTGTGATAATAACTATGAAATCTGCATGAATTATTTAAGTGTATTTTATGATCACTCCGCTAGTATGAAAAAAGAATATTTAAATGTATATCTTGCAAAATTAAACTGTTACATTTACTATGTTAATGAAAATTATTTAGCCATAAGTTTGTAATTAAGTTAAATTATGCTCAAATGAAAACTGCTTATTTCGATTGTGCAATTTTGAAATGTTTAGGGTGTGAATTTTACATGGGTAAACGTTTCATCAAATATGATGATGAAAATCACGTACAGACACTACACACTTTTACAGTTCACTTGATTCATCAAAAACTTACAATAAAAACTTTTTCTTTTTTTTTAATAACTAACCTGTTGAATTTTTATAGGTCACAAGGTGGATCTAGTTTGCTATGTTAGTTTAACATAAATTGATCACTTACATGAGATAATGCCACCTTACACCACCTGAAAGTTAATTAACAAACGAACCTCTCCTCCTCATTTTATTACAATCTAAATATTTAACTGTTAAATCGTTTTTTGTGTCTGGAAAATTTGATAATTTTGACAAGGCAGTGCTTTATGGACAGATTTATCTTTAGTTGACCATTGACAACTAAATATTTTTGTTTACTAGCCAAATAGAAAAGTTACTAGCCAAACTCACGTGATTTTTGGAATATGACATCTTCGTTCTATGACGATTATGTACATAAATTTTTTTCTGTATTTTTTTGATAAGTATAATTCTAAATATTCAACAGCTTTTATGTTCATACCTGAAGGTATAAACATTCTAATTTCTTCAGATGTTTTTTTTAAACAACCTCCGTAAAATATATATATATATATATATATATAAAATGCATATTGTTCTATTAAACTTTTATTGTTTAAATAATTTAACTTTGTTTGTTTTATTTGAAAAAAAAAAAAAAAAAAAAGTTGAAAAGATTTTTTCACTCAGTAGTGAGCTTTGGAAGATTGTCAGTGAAAGAAATACAATCGCCAAAAGATAAGCGTTTCATTATTTGTAGTTGCCACTTTGAAACATTACTCTCAAATGCGACTGTTTTGCAATGTAGAGCCTTGCAAGGTAGGATAATTTCAAATTTGGTAACTACGAATTGAAGGATTGCAATTGAATCATGCAAATGATTTACAATGAAATTATAAATGCAATTTTTATTTTTTTATAATTTAAAAATTAATGAAGAAATAGTATCTAAAATATGCTAGAAATACACAAAATCACGCAATTGAATGCTGCATGAATATTTGAAATGTTGGGTTTTAAGTGCCCACAACAGAAATGTGTTGGAGAATCATTCTCTCTAGAAATATGCTGTTTTTTTAATGATAAATACACCATAGAGGGTCGAACCGTGGCATTTATTAAGAGATCTTTCCATTGAGTTTAGTTTTTTTCTGATGGCAGTGGTTGATGCTATGCATATAAATAAAACACTTTTAAGGAAATGATTATAAAATATGGTGGTGGTTATTTTTATATGAAATTATTTCATCTTTGATCTTTTAACTTTTAAAGAGATACTGTTGTTTTGTTTTTTTTTTTTTTTTTTAAATGTCGTTTTCAAAGTGGAAATTTGTTAGTGTTTGAAAGTAAAATATATAAAACCCATTAGACTAAAATTCAAGATAGATCCCTAAATTTCTAAAAAAAAAAAAAAAAAAAAAAAAAAAAATTCCAAATACTTGTTTTTCTGAAAATTTGAAATATTGTTTTTACACAATAATTAGTCTGCAAAAAAAAAAACGTTTGTCCTAATATGATATTTTATTTTGTTGTTGAACATAGGCATAAAAGATTAATTTATATATATCATGGACACCTGTTCTGATACTACTCTTTAGCTTTATGTTTGGTAAGTAAAGGAAAAATCCTTCTAGACTAAAGCAATTTTAATTTGTACCCTTTTTGAGGAGCTGGAATTTTTTTGTGTCTAATTCTGCGTTTATGGAGAGGCAGACAAATAGAGACTAGAAATTTCATTGAAAATTATTTCTATTTATATAAAAAGAATATTCAAAGTTTATTGTTTTGCGTCCAAAGTTTTTTGTGCTTGATAAAAAAGTTCAAATAGGTTTTATATATTTTGAAATTTCATTTTTTTCTACTTTTCTCGGTTCAGACTTGGAAATTCAAACTCAAAGAAAAACTGACACTTTGACTTCTCACACATAAACATCACAATCTTTAAATTCACTAATTTATGTATACATAATTGAATTCCACACCATACGTTTCATAAAATTAAAAAAAAAAAAAAGAAAATCACACCCTTTGCCCACCACTTGGAAGGTTGGTCAATGCTGGGAGACCAAACAAAAGGCCATATAATTAAACAATGAGAAAAAAGACCAACATATATAAATGAATTTAAAAAAAAAAATGAAATAAATAAAAACATTTTTGATTTTTAATTCTTTTATAATTTAAGCCAGCCATGGTTCTCCCCTGAATGTGCTGCTGCCATCGCGCACAGAAATCATTTTTTCCATAGCTACCAACGTAATAGATTTACTGAGACTAAAGCTGCTTTCAGGACTGCCAGCAACCACTGTAAAAGAGTAATAAAAAATGCAAGAGAGCTATATGCTCAGTCTGTTAAATCCGAAGTAGCTAAGCAGCGGCTTAGTTCCCACCAGTTCTGGCAAATAGCAAACAGGATCCTGAACAGAAGCGTGCGTTCTATCCCAACTATCATCAATGGACCTGAGATCATCTCGTCAGCATCAGACAAGGCCAGACTATTTGCCAAGAACTTTGCAGCTAATTCTACCCTATGCGACAATGGCCATCAACTCCCTGTATTTCCTCCTATAACAGACAACATACTATGCAACATACAAATATCTGCGCGTGAGGTTGCCAAGCTAATCAAGAACCTTGATTCCAGTAAACCAACTGGCCCTGACGGCATTCCAGTTATAGTGCTGAAAAAGCTCCAACCAGAACTTGTCCCCATACTTACAAAACTGTTTAAACATTGCCTTAAAGAGAAGTGCTTTCCAACACCCTGGAAAACCTCATCAGTATGCCCTGTATTTAAGAATTCAGGTGAAAAGTCATCTCCCTCTCAGTACAGACCAATAAGTCTCCTGTGTGTCATGAGTAATTTGTTGAAATCCATATTAAATAAAGAAGTAGTCAACCACCTCAACAGAAACAACCTTCTTAGTGACCTGCAATATGGTTTCCACTCTGCAAGATCTACAGCAGATGTGCTAACGGTTATATCACATAGAATTAGTGAATCTCTTGACAAAGGTTTCCTTTCCAGGGCAATTGCTCTTGACATATCGAAGGCCTTCGATAAGGTATGGCATAAGGGCCTACTTCACAAGATTTCCAGCTATGGTATTACTGGAAATGTTTTCTCAATCATTAAATCATTTCTCTCTGATAGGCTTATAAGAGTAGTGGTTGACGGGCAGAAATCAGAGTCCCCCAGGGGTCGATCCTGGGCCCAACTCTCTTCCTGATCTACATCAATGATCTCCCAAAACACATACTTAAATCATTCATTGACATCTATGCTGATGACACGACTATCTATGGCAACACATCAAAGGCTGTAAATGACAAAGTTCTCTCTAATTCTCTCTCCTCTGATCTTGGACGCGTGGTACAATGGGGGAAGAGGTGGCTGGTCACTTTTAATGCATCCAAAAACCAAGCTTCTATCTTTACATCATCAACGCTCTGATCCTCATCTGGCATCAATTGAAATGAATGGCTCTTGTCTTGGGGAGGTTCCATGTTTTGACAAGCTTCTGGGTTTGACCTTTACTCCTAATCTGAAATGGAACACGTACATCAAATCTGTTGCCAGGGATGCTGGGAAAATGGTGGGATCCTTCTACTGCTCCAGAAGATATCTCACTACTGATGCAATTCTCTCTCTGTATAAAAGCCAAGTACGTCCAAGGATGGAATACTGCTGCCACATCTGGGCAGGAGCTGCTAAAGACAGCCTATCCTGCCTTGACAGAGTACAAAATAGACTTTGTGGTTTCGTGGGGGATGCCCTTTTCTCTTCCTTGCAGCCTCTCTCCCGCAAAAGAGACGTTGCGAGCATGTCTTTGTTTTATCGTTATTTCCATGGCAAGTATTAATCTATAGTTTGTTAAACAAATCGATCTATCTAAGATTTGTTTCTTTCCCTGTATCTTAAGATCCGGGCTACCTCTTTTCTTCAATATCTTAAAATAGAGCCTACCTCTTTTCTCCAATATCTTAAAATGGATATGTAAAAAAAAACATTTTGTTTTCAGGCAAAAAAAAAAAAAAAAAAAAAAAAGAAAATAATCCCCCCCCCCCCCCCGGATATAAGGAGGGTGGACTTGTAAATTCACCTTTATCTGTCCACACTTTTCTCAGTTGGAATTTTTTTGAAATTTTGCACAAACATTGAACATGATATGAGTAAAAATGTAACAGAATGGATTTTCTGGGAAAACTTTGGTTGCTTGCTAGGGTTGCCTTTTGGGTTAAAATGGCTAAAATTAATACTTTTGTGCTTATTAAAAAAAAAATTGATACCTTTTCTAAAACTTTCTGAAAACTTGTAACTAACTGATTTCTATATAATTTTATTTGTCTATACTTCGTGATAACTCTTGGGTGTGTCCCAAGGGCTCTTTTAGGGCTAATAAAAACTCTCCATTTTTGGGACTATTTTATCATAATTGTCCAAAATTTTCTGTGTATGTCTATTTAGCAGTTTTGCATGGTACTGAACTCAAATTTAAATATGTTAAGTCCTTTGGGGACTTTTGGAGCTAAATGGGGGTGTGGGACAAATGATGGACTTAGTCATTTCTTTTTTTTTTTTTTTTTTTGCATGGTGCAGAACTCAAATTTACATGTGTTAAAACCTAAAACTGCATCGTTTGCTCATTTTCACCAGGATTTGACGTCCCCTGGGGACTTTTGGGACTAAATGGTGGTGGTGGTGATGGGGGGCAAATGCTGAACTTAGTCATTTTTATGCCTCATTCACTGTGCACTCACAGGGGACCAGGCATACTTCACTTGTTCTCAATTTTCTTTGTGGAGGAGGAGTGGGCTAGGTTCCCTCTTTATAGTATTAAAATATTGGCTAATTCTCTTTATTTCAAAATACTTAGTTTAAATAAGTATTTATTCTGTTGTTTTCAAGCAAACATAGATTTGTCTAAGTTATGGGAGCCAGGTTCCCTGTTCCATAGTTTTAAATAAGTAATAAAACCCGATTCTGATTAATCATCCTAACACAGGTATCCATAAAAAAGTTTGTGTATATATTTTTGATACAATGGAAAATGATATAGATTGATAACTTAAAATAAATTACATCCTGGTGTATAATCTGACCACATGCTATGGCCATCCCTATATACATTTTCATTTACCTCAAAGATATCTCATATTGTCGTAATTTATCATATTATACTCAAGAAAATAAGATACCAAATAGTGCATACAATTCTCCATCATAATGAAAAGAGAGGATTAAAAATATTTATATCAATGGAGACATGCACTATTGTAATAAGTACTCTTTATAAACCCCCTCCCATTATCTTTCATTTAAATTCACAATTTCTTGTATTAGATACACAAGAAAATCTGGTATATTATATCACATTTTGACTCCTATTATTTTTGGCCAGTATTAATAAGATTTTGTTCTTTTGTCCTTAATACTTTAAAAATCCTCATTCAATAAATTAAATCTCTAAAATTCTGGCTGCATATTTGTATTGACTTTCAATTCAAAGTTCCATTCTCTCATTTGAATTATTTATCTGAAAAGCAACAAAACAAATAAAAAAACCCAACAAAACTTGAAAAATGTATTTTGTAATTATTTGTTATTATCGTTATTAATTTTTAGCGCTAATTTATTCAATTTTATTTTCAATTTTAAAACTTCCAAATCAACTCTGAATTTTTGTAGAAATAATAAAACTTGAGATTTATACGCGATAAATCAATTACTGAATTTATTAAATCGCATGCACATACGATTGCCGTATTCTTTCTCTTGCAAGAATATACATAATTAATAAAATAAATGATTAACTAAACAAATATTACTTTTAAAAATATGCGTGCATATTAAAGTGTCCATATTCTCAAATTTACTGCAATGATCTATTACTTATTATTTCTTAATAATTTACTCGGTTCTAATTAGCATATGCAAAAATCCTTCTCCCGTTTAGCCAGTGTGCGTAATAATACTAATAATAATCATTAAGATAAAATTTCTGCTTGCAACAGTAATAAAGTCTCCGCTTGCTATCAACACGCGCCGACCCGCTCCATGCCCCCCCCCCCCCCCCGCACCATCGCATTCCGCCGAATGTGTTTTGGCAAATTTTACATAATTTGAAAAGGCATCGTTAATATATCTACTTCCACCTCTGCTGCAAGAGATTAGGTGGATTTCAAATTTCAAATTCTAATAGCTCCTCTTCTACGTTTACCGTTTTGGACAAGGCAAGCATTGCGATGAGGGTAAGGCGGTAGATGGCGTCGGATTAGAAATAAAAATTAAAGCCGAAAATGGCAGAGTGGGGGGGGGTTATTCAAAACTCATTGCCACTCCTTCCATATATAAAACAAAAGTAGTAGTAGTGGTAATAAACAAAATATATTTCTCTTTATGATAATGAGGCAATCCAGGGAAATTTAAAATTTTTAATAATCTGCAAAATATTCTCGGCCCGTTTTCTTAGCAATTTTGCAAGTTTTACATTCCCAATCACTCCCATTCCTTCAGAGGCTGTTCTTTGTTACATTCTTAATTTTAATTTAAGATTACTACACAATTTAAGCGTTTATCCAGTATGGGTGCTGTCCATGTAATTATTATTATATATGTTCGTCTCGTTTAAATGTATCATTTTCTATTGTTTGTAGTTGAGGTGTTATACAAAGGAAAATGAATTGTTGATCAAATTGGTTCATTTTCATAATTCAAGCTAAATACCCTGAATTGCTGCTGTGTCTATTAATGTCTTCCTTTCTGATTGTTCAGCTATCTGAAGAAACGTAGGCATCAGTTTGTGTGCGTGTGTATTGCTGATAGAGTAAATATAGAAACGGTGTGTATATGTATATATAATCATAAATAGGTTCAAACGGGGCTATATTTAGTTTAATTTTATGTAAAGCGTGTGAAAGCTTTTCTGAAAATTCAGATACCTCGTATGTTTATATGTATATGATTCATTCCTAAACTAGTTAACTGATCATTGTGAATTTTGGAACACAAGTGCTAGGCGTAAGACTTCCAAATGTGGGCTATATTTAGTTTAGTTTTATGCGAAGAAGATAAAAAGTGGTGGAAACTCTTCATGCAAAAATGAAATAATTTTCATTAATAAACACTCCCCAAATTTCAGTTGCTTTGGATTATCTTAGGAGACTTAGTATGGACACAACCTCACATTTGAAAATTTAAATATGAATTAGATGGGCCAATTAAGTAAGATTCCTTGAATTGCAATTTCTTAAGACCCTTTAAGGTTAAGTTTTAAATTTGGGATATTTTCACAAAATCAAGATCATTTTGATCAAAATTAGAATAAGGATTTTAAATATAAGGTTTAAAGTAGTATTATAATTTGATTTTAATCTTCATAAAGGGACATAAGTGGTGCAAAACTGCTCTGTATAGAGAATTAATTTTACCTGTCCTGGGATGAATATTACTATAGTGTATGTATGTGTTTGCTTAAAGATGATTATATACACATTAGTGTTGGGACGATTAACTGGAATTGGAAAAATCAAAACTTTTTTTGGAGAAATTTGTGACTATTTTCCGATGCAAAAAACGATTCTTTTAATTATCTTTTTTTAAATTTGATTTTGTTTAAAACAAAATCTTCCACTGCTGGTAGTAAGTAATAAAGTAATGAAGATTTCTTGATTTTATTGATATCAGTAAAACTAAAATCTATTGACCCGCAATGTGTTTTTACATTTGAGAAAATATATTCACATTTAACTTGTGGATTTGCAGTATTCAGAGAAAGAAAAAAAAGCTATTTTCTAATTAAATATTTAGAGATTTATAAAGAATCAGAATTGTCACATCACTAATACACATATGTATCACTATGCCTGTATATGTAGATGTGTGTATATACATATGTACGCATGTGTGTATGATACATATATATTTAAATATCTATACGTTTTAGGTAAATGATACTTTTGTTTTGAAATTACACTTGACACCATCAGTAAAAAAGATTTAACATTTTATTTTGTTTCTAAACAATAATTTTAAAAGCCATACGTTTCGCTTTAAACATTACTAATGTGATATAATGTTGAATAAATATGTAATCCATATTATGCCACAAAAAATTGAAACTATTAAACTAAACTAGTCAAAAAGTTGATCATATTGGACAATGATTAGGATAAAATGTAAGTATGTATTCCTCAATCTATATATCTATAAAAGTGAATGTGTGTGTACATTTCCCTACACAATAACTCTGTCAATTTTAAGTCTACAGACTCGAAATTTGATATACAGGGTACTGAGATTTGGGAAAATCTATGTGATCGGTTTTCGGCCAGAAATTTGGCTGTTAAGGGGTCAAAGTTCAACGATTTAACCTTTGAGAATTCTACCAAACTCCTCCAACAATTTTGGGTCTAAACACTTGAAATTTTAGATATAGGTTCCTTGGACATGGATCTAACTTAATAACATGATTTGAGCCCAAAAGAATAAATGTTAAGGGGTCATAATAGGAGTCAAAGTTAAAAAAATTGACCGCTATTTTTTTATTATTTTTTTTTAATTTTTTGCTCAACATACACCTCCAAACACCCGGGCAACGCCGGGCTGAAATGCTAGTTTATTATAAGAGTCATTTGTTTAAGCAGTGTAAAAAAAAAAAAAAAAAAAAAAAAAAAAAGATTTTAAAATTGAATACCAAAAAAATATAATTTACATACCTGCACAAAGAAGACATAGTATGTTTTTATTGTATGATTATTGCTATTGGAATGAAAGTACTTTTTAAAAAGTTTTACAATTATATAAAAATCGTTCAATTTAAATAACAAAACCTGACAAGTCAAGTGGAACCCTCATTTGTTTCATTCTAAAATTGAATGTGTGATTACACTATTTTTGTAAATCTTTGTAAATCCTGTTTGGTATAAGTAAAACAAACCGCTACCAAATTATATACACGAATGTTTCAATTGAATTTTATTCTACAGAAACACAAATGGGAATAGAACAAACTAAAATAGGATTATAACTTTATACATTTTATTTTAAACAAAATATTGTAGGTTTTTCTTTACACGATTCGTATACAGAAATATTCAATCCAATTTAATGTAAAAAAGAGACAGCAAAATTGTAAAAATAATGAACATTTAAATTTCATTGTCTAAAAAGCATAAAAATTGATCAGTGATATATAGAAGACTTGTTAAATGTCACACTAAAAACTGGTGAAAATATTGAATCCATATTTTAGAGAAAAAAAGTAACAAAATAATTTTATTAACTTATGTGAAAATATAAAGAACAAATAATAAAAATCTATTTAGTATTTTCATGGCTTATAATAATAATAATAGCAAAATTGGGATGTATATCTTTGGTAAAACATGATGTCAGGGCAATGCTGCTCTGTACTTCTGCGTGCGTGTGTGCGTATATGGCAAGAGAAAACAAATTAAACACAAGAACAAATTATCAAAAACAAGAGTTTAATAGTTTCGTTCAGACCAATAAATGTCTTAAAATAATAGCAAAAAAACAGGAGAAAAGAAGTATTTGAAAAAGAATTATGTAATGCGTGCGCTAAAGATATTAAAATGGGAGGTGAAGGAAGAAAGAAAATGAAAAAAAGAATTAAAGACAAAAATTGAACATAAATGAATTGCAGTAAAAAACAAACTTTTTTTATAAAGAAGTTATCACTTATTAAGGCCTGCAGGCTACTCGAGCATAAGGGTTAATAAATGTACAGTGGTCATCAGGACAATAGCATTGTAATCGTCAGTGGTAGCAATTGGATATAATTTGATTATTTATGGGAACGCTCAGCAAGAATTTGTCTACATTGGACTTAAAGACTATTGTTATAGTCAGCTGGAAAGCAGGCCAGCAGGACAGAGTTCCACAGGTGGGCAGTTCTAGAAAAGAAGTTTTGTTCATGGAATCTGCATTTAAATTTAGGCACAGGTAGAGAGTAGGGGAAATTGTTGATAGTGGTTGTAGCAAGTGTGTCTTTTGTAAAAGTTTAGCAAGATTGAAAGCTCAGACGAGCACTTGCCATGAATCTAATGATAGAGCAGAGACAGGCTTGCAACGTTTCTTCTGTGGGAAAGAGGTTGCAGGGACGAGAAAAGGGCATCATGTACTAGGTTTCGAAATCGGTTTTGAACTCTGTCAAGGCAGTATAGAGTACTCTGATCAGCACTTTCCCATGTGGCGACAGTACTCCATCCTAGGAGGCATTTGGCTCTTATACATGTAGAGAATTGCATCGGCAGTGAGATATCTACTGGAGCAGTAGAATGATCCAACCATTTTTCAAGGAATCTTGGCAACAGATTTGATATGTATGTTCCATTTCAAATCGGGAGTGAAGTTTAGTCCCAGAAACTTGTAAAAACATGGCACTTCCCCAAGACAAGCCATTCATTTCAATTGTGGCCAAGTGAGGATCAGAGCGTTTATGATAGAAAGAGAAAAGCTTGGTTTTTGATGCATTAAAATTAACCAGCCACCTTTTCCCCCATTGTACCACATACCAGATCAGAAGAGAGAGAATCAGAAAGATGTTGATCATTGCCAGCCTTTGAAGTGTTGCCATACATGATAGATTCATCTGCATAAATGCCTGTGAATGATCTAAGAATGTGATTTGGAAGATCATTGATAGAAAATCAGGAAGAGAAATGGGCCCAAGACGGAACCCTGAAGGATGCTAGAGTTGACATGATGAGCTTCTGATTTCTGCCCATCGATGACTACTCTTATAAACATCACAGAGAGAAAAGATTTAATAACTAAGAGGACATTACCAGCTACTTGTAGCTAGAAAGCCTGTTAAGTAGACCTTTATGCCATACCTTATCAAAAACCTTTGATATGTCAAAAGCAATTGCTCTAGAAAGAAATCCCTCTATCAAGAGATTCACTAATCCTCAGTTAGTACATCAGCTGTATATCTAGCAGAATGGAAACCATATTGGATATCACTGAGTAGGTTATTTTTGCTTTTGGTTGACCACTTCTTTATTTCTCATGGATTCCATCAACTTAATCAGAATGCACAGGAGACTGATTGCTCTGTACTGAGGCAGAATTTAATCAGAATTGGAATTTTTATGTAGTGGTGCGGCTTATATATATATATATATAGTTGTCCCAGGATGGTTCTAAGCCATAAGAATATAGTATTCATTTTAAATTTTTTGTTTTTTTTTCTTCCTTGGAAGATATAGTACAGTTTGGTGCCACAAATTGTAAAGTTTATAAAAGAAATAATGTGCCTATGTTACTCACTGGTTGACCAAGAAAATATATCTGGAAATTCATAATGATTGGTGCATTAAAAAAATAAATAAAATGACATATATTAGTAAAATTATGTAAACATGAAAAAATCCTGGAGACTTTTCTGATGTTTACATAATTTTACTTATAAAAGCATATGTATTGAGGATTTCCTGAAACATGAATCTTATGAGGAAATATTTTCTATCTCTTTTCATCAATACTTCTGCAATATTTTGTAATGTATTATTTCTGTTCAGCCTTTTTTTGTATTGGAAATATTTTTTCCTTTTCATACATCATTGATAGACTTTTTTTTTTTTTTTTTTGTAACGAGTCCACCGATTGGAAAATAAAGGTTTTTGGAATAAGAACAAAAAGAGGCCTTAAGGAAAAGTTGGAAAGAGTGGACTCGCTGGTGTAGTTGACCCCCCCCCTCCTCCCCCTTTCACACTAATGAATGCCTAGAGTGGACAATTTTTGAGAATTAAAACTCACTTAGGAATGATATTTAAAAAAAAAAAAAAATAAGAAAAATTCTTTTTTTTTCACGTTTTTTTTTTATGCGTTTCATTTTTTACATGTTTTTCCTTCGTCTTTTTCCTTTATTCCTTTTTCTTTTTTTTTTAATTCCTTTTTCCTTTTTTCCTTTCCTTTTCTTTTTCTTTCAACTTGAAATATCTATAACACCTTTTTCTCTTTCTTTCATTCAATTCCTCCCTATTTTATTGGTTCCTGATGTTAATTGAAAAATGATTTCTATTTTTCTCACTGTTCACTTATCCATTTGGTTTTCTCAGAATTTTCACACAAAATTCTGCATAGATTTATATGACCTCAAACAGGGAACATTGATTGACCCAGATGTTTTGAGAAAAGTCTTTGTTCTACAGAGAGGCTAACATGACACCAAATGATAAAAAATGTTTTTTTTTTTTTTTTTTTTTTTTTTTATAAAGCGATCTAAAGCTTTCTTTTATTTTGGTTTAAAATCTTAATAGTTTGGATTCATGCTTATTTATGTACAAACTGATGATTCCAGGAAAATGATCCCTAGCATGCACTCTAAATTGGTAAAATTATCTAAAAGCATGCTGATGGGTATCTATCGAGCAGACATGCAACTGAATTTAAGGGGAAACCCGTGAAGGTGGCCATGGAACCGACACTGCTCTAACATTGGATACTAAGTTGTTAGTCTACACTAGGATCCACTCTCTCGCCACTTCTCTTTTACTAGAAAAGAAATGCTATATAATTTAAATATTTGAGATTTACTTTATTGGTTTACTCATGCATTTATGTACTTACATGACATGGCAAAATTAGTATAAACTCCCAAAATTATGAAAAATTATTCAGTAAATGCTAGAAGTATTTTAAATAAGAAAAAATGAGTCACAATTACATTTCCAAACATTGTGTTTAGAGATGGCAGACCTTTAAGTCAAATTAAGTCGAGGGTTATCCCCCTTGTTTGTCATACTTAATTGGGCGCAGACCTTTTCCACAGTAAAATCTGATAAAACTCGATAATTTGATAAATTCTATTTTTACTTGTAATTATTTTTATACTGAATCATTTTTCACCATTTTTGGAATTCATACTAATTTCACCATGGCACGTAATAACGTAATGTTTTCACCTGAAATGTGTTGTTTTAAACAATCACCAATATAAACAAACACTGAAAAACATTTTCTGTGTATTTCTTATACACAAAAGAATCCATAAAAGTTGTTTATTTCGGAGAATAGTTTTCCAGGTATATGAAAATATTGAAGATCAAATCATGCTAAAATTCTTGCTGCATGTCTATTTGATATTTCTTTTGCCTCTCATTGTTCAGTGGTGGATGTTGTATACTGGGGGAGTATCATCTAGTGGTATAAAATGTCCTAAGAAATGTGCGAACGTTTGTATATATGTGTCACAGTCAATTATGTGACGTGTGCATATATGTGTGTTCGTCTAATCTAGTTTTTCTATCGTTCGTTAAGTTGATGTGTATAACACTTATGGCAATAGATAAAGTTTAACAATGGACCTGTAACATTTACAACCGAAAGGGACAAATAACAGTTTTCCGAGGGTTTCAACGTCAGGTCAATCAGAGAAACATACCTGGCCCGTCTTTTATCTTGTTTGATGGATCCTTAAGAAATGCTGCAAAGAAGATACATCTCAATAAATCAACAAATCTCGGGTTGTTTTTTCAGCAACTTTATTACTGATGTTTCCCCATTGAAAAGCTTCAATGCTGGCTCTAGACTAATGCATTCTGATCGCCTCTGCTGAGAGTCACCACTGTCTGTGGATCATCTTTCGCCCTCTCTCAACTCCATCTGCTCTCTCTTTCTATCTCTCTCTCACTCCTGATCTCTGACTAAAAAAAAAAAAACATGTTTTTCTCAAGCTCTACCTTAAATCCATGTCAGTTTGAGTGACCTCTACGTAATGCTACATCAGACTCTGGAGGTCAACCTATTTTCAATTGTTTGTTTCTAACATTATTTAATTTTAAAACATCTTAACATAAATACTTTTCTCTGTAAATATTTATTTTGCTATGATACCATTCTATTTTTACAAATGTTGATAAAGAAAAACAAATAGAAAATGACTTTTTCCTTTAATCAACTTGATGCAACAATAATGTTGACAAGATTACTTTTCTAATTGTTAGGTTGGTCAAGAACTGTTCTTGAAAAAATTGTACAACTTCGAATTAAATTGGTCTTTATCTCTTCCAATGGTTTTTCTAGTATTTTTGTAGCATATTAAATAGTTTATATTCTTTAAAAAAAAACAAACAAACAAAAAAACAAACAAACTATGATTTAGTGAATACATGTTGAAAACTTCATTAAATTTGGGTAATTCTTTGAATCTGTGGGCCGCCCTCGTATCATAGATTTGGGTTATAGGCACCGGCATTGTGCTGCTGAGTGATGCATAAAGCAGTACAGCTGGTGCACATACTTGCACGTGTCAGTTTTCATTTACTGATTTGCAAAAGATGGCTGAGAGGGGGGGGGCAGCAAAAAAATGAGGAGGGGCCTGGAAGGGTCTGTACAGATTTTTGCTTTAATCACATTTTATAAATTGATTAGTCAACAAACGGTGTTGTGTCGTTGGTGGGCGGTGAGTTGCAAGGCAGGAGGAAATTAACAAGTCTGATTGGTTGCCGCTTGCCATGATAATGTTTTGTATCATTACTCTAAAAATTACCTTAATTACGAGTACTAATTAACTATTTCAACAATAATGCCTTCCCTCGCTTTCACACGATTGTTGGGGAGGCGGTAGCTGTGAAATGTAATAATTTTCAAACATTAAAAAGAAAAATGAAAAAAAAATTGAAAGAAATGGAAAGGAAACAAAAAAAATGTCGTCCAATGACAATGAGGCTTTGTGTTTTGATAGTTTGCCATTTCTTTTTCATGATTATTTTCATTGATGTAATCTTTGTGATTAAACAAATTAAGTTTTGAAAAGCACAAATTATACAAGTTATTTTCACTTAGGCTCTCATAGATTATTAAGTAGAACCACTCAACTGTTACTTGTATTTTAGATTCATTACAATCTTATTAGTTTGGGGCTAATCTTTCCCCTCACTAATATATATATTAGCAGATGTACCCGGCGTTACTCGGAATTAAACGTAATATTACATTCATTTAAAAAAAAAATGAAGTAAAAACAAAACAAAAAAAAACTGAGACATCTGCATGCGAGTATTGTTTTTTTCTAAACCGTTCACTTCTTGTAAGTTAAAAAAAAAAAAAAAATACTTGAGCTGAGATCGAAACCAAAACCTAAAAACAGTGAGTCAAGTAGGATAACCATTAGCCAGCCTGACATGATCTTTAAGAAGTTTTTTTAAACTTACTTATTCTTAACATAAAGAATCTGTAATGTGAAACAGATAAAATCAGATGACCTCCAGATACCAAATTTTCAATTTTTACCCCTTAGCAATGCTTTTTTATTTTATTTTATTTTTTTTTTTGAAAACTGATTAAAAAGTTTTCCACATGTCTAAATACCCTATATTTCAAGTTTGTAGATCAAAAGTTCGTTGAGTATATAAGTTGAGAATTGTCCTCACACACATGCACATTCTCACTTTGATAGATATATAGATAATTTATAAAACTCACTATGTCTATCTGTCTGTTCGTCTCCATTTTTTTTTTTTTCAAAGTGCATCTCCTCCAAGATGCAAAGTTGCAGAACGGCACAAGGCAGGTCAAATGATTGCACCTTTTGTGGACCGTTTTTTTATTGGTTTGTAGGCAGTAAAAATAGCTGCTAATGGGTTAAAATTGAAAAAAAAAAAAAAATGTATTGGGTATAGTAGAAAATTGACTCTATAATAATATACATGAAATCTGCGTGAATTCAAATATCATATTTAAGCATATTTTATGACTGCACAATGCTGGGCGCCCAGCTTGTGTGTGTGTGTGTGTGTATATATATATATATATATATATATATATAATCCTTTGAGTTTTTTATATTTAGGCAGAATTTCATTATTCACGCATATTTTTATTCTTTATAAGAACTTTGGATCCCACAACAAAAATACTTGTACGAAAACAAGAAAAATTCGAAAGAAAGATCATAAAAAGAAGAACGAAGATCCTCTTCAATAAAATATGCGCGAATATATATATATATATATATATATATATATATATATATATATATATATATATATTGTGTGTGTGTCAGTATCTCTATCTGCTATCACTATCTCTTTCTGTATATTCCATCACTTCTCCTTCTTTGCCATGTCTCTCTCACACACGCACACAGTTTCTCTCTCGTTTCCTGCCTTCTTCCTCTCTTTCATTTTTTTTTTCCTCCCTATATTTTTTTTCCATCTCTTTCTCTCGTCTCTCTCTCTCCTGCATTGCATTTTTGAATTACCTCTTTGAATCTGTTAAGTCTGTATGGTTTTGTGTGGTTATACCCGGCACAGATGAAAATCACCAGCTGTAGATCAAAAGTGCATGTATGAGCTGATTGCCATTGTTTTTAACCAGAAACAAATTGTAGCTATGGAGTTTTCTGGACATGCTGTAGTGAGTTAACCCCCCCCTCTCTCCCTCTCACTCTCACTCACACACACACACACACACACACACACACACACACATTTTGTTGTGGGTTTAATGTTAGTTGGCAATTCTGCATTACATGGACGCCCCCTCCTTTTTTGTGCGTTTCACTAAACTCTCGCCAGGTGGCGCTTCTCAGTTAAAGAACAGGGGAGATAAATTTATCTTCTGTAAAATGTTAAACTGGATTCAAACGTGACAAAGAGTTGGCGAAGTTCATCCATTTCATTCCATTTAAATTGTTTATTAATTTAAGAATTAAAACTATAATATATATATATATATATATATATATATATTTATTTATTTATTGACCCTTCAACAGGTTCCACTGACAAAAAAATAAAGCTATATTTTGTTAGTGAGAATTTCCCTTTAATTCAAAAAGAATGTTGGGGTGGGGGGTCCAATGTTGCTTTAACTCAAAAAAATGTTTCATTTAAATTATTAAATTGTTTGGGGGAAAAAAAAATCCAATGTTGCTTCAGTTGAAAAATTGTTTTATTAAAATTATATTTTCTCATGCAGACTTTTCAATAAATGTTTTTACAATTATATATTGATACATTTTTATACATTGAATGCCTTAGTTTTCAAATATTTTTGTGTTCGAAAAAGAAAAAAAAAGAAAAAAAAAACATCTTATTTATTTGCCATGTTATTTGACCAAGAAGAAATTGGAGTTATCGCCTAACAATGGCCGTCCGTGTAATACAGAAGTGCCTGTTAGTTTTGTTCACTTCAGAGTTTAAAAGTAAATATTTGGGAGAGACATTCACTAATTCTGTCTTGACCATTACCGAAGGAGGAAAGTTCGAATCAAGAGGCATTCATTTTTGCAGTAGTTGGGAGTTGGAATCATTTATTTTTAAAACAATTTCTGAAGTCTGATTTTATTACAAAAAAAAAAAAAAATTCCTGATTTTTTTTTTTTTTTTTTTTTTCCCAACTTTTATCTTTGAGATAGTCAGGAGTCAGCAACTTTTGTAAGAGTTGAAAGTCAGGATTGGAGTTTTTAAAACCCAACTCTGAAAGAGGGGAGGGGGCTTTTTTATTTTTATTATTTATTTTTTTACCTGACTACTCACTTCTGATCATTACTCCTCCTATCCCTCAAAGGCACATTACTCTCTCTTGCTCCCCACTCATTAAAAAAAGAATATGCAGCCAAAATGAATCCATATTTCTTTTTAATGTTTTCTTTCCGTGCGCACGCGCGCGCGTGTGTGTGTACGCGTGTAGAATTAATGTTCTGTGAATATTTTGATTCATGATTCTTAGGAATATGTTCCATTATCAGAAACCATTTTAAAAATTGTAAGCTTTGCCTTTGGTTTGGCATTAGCGCTTCTCTTATTAACTCTACAATAGCTGTCTCATTATCAATGCAGCCTTGTTTGTCAAAGTTCTTATGACGAATGAATGACACGAGGATGGGATGGATTCCCGAGAGCCCAAGAAGACAGCAGTCATCAGTTGATTCATTCATTCAGTTATAATCATAGATTTCTTAATGAGACCATTCTCATTGTAGCTGCATGTTCTCGTATCATAATTTTGTTCTTATTCTTTGTACCGTCATAACATGCCAAAAAAGATACTGTTTTTTTTTT
The DNA here is from genome assembly GCF_053919585.1 of Euprymna scolopes. Taxonomy (NCBI): domain Eukaryota; kingdom Metazoa; phylum Mollusca; class Cephalopoda; order Sepiida; family Sepiolidae; genus Euprymna; species Euprymna scolopes. The sequence goes on from NC_136514.1 coordinate 38,764,274, forward strand.
TTAAACCAGAATAGATCCATTCTTCAGGTGTGGCCATTAAATCTAGACGTTAAGCAATGGAAATTTCTCTCAAACTTACTAATTCAACTTGGCAGTTTAGTGGGAGATGATCTCTTTTCCCTACATCCTCCTTCGCATAGAAGAGATGTTGCTAGCTTCTATCATATCGTTATGAACCCCTCTCCATGTAAAACATTCAGACCAAGAACTCGTCTGCTACACCTATAGCAAAGAAGTCGTCTCTCTCTCTCTCTCATTCTCTCTCTCTCTCTCTCTCATTCTCTCTCTCTCTCTATATAATCTCGAAAACCACAAGGGACTTTCATGAACAAAGTTTCTTTCCTAGAATATCCTGTCAATGGAATAAAATACCATGAAGCTGCTTCCCAACCGACTACTTCAAGTCTATTTAAACAAATACTTGTTGAGCTGTCCTCTTGGAGAATCAATCCCTCTTAAATAATCTTCCCATTTCTCTCATTGTTTCCAATTCCCTAACAATCATAGCTCAACTCACAATCTCTTTTACTATTATCCTTGAGTGGCCGTAGGGCCTTGATAAGTTTGTGACTCATTAGTAGAAGACAAGAAAAAAGTAGTGACATATTCAGGCGGATCAACTGGACAGTTTCTTGTAGGAATGTGTGGGCACATTTAAAATTTTTAGTTTTAATCTAAGTGTGACCAAACCAATATAAATGCCATTTTAATGATGAATGAAAGACCAGTAAATTTTTACTTCCGTCGCGCTGCAGGAAGTCTGTCCTGTTTAAAAATTGCCTGAGGATCCCTGTTGACATTCACTGATAGGGGCACCTTAGGCAGCAAGCAATAAACTTATTCCACCTGAAAGACAGGAGGCAGCGACCTGGATGGGTGAACTTGCTAGGATTACCCAGAAAATACTGGTACCTTACAACAGATATGTCCACGCATTTGTGAATACTATTTCAGACTGAATGATGAAAGATCAAAGAAATTGTTATTTCTTCACTTGAATGCATAAGTGTGAGTGACAGACAGAGCCTCTTTTAGGGAGGCTTGGACACATCTAAAAAGCATAAGTCTAAAAGAGGAGGAGTAGGAAGAGATTGTAGTATTGTGAAAGCACCAGCAGTCCGCAGTTGAAACGCATTCAGTTTATGATAGATTTCTTAATGAGATCATCCTCTCTGCAGCCGCTTATTATTATTATTATCATCATCATCGTTATTTATTTTTATTTTCTCTTACCTTCAAAACATATCGAAATAGGCAGAGTTTTTAAAAACTAATTATTCAAAAAAAAAAAAAAAAATATTACAAATTTTTTAAAATTTTTTTGTTGCCAATTTTAAAATTATGCTGTGTTGAACATCTCCCTGGAGTTTTAAAGGAATTATGTGTGTAAAAAAACAAAAACAAAAAAGAATTTTTAACATAGAATACAACTAAAAATAATAAATCAAGAGATGATAAAAATAATTTGTAAAAAAAAAAAAAGGTAAAAATTGCAAATAAGTAAGTCAATGACAACAATAAAAATTTCAAAATGGTGATCACGATAATAATGACAAACTGAAGAAATAAACAAAACATAAAAGTATGGAAAGCCAAACAACCTGTCGGTTTGTGAACGGAAAGTGCTGAATTTGAATTTAGATTAAATTTTCATAATTCCATAGAATAAATTATTTCTTGCTTTCTTGTTTCTGCGGCTTCTGTTGGAGTTGAGTGAGTTTTAGCTTGCATATTGAAATTTTTCGAACATTTCTCTTTGACTTAATTTTCTTGGCTTACAACACTTGATGATGAAAAATATATTGTAGCCCCCCCCCCAAAAAAAAAAAAAAATTCTATTTACAAAACAAAAAAAAAAAAAAAAAAATGACCGTTCCATCCCCAACTACTATTTTTTTGTTTTATTTATTTCAATCAGTTTTTTTTTTTTTTATTAGAAAAGACAAAAAAATAATGGAGGATGATTTTTTTTTTTTTATGATTCGTCTATTTATTCTGTATGTTTGTCTTACAAAAATGATATTTAAAACTTCGGATAGAAATAGATTATTCGAACTAAATGTTCTCATCTTCAATGTTATTTTCACAGCGTTTCTGTTGATGTAATCTCGGGCCTTCTTAAGGTGTATGGTCGAATTTGGGAATTTGCATGCGACTTCGACCAGAACCCTTCATTTAATTTACATAGGTAGCATACTCAAAACGCAATTGCAAATTACTTGGAACTACTTCTCAGTAAAAAGTATGTTTTCCCAAGTGATTAAATGAACAGTTCCGTTTAAAGTTCTGTGCAGATTTTCAAGTTTGACAAAGATTGTGTGGTTATTTAATCCACAAGGGTAGCATGGAGCAAGCTATTATTAACTAAAATTCCATGCAGATTCCCGAGTTTGATAGAAAGATTGCAGAGTTCAACAAGATAACCTGAAGAAGATCAGGTTACATCGACTGAAATGTAAAATACATTCAAGATTAAAACAGTAGTTCAAATAATATGAATTATCAATCCTCATCTCAAAAATATACAAACATTAAGACCAAAAGATCGTGTGAAAAATGTTTCTGTTAAATGTGTGACAGACAGACAGAGCATTTTATACAAATGCTTGAACACATGTAAAATGTGTCCATGCAGTCTACAATGTAAATGCTATTTCAAACTTAAGCGTAACAGACGTTTCTCCTGTAGTTTGGGATGATAGGATAAATCTGTTAAGCGCACACACACTCTTAACAGACACCTATGTCTGAACAAATGAGTTTTTTTTTAATTTAGAATTTTTATTTATTTTTGGTTTTGAAGAAAAAATAGGATGTAAAGGGAAAGAATTAGAAACATGTCTACAAAAATATCTTTTAGAAAACTGAAAAAGAAAATGAATAAACATATTCTCAAATTTATTATTATTTTTTTTTTTTTGCTTAAAAAAAAATCTTGTTTCTTTGTGTTCTGTGAATTCTTTCTAACTTTTATGTTGAGCTTAAAAGGTGTTGTATTTTTGAGAGAATGAAAGAAAATGTGTTTTAAAAAATGTCTGAAAACTATTCCTAAATGAATGCATAAATTTGCATTCATTGTATTTTTTTTAAAGGAATCAACATGAAAAGAATAAGGTTTTCATAAAAATTCACATCAGTTGAGAAATATGCACCACTTTCATTTTTTTTCTTTTTTCCAAATAATTTTATTCTGGCATTTTTTTTTAAACAAATTTACTCAAAACCTGAAATATTTCCATAAAGTTAGATTTTTTTTAACAATTTATTAACATTTTTTTTAATAATTTTTATTAGCGTCAACTTTATATTCAAGTTGAAACCTACTTTGTATTCATAGCATTTCTTTAAATAACATGAAACCTACTGTTGTAGTTTGTATATTTGATAGGCATTTTGAAACAGTTAATGAGATTTGTTTCACTTGCAGTTTTTAAAATGATCCCCTACTTTAATTTCTACCAAAACCATCAGACATTGGTTTAGTGCTAACCATTTTAGTGCTGTGGATCAAACACATAAACATTTTCTATGGATTAGATAGTCTGCATATTTTTTTTCTTTTATAGTAATGGAAAGGAGGTTTCCTCATGGTGTGCATCTATTCTGCAGATAACAAGTTATATTGACTTACATGGTACGAGCAAAGACGAGCAGTTATACAATTGAAACAGAACTTTTCTCTTCGCTGCAACCTTTATCTCACAGAAGAGATGTTGCGAGTTTGTCTCTGCTTTATCGTTATTTTCATGGAAAGTGTTCGACTGAGCTTCAATCTATGGTCCCCCCTCGCCAAACTTTCACAAGAAACACTCGACTAGCTGAAAACACTATCAATAATTTCCCCCACTCTTTATCTGTGCCTAAACCTAAACATAGATTCCATGATCAAAGCTTCTTTCTTAGAACTGCACGCCTGTGGAATTGTCTTCCGTTTTCCTGCTTTCCAGCTGTCTATAATATGGTTGTCTTTAAGTCCAACGTGAACAAATTTCTGATGAGCCGTTCCACTTAAGTTAACAAATTTACCGAACTTTCATTACTATCGATTACTATATTGTCCTTTTGACTACTGTACACTCTTTAACCCTTATCCTTGAGTGGCCTATAGACCTTGATAAGTGGTGGCGCCTATGTAAAAAAACAACAAAAAAAAACTGGAAATGTTTAGTTGGAACTATGGAATTAGAATTGCTGAATTGAAATTCTATTGGATTTGTTGTTGTGGTTATGATTGTAAATGGTATGAATCCACAATTTCCCTGCAGCTCGGGTTAAAATAGCAACTTGTGTTCAGTTCATTGCATATAATAGATTTCATGTTTTACTATTTTTAATAAAGTTTGATATGCCGTAAAACAAAGTAAAGCAATGAATGAGTTAACTTCATGTAAAAAAGGCAGCATTTATTTATTTATTTATATCTCTATAAAGTATCCATCCCGTCATATTAAATTTAACAAGTAAAAAAAAACAAAAAAAAAACTGTCAGACGAAACCATTTCAGGTCTTTATGGAAACAGAAGAAACGAATAACAAATTAGATCTCTCCCTTGTATGAAATAAATTCAGAAAGACATTTTTTGCTATCTTCATAATTAGATGTTTCTTTCTATATCAGGTGATATATTTTTTAAAAACCTTAGTTTACCTTTTTTTAAACTTTGCCTATCGAGATGTTATTTTATATGAATATTAGTGTGAACCCAGGTGAAGTATAATATTCCCCCTCCCCTCATCTCTTTTTTTACAGAGAGTATATGCTCGTCATTAATATTAGCTATTGTTTCAGCATTACATGCTACCAGATCAGGCTGTCTGAAGATATCAACTGCCTGGCTTAAATGCACCAAACACTGATGTAATTATTTTTTCCTTTCTCTTTGCAAAACTTAATCATGTTCTGCAAAATAAAAAAACAACAATTTTCCTCTATAAAACAAACTAAACCATCCATCTATCTATCTATCTATCTATCTATCTATCTATATATATATATATATATATATATATATATATATATATATATATATATATATATATATATATATATATATAAAAGCGAAAATGTGTGTATGTATGTTTGCTTTTTGTGTATGTCCAAGAAAGGCTTTTTTCAGAGAAGTGGTCGGTCGGCTCGCAACTTAAAACTTTTTATATCACATATAAATTGTAATATCTCCGAGTTAACAACGGAGCTCGCCTGTCTGTTTAATTTCCTCGACTTCGGGAAGATAAATATTCAACAGTTTTCGCTCGCCGCGTGTAGATTAGGTTTTTTCCTATAATAAAAGCGACACTAATTCTGGCGGTATTTTTCTGGTGGCGATCGCCGGAAATGTCCGAAAGCAATCAGCTTTGATCAATGTAGAAATATTTTCCTTATATCAAACAATTGCTATTCAAATTGGACAAGGGGAGCTACCCCCCCCCCCCCCCCCCCCCACATCTTAGGAAAATAAAAATTCCGCAGTCAGAGTTGACCTCATTAAAACGTACACCTAAAAAAAAGCGTTCTCGCAGTAGATGAAAAACCCCGCTATCAAAGTTGACCTCATTAAGTCATTAAAACATGCACCTGCCATATCTAAGTAATTAAATAAATTCAAACGTGTTTCTGTTTGAATGTCGCGGTGGCTCAATGGTTAACGTCGCACGTGTTTTTTTTTTTCACACTTTGCCTCAAGGGTTCGGGTTCAATCCTCATACTCACCTTCCAAAACTTTTTATTTTATTTTAACCCCCCCCCCCAACCCCGTCTTGATTTACCTCTAAATACCCAAGCAACGCCGGGTACCCCCCGCTAGTCTATAATATAAGTCTCACCTGTCTGTTTAAATGTATGTATGTATGTATGTATGTCTGCCTAAAATTTTTGACAGAGGTGGCAGATTTTCATGAGATTGGTATTGTTTTGAAGCTCGACCTTTCTGATGACAAATATCGAAAAATTGCCTAAAAACATTCATTTCTTCACCTTTCTACAAGGAGGGGGTTTCTTTTTTTCGCTGATATTTTTGAGTCATCTCCTCTTTTGGATTGACTAGCCTTAATTTAAACCTTCTTCACTTCCGGTTTGGCGATAGATGCAACAGCAAAGATGTTACCTTTTTCATTATTCACATTCTTTTCTTCCTTTGTGGCCTGCCTGCCTACTACCACTTTTTTTTTTTTTCTCAACACACACCTCCAAACACCTGGGCAAAGCTAGGCACCCAGGCCAGTCATGAATAAATATTTGAAGATATAAAGCACTTGAAATATGAAACCATACCCCCCCCCCGAATTACTGCATTCAGCATTAAAAAATCTGAAAGGATTGATATGCTATAAAATAAAACAAAGTTGTCGGAGGAAACACTAAAGATGGATTACCTCTTACAAGATTGAAGAGTTCTTATTGTTTTATCACCCATTTATAAGTTAAGGAAGATTTAAATTTGTAATTTTCCAAGTTTGTTGTCGTGTCGTGCCACAATGATTATTTTCACAGTGTCAGTGTTGTGTGAATGGAGATTATCTGATGTTCATCTGTTCTCCGAATAACATGTATATGACTCTAGTTGGTTGCCCAATGGCTAAGGCAAAATGCTATCTGACTTCAACATTCAAGATAAAAGTCGCTTCTTTTTAAGCCTTGGACAACTATATAATTTATGTCCAAAGTTAAAGGTACAACTTTTCCCAGGAGCATTGACTGCACTGTCCAAGTTGAATTTTGAACTCTGTCTGCTGATTTCATTCTTCATGCTAATACAACAGATTTACTTTTAAACTGTGACAACTCCATTGCATTATTTAACCTGTGTTTTTCTTTTTATGCAAATCACTCCAGGCAAGGCATGAAACCACTTTATTTAAAGATTGTGAAAATAGGAGATGCCTATTGGCCTTAGTTTTGATCAAGACCAAGACTATATCATCATGATGACGGGCTCCTTGCCCGGACCAATGTGACTCTTCCTCTCCAGAGTTTTCCTGTCTTCCATCAGTTGCCTCAGATCTTCAGGTTCACAGTTGGCATCGTGTGCTATTTGTTGGATGTACGTGGATCTAGGTCGTCCTCTGCTTGCGCGTCCGTGTCATGGAGTCCATAGCAATACATCACTCACTAATTCATGCTTGCTCCTCAATGACCAGCAAATCGTAGGCGTCTTTCTTTGATGGTATTAGATATGGCAGGTAGATTGTCATAAAGTTGCTACTTCGTGGGATGATTTTGCCAAGATATATTTAATATTATTCTTAGCATACGGGTGTATGTGCCGTCTAGTTTTCTTTCCAATCTTTTGGTGAGTGTCCAGGTTGTAGCACCGTAAACAAGGACAGACTCTACCACTGCACTGAAGAACTGCCTTTTCAGTTTGTCAGCCAGTCTCGAAGTCCATACTGAATGTAGCCCATCCAATGCGGTCCATGCTTTTGAGATGCGAATTCCGATATCTCTTTCTCTGTGGAAACTATGTTGCTGCCCAGATACGTAAACTTAGCGACTTCTTTCAGTATTGATCCAACCAAAGCCCTGATCTCTCCTTTCACATTGAAAGTTATAAACTTTGTCTTATCTGCATTTATGTTTTCTAGCTTACGTGACGGTTTTTGCGCATCAGCAGTGTTGTTTGCGAACAAAGCAATATCGTCTGCATAATCTGCATCAGTTATGTGTGCTGATTGATGACGTCTGTTTCTGGATTCATTTAGGGTGAAGCCTAGCATGTTGTGTATATCAACAGAGGTGCGACGTACAAAGAGTATCTCCTTGTAGAACTCCAGTATGCATCCTCCCTTCATATATTAATAATTTTTTGATTATATACAGAATTGCATGAATTAAGAAGTATGTCATTGAAACCACCTGTCTTCCATACTTCAGGAGGTATGTTATCTAAGCCTGCAGCTTTACAAAAAAAAAAAAAAAAAAAAGGCTATAGGTAGGAGGAAAACAGCAAAGATATAGTTCCATGGGGATCCCAGTCGAAGATATCACAGATTGCCACTCATGACAGCCCCATTTTTTGGAGGGAGGGGTGCAGTCAGCAAATTTTAGATCCTGGTGACAGGACAGATCTTGGAGACATATAATGTGGGAAATTCATGTGTTAATAATAAAAGCAATTGGTTGCTTTTATAACTGACACCTGGAAAAAAAAAAGCTCATATTACCTGTACAACAGTTTACATAGTCAGTAAAATGTTGTAAAGTTTTGTGTTTGTATGTCTATAAAATGGACATGCCAACAAATACACAACTCATATTTAATAGATATGTATTTTAATGGAGACTTCTAAGAGGTCCAAATCCATTAGAAACCTATTATAGCAGATTTTCTGTTGGCAAAATTAAAGTTATGGGCGTGGAAAACTGTTAATTCAATTGTTTTCAAAAAGATCCAACTGTTCTCAGATTTAAAAAAATATGTGCATAGTAGTATTTGATTTGATATGATTTAAATCCAATTAAAATCAAGTATTTTTTAATTCTCTGTGAGAGATTTCATGCTCACTTGAGCACTTGTATTCCCAATCCAATCTGCATAGACTGAGGATCATTCTTGCAAAATTCCTATATCTTATAGCGTAAATGTAGTTAACGGATATGCAAATTGACATAGGCATGTTTCTCTTCCTCTTATTATTATTTCTTATATAAATTATGAATGCCTTATTTTTCCTGGAGATTTTATTTTTGTTCTTCTGCAGGTGAGATTTTCAAGAGACGAAAAAAAAAAAAAAAAAAAAAATTGGCTTGTTTTGTAAACAAGGCATCTTCTTGTCACTACAATCACACTTTTTCTGATTCGTAAAAATGTCAAGTGAATCTTTTATGCTGAGGTTATTGTGAATTTATGTTGTTTGGATATTAAAATGTTTCATCAGAAAATGTATAGTTTGTCTCATTGTTTTTCTAAAAGTAATAACTCCAGTGTTTTTTATTTTTATTTTTTGTAATCAAACGTGCTAAATGTTGGATAGAGGGTGAAGGTCAGCAAAGGTGGCAGTGTTTGCTAAAACTGAGTCAGAAGTCTGATTTTATTTATTGGTTTCCCGACAAAAGGAGGGTGGACTTGTAAATTCACCCTTGTCTCTTCGTCTGTCCACATTTCTCTTAATAACTACGCCTTGAAATTTTTTAAAATCTTGCACAAACATTAAACATGATATGAGTACAAAAGTAACTGAACGGATTTTCCGGGGACCCCCCCCCCTTCCCGGAGCCTTTCGGGTTAAAATGGCTAAAATTAACACTTTTATGCTTATTAAAAAAAATTGATGCCTTGGATTTTTATAAAGCTTTCTGAAAAGTTGTAACTAACTGATTTCTATATAATTTTGTTTTTCTATATTTCCCGATAACTCTTGGGTGTGCCCCGTGGGTCTCTTTTAGGGCTAATAAAAACACCCCATTTTGGGGACTATTTTACCATATTTGTCCAAATTTTTCTGTGTATGTCTATTTTGCAGTTTTGTTATGGTGCTAAACTCAAATTTAAGTATGTTAAAGCCTTGGGGGCTTTTGGGGCTAAATGGGGAGGAGGCAAATAATGGACTTAGTCATTTCTTTTTTTTTGCATGGTTCAGAACTCAAATTTACATATGTTAAGACCTAAAACTGTGCTGTTTCTTCATTTTCACCAGGGTTTGACATCCTCGGGGTGGGGTGCAAATGCTGAACGTAGTCATTTTTTTATGCCTCGTTCACTGTGCACTCAAGGGAGACCATGCATGCTTCACTTTATTTATTTTTTTCTCCAACTTCAGGAGTCAACATATTTAGCATATGTCAAGAGTTTTCTGTTTGAGATTATGGCAACACACAAATCTGTCTATTTTTTTTATAAAAGTATGTTTCTTGATATACCTACATGGCAAAATAGTAAGATTAATCTATTGCTATAGTCATATAGAGAGGTAGACAATATGGCAACATTTGTGTATTCATTTTTTTACAAACTGTTATCCTCATCTTCATAGTTGTTGGTTCACCATGGTTCGGCCAACTCATCCTCTGGCTTTCTCCAGGTGATTAAACACAATGGGATAGGAATGCTGAGTCTTCTAACTGTATCCTCACTAATTACTGCCTTTTATAGTTGTTGTCTTCCCACGTTTTGGCCAACTAATCCTCTGGCCTGCTTTGGGTGGGATTAAAATCACTATTTTGAGACAATGCTCACCTGGATTTATAAGACCATAAAATTCGATCTTGATCGCCCTTCAGGGCCTGTGGTGCAGAGGATAAGGGCAGTGAAGTTTTTACTGTTCCAAGTGAGCATTGTCTGAGGATAGTGGTTTCAATCCTACCCAGAGGATTAGTTGGCCAAAATGTGGTGAGACAACAACTATAGAAGGATAGTAATTACTGGGGATACAATTATAAGACTCAGCATTCCTATTCCATTGTGTTTAATCACCTGGAGAAAGCCAGAGGATGAGTTGGCCGAAACATGGTTGAACAACAACTATGAAGATGAGGATAAGTCTGCATAATAATGAATACACAAATCATGAACACTCATCTCAAAGGATTATAAAAACTAAATAAAAAAAAATATATAGTATGACAAGATCCGTAATATCATGTATTAAGTAAATTAGAGAATGAAAGAGATTATATATCTATCATATATCTAAGAATCTCATTGCCTTAAAAGGCAATGAGATTCTTAGAGTACTATTGGAACCATTTAAAAAAACAAAAAAACTTTCAGCATTCTGCTTGCTTTAACTTAAATATCAGGTTAAACAGATAAAAGAACCCCAACAAGTATCAATGATAGAAAAGTAGTTTTTTTTTTTTTTTTTTTAACTAAACAAAAGTTACAGAGTGAAGAGAATAATTTTGGAATCATTAGGTTGAGCAAGCCATTAACATGAGATCACATTAGTTCTTCCCCTTTATTAGAAAAGAAAACCCAAAACAATTTCATTCTCATTTATGTTATATTGAAATAAATGTTTAACAGCACGCGTATGAGCGAATGGGAAATTATCAGCAGGAGCTCTAAGATAGCTGGCTTGTGAAGATATTAGCAGCAGTAGCCGGAAAAGCACATATGCAAATTAGGAAGCATGCACAAGCTTGCGTCAGAAGAAGAAAAAAATACTCTACATGGTCGGACGAGAGAAGAAAAGTCAGTGTCGGAGAAGATGGACATGTAAAATCGAAGGCGAGAAATGGCTGGCTAATTCCAGCATAAGGCAGAGGGGGGGGGAGAGAAAGAAAAACGTGTGCTGAGTGAGATGGATATGATGGTGGCAAGATTTTTAAGTTGGTGTTGAGACGGCAGGGTGTCGGTTATCTCATGGCAGACGAAATGAACAGTTAGAAAAAAAAACAAGCAGCAGGTATTGTTTGAAAAGTAATTGTGATAAATGCATTTTGCTAAGACAGAAAAAAATTGCGGAGTCAGATTTATTTATTTTTGTTTGGTCCTTTTTAACGGTACCAGACGGTGTGGGGGTTCAAGAGAGGGTTGAACTGTAACACACAGTTCGAGCATAACGGCCACCTTACAAATGTCCAAGTTGGATCCATTTCTCGCATTAACGGTAAAGTGAAAGCATCACATTTCAATTAATTTAACTTCATACAACAGACGTGTATATGATATCAGTTTGAAGATTAACAGATTTGCATATTAATTTTTGAAAAGTTAGTTTTATTAATCAACTATTATTTGTTATTGTTTTTCTTTTCTAATTCAATTGATTTTAATATAACATAGTTCTGTTTTGAAATATTGTTTTATGTTCTAAACAACTATTTAGAATTTGCATTCAAATGTTCCCTTGTTTTGACTTTCAACAAGTTGTGATCTCTTTGTAAATTGCAAGTTCTTTTTCTTTCTGTACTAGTACATTTAAAAGATGAATTTGGATTGAAATTACCAAAATGTTTTTTATTGCTCCCTTGACAAAGGAGAGATGTTATCTAGTAATTCATTCTTGTTCATCTGTTCGTTTGTTCACACTTTTCACAATAACCTCTTGATTTTTTTAAAAAATTTTGCACAAACATTAGTCATGGTGGAAGTAAATTTTTCACTCATGGAAGGGGACCTCATATGCTCGGCTTGTTTTTATGTATAACTTTTATATCCCCCCCCCATGGCTCTGTCAGTGGGGCGTTAGAATACGCCGACTGCCCCCCTGCAGAGGGTAAAAGTCTCTCAATGGGGGTCCTGGATATGACTTTAAACTATATCCAGTGGTGAGGCCCCAGCTTGTGGGCTTTGGGGAGTGTGGAGCCACCCTTTAATTACCATTGCTCCCAGGTCCACTCTGACCCGGAGTGGTAGTACCTGTTAGGGTCCCAACTATGGGTTAAATAGAAACCGATGTGAAAACAACAAATATATTCTATTAAAAAATTTTTTCTTCAAAATCTTTGGATTCGGCATTAAATAACCCGAAAAGGGTTGACATGCCATAAAATACCCCCCCCCCCACAAGATATATTGCTACTTGGACATAAGGGGCTACTATTTGGGACCATGTCGGTATCAATCTATATGAATAAATGAGAAAGCTTTTCTTGCATGTTTACAACCAAGTTGTGAATAAAACGTTAACGGTTCACATATTTCAAGTAGCAAATTTTGTGAAGCAGTTAAGAGAAACAACAAAGCCAGCTAGTTTACTATATAACAATGCTATAAACTTTAGAGGAAACTTTATTGGATACATTTCGAAGTTAAAACAAATAAAATACCAATGTTAACTATTCTGTGCCCTTGAAAAATGGTCCAATAATTTAATCTCAGAAATATTCCAAGATAATATTGCTATTTATATGTACATTTCAAATCATTTTCCACATCTTGGTTGCTGCTATTTTCACAGGGTTCCGGTTCTTGCACTCTCTGGCTATCTTCAGGATCCTTTTGTCATAGTTGGTAACAGTTGTAGCCCTGTAAGTGTCTGGAAAAAGGACACAACTCTATATATAATGGGAACAAAATATATTTAACAGGAAAGTAAATACAAGAAATAAAGAATGTGGTTATATGTTGGTCCGACTGCCATGATACAAAGCTCGTGTATAACTTGTATGCTAACGCTGAGAGGCATATTCTCCCAGTCTTTATAAGAAGTAGAAGCGTTCATTATTATCTGTAGGGTGAACACACCACAACAGTAACCTGGTAATTTCCAACTGAACCTTTCATTTAATCCATTGGGTACAGTCGACTCATTCTGTATCCCATATCTTTTTAGATATCTCCGTATCAATTTTTTTTTTCTTACGTTCCTTCACTTGAGATTAAACTCTAAACCTCCAGCTAGAATTTACTTTTGAATATCTCTTAACTAACTTGTTTATCCAATGCTTGTTGAATTCATAAAATTTTGCATATTCTTTATTTTTTTATTTTCTTCATATTTAACTAATACAGCATTGATGATTTAAACTTTAAGAGAAAACTTTGATAAATTCTAAAAGTAAGTTAAAAAATAATAAAAACGTCTATTTTTGTTATTTCATCCACTTAAACACCAGCAAAATAATCCATTTATTCTGTCTTTTGTAAATGTTTTCCTTGTCGTATTTTCATTTGACTCGTCAGGACACATATGCTTTAGATCCAATATCTATAGAGGTTTTTTTTTTTTTCCTTTGGAATAAGTTGTTTTCTTTGCAACTGTTGTATGCCTCTGGTGATTTGAAAGAAAACTAAAATATCGCACTTGGCATTGCCGCTCTTTTCTGATACTGCTCTTGTAATTCTTGTGTGATGTCTTTAGGAAAAGAAAAAACAAAAAAACAAACCCAAATTGTTCTTTAACTAAAGAATTTTTTTTCTTCATACTTTTAAATTGTGAGGCAAGAAATAAGGAAAAAAAACATTTTCTTGAACACATTTGGGCCTTCTGCCATTTTGCGTGTTTACACCTGAGCCTGTCGAGAAAATAGAAGTGCAACTCTTATAGAACTGTTAGCAAGAAATTCTGTATTTTTCTCCACGTTTTCAACAATTAAATATCAGTGTTTTCATGGACAATTGTTATTTTGTTTCAATGATTAATTTTTAAAAAATTAATTGAATGAATAAGGTATTTCTATCTGAGGTGGAAGCGGGGGGGGGACACAGATAATTGTTTTTACATTGTGATAATCATACATGCTGTGTCTGGTCTGTTGAATTATATCTATAAACTAGTAGGCCGTCTGGCGTTGCCCAACCATAAAATTATGTTTTTTCCTAAACAGTTCACTTCTTGTAAGTAAAAAGAAAAAAAAAATACTCAAGCTGAGATCGAAACCAAAACCTAAAGACAGTGAGTCAAGTACAATAACCATTAGGCTAGCTTGATGCAATCTTTAAGTGTTTTCCTTCCTACTTATTCTTAACATAAGTAATCTGTCATGTGAACGATTCATGCATGTGCGTTCATGAAACAGTTGCTAAACAGATAAAAATCCTATGACCCCCCTCCCCCCACTTGCATTAATTTGTCAATTTTGGCCCCTTAGAAACCCTTTTTTTCCAGTTGAAAACTAATTAAAAAGTTTTCTAGATGTCTGAATACCCTATATACTAAATTTCAAGTATGTAGATAAAAAATTTGTTGAGTTACATTTTCTCACATTTATAGAAATATCATTCAAACACAGAGAGGGTAGAGTGGTAGTCCTCTGTATCTAAGACTTTTGACAGGGTATTGCATGATGGTCTTCTAAGGAAAATTAGATCATATGGTATCACTGAAAGAATACATAATGTAATTAAATCCTTCTTAAGAGAAAAATCCAGGTTGTCCTCCACGGTCATACATCTAAACAATATGATATAAATGCGGGAATACCTCAGGGGTCTATCCTTGGACCTTTATTATTCCTGATATTCATAAATGACCTCCCTGATAAAATTGTTTCTGAAATGGGTATATTTGCTAATGAGACCACTCTCTATAGCAGGCATGAGGGGGAAAACAAATGAACACATATCCAAGGAAATGGCAGAAACACTAGAGGAAAACCTCTAACCTGTAGTGGAATCGGGACAAAAATGGACGGTCACATTCAATGTTGCCAAGACTGTTTCCTTCAATAATTACAAAAAACCTTCTCTACCACTAATAGCAATGGCCAAGAACACATTACCCGAAAGTACTTCCTTTAAACTCCTCGGCCTAACGTTTACAGGGAACATGAAATGGAATAGATATATTGAGAGCATTGGCAAGGCTACTGCGAAGGTAGGAACTCTCTACCTTGCTAGAAAACTACTTACGTTTGAAAGTATCCTGTACCTCTATAGGGCCACCATTTGCCCATGTATGGAGTACTGTTGGCTGGTGCATTTGTTTCTTGTCTCTCATTCCTGGACAAGGTTCAAAAGAGAGTCGCCAACCTGATAGGTCCTGAACTGTCATCTAGGCTTCGGCCTCTATCCCATTGACAAAATGTTGCATTCCTCTATCTGTTCTACAAGTATTTTAATCGTGAATGTTCTGACGAACTGCAGGTGCTTGTACCTCCTTGATATGAATACCCCGACAAAACCGGAAAAATCCCACCTCTTTACACTAGAGATCCCTAGGTATAAGAAAGCCTTCTACTCCAATAGTTTCTTCTCCAGAACTGCTGCTAGATTTTGAAGCTCCCTTCCGAGATTCTGCTTTCTCAGCTGTACTGATATGCAGAAGTTCAAGTGTAATGTGAACAAACATCTTTCTACTCATCTCCCTTCATAATACTCCTGCAACTTATGTCCCTGATAGTCGCCCCCTACTTCCAAGTGGCACTGTGCCTTGTTTGGGGTGAAAATTGAATAAAAACAAAACAAAAGAACCATGGCAGTGTTTGAATATATGGTGAAGTGGCAGTTTTAGTCACTGAAAGCATCACCGCTGTCTGGAAAAAATCATGGATTACAATAGAAAAATGCAAGCATAAAAAGTAATATGATTAAGCTTAAACATGGAAAATTAAAGGACTAGTTGTTAAAACTGGAAAAGAAAAGGACAAGATATTGTAGTAAAAAATATACATGTTTAACTTAAAATATTGCAGCATTAAGATTTTTTTTTTAAAATTCAATTTATAACATAATATAATCAATTCTTAATGCTTCAATATTTTAAGTTATAAATTTATATTTTTTACTAGAATATCTTGTCCTTTTCTTTTCCAGTTTTAACAACTAGTCCTTTAATTTTTCATGTTTAAGCTTAACCATATTACTTTCCATGCTTGCATTTTTCTATTGTTATAAATAATGTGTAGTAATAAGAGAAGTAATTTAGTCTATAACACTGGGAACAGCTCGCGCACTCAAAGAATCCTAAAAAGTAAAAATTGTTTATCGTTATTATTCATGAGAGTAAGTCTTTATGTTCTTGTTATGTTGGGCTAGAAGTTATTTAATGGTAAAAAGATTGTCAAAATATTTACTTACATCTTGTCTTTTAAAATAAATAGCCCCCTCCCCCCAATATTATGGGAAAATAGTAATCTCTCTAAAAATAATCCTGCTTGTTTCTCAACTATAACGTTACCACTGACAATATTTAACCACAAAATCGAAGGAACATAATACATCCAAACTTAATGCAATTGTAGTATTTAGACAGCTATCCTTGCATATGGAAACAACAGATGAGAACTTGTTTTATTTTCTAAGTTAATTAAATTATAGAAGTTTTGTACAGTGTTTTGGTCGGATTGGCCTTCGATCATCCTCAGGCAAGCCTAGAGATTGGTAGCATTTGGGAGCCTCTAAGTGTAGAAAAAACGAAAATTGCACCCTTAAGATTTTGCCGATGGAAGGGAGATAATCCCCAGTCAGTCTTTATTATTGTTAACCAATTTTTGTTCGCAAATATGAAACCACAGCCATAAAATAGAGATTAACTCAAAGAATACAAAAATATCTACAGAGCTAGTGACTTTTCTCTTTTCTTTTTCAAACAACAATCAACATGCCTGAGGACGGTTTAAGGCCAATCTGACGAAAACGTTGCACAAATAACACGCAAGATGAGAACAATAGTCCGATCAATACAAATAATATAAACAGTCCTCATCTAAAAAATTCAGAACTTTAATATAAACGTTTTATTTGATATTGTTTAATTTTTAGAATTGTGTCCTATTTTGTACACTTTTCTTCTACAATGTTTGTGTGGGTGAGATGCTTTTGATGTAAAATATCTGGTTACAAAATAAAAATAAATATTTCACTTGTGCTTCATCTATAAAATAAAACAAACCTAATTCTCACATTTCGTACTATTTGGACTTTAAAAATAAATTAATTTCAATGGAGAAAGGATTTAGGAATTTTGTACAGAATTCCACTTCTATATTATATTTCTCTTAGTTTGTTTATTCTACCTTTTTTTAAAACTACCAGTCCGATATAGCTGAAATTTTGTATGGACTTTTATTATAAGGTATGGTGATCTAAGTATTATGGTATCCATTCAATGCAGAGTTAGGAATTAAGGATTAGAGTATTTAATGCAAAAATGACCACACATTTAACCATATACAACCATTAATTTGGCATAAGGCAATCATTCTAAGTCAATGGGCTATAACTTTTGCCTGTTTTTTAACAGGCTAAAATGTCTTGTATTTTTATAAATGCATAAGAAATATTTAAAAAATTCAACAGTTTCCGAATTGATTAGCAATTTCTGTATCTCTAAAATTATGAAGAAATTGTATCTATAACTTCAAGGCATAAGCTAATTAGCCACTTTAGTGAAGTATTTGTAAAAAAAAAAAAAAAAATGGAAAAAATGGAAATAAAATCGGAATATACGTGATAATTTGCATAAGCTAATATTTCAAATAGAATATGCGATTTACGAGAACACCTGAAGTGAATATTTCAGAGTTTTAAAATGATGGGTTATTATTTCAGATTCCAACATTTCCTTTTTTTCCTTTTTCTTTTCTCTCTCTCTTTCTCAATAAATAAAAAACAAAACTTATCCATTCCTTTTATTTGATATTCTGTCAAAATGTGGTCATGTGTATAGGTTTTTATTTGCTTTTGGTGTAAACTTGAGGGAAAAGTGAGTTGGCAGAGCTGACAAATTATCAAGTTGCGAATTTTTCTTTTCAAATGGAATTTTTCTTACAGGTCATTTAGATGGATAATCCTAGTTGCACTGAAAATACACACACACACACATTATATAAGAAAGTTATGTTCTGAAGAGTGAGCGTTTATAATTTTTAAAGTTCATTGTGTGACTTAAAGTAAACACTGCCTTGAAACAGCAGTAAACAACCCTAATACCTTTGTGCATGCTTTTTATTTGGAAATTGATTTGAAAAATGTTGTGAATCATTAAAATGTCTATTTCTCTCTATATACACACACAAACATATATATATATATATATACACATGTGTGTGTATGTATGCATATATATATATATATATATATATATATGCATGCACACATATACATTATTACATGTGTTCACATAAAATGTTATGAGGAGATATATTTTATTCATCGATTTTCAGTATTTACTCTAACAGTGCTCAATACACGACTAGAGCTAGGTAATGAGTTATGAAAATATATGGCACATATTTTCATAACTTTATATATAATACATATACGGAGATAAAAGATGATGACTGTGATCGTGAAGCCAACTACATTTTTTTGTCTAGAGATCTATGAAACTGTTATAGTCCTGTAAAAGGTTACAAAGAAAAACAGAACACTAAAATGCATTGCGAAGGACTTAGGTTGGTCCGCCAAATGTCGACTGACACCTTACGGCTTAGTCCTCCGGTATTTATTGTGATTCGAATAGTCTACTAGCATGGAGCATAGGTAAGAGTTTGTGGATAATCGGTGGTTCCTTTTGCAGCCAAAGCACAAACTTTACATACTTTAACCATATTAGTTATATCTTGGTCCATGGACGGCCAGTCAACGAAGGTATTTCATTCTGCTGATGCCAGGATGACCCATGTGGAAGTTTTTTCGTATTTTCTTTTGCAGCGCTTTTGGAATGATGACTCTCTCACTATAAAGCAGAACGTTTTTGCAGACAGAGTACATGTCAGAAGTAAATTCTCATTGTTCCAATTTCTGCTTTGTGCTTTTTCATAATTTGCTGCTTCAGTCTTAATTTCTTGAAGAGTCACTGCTAATTCTTGGATTGTATAGCGAATCATCTTTATCTTACTATTTATTCATAATGCGGCAATTACTGAGTCCTAGAGGGGTTCCTTTTGGGCCAGAATTAGCCTAGACAACCCATCCGCATGCACTTCTTGATATTTTGATAATAAGAATTCCAGTTTAAAATCATAATTCAATAAACTGGTTAGTAAATGGTTGGCTGTAAATGTGAGTAGTCCTTTTTTTTTTTTCTTCTTTTTTTTTTTTTTATAACCCAAAAATGGTTAGAAGAGGCTTATGATCTGTTTGCAGCATAAAATGCCTACCGTGCAGGTAATGATGAAATTTTGAGATTGCATAGGTAATGCCAAGCCCTCTTTCTCTATCTGTGAGTACTGTTTTTCGGCCAGGAGCAATGTTCTCATGGGCAATTGTTTTTTTGACCCATCTGGCATCTTGTGTAGCAGACATGCACCCATACCGTATTGACTTATTTAATGACACAAGAAAAAATGTATGAATTATTCGTATTTCTCTTTTGTATTTACGGGTGTGCCCAGATGTCGTGACAGTGCCGAGCAAAGAGAAGACAATGAAAATATTCTTACTTTCCATTTTTTTTACAATTCAAACATTTATGTTCACACACTTATTTGATT
Organism: Euprymna scolopes; assembly: GCF_053919585.1. Classification (NCBI taxonomy): domain Eukaryota; kingdom Metazoa; phylum Mollusca; class Cephalopoda; order Sepiida; family Sepiolidae; genus Euprymna; species Euprymna scolopes. Next base: position 38,784,033 of record NC_136514.1, read on the forward strand.
TTCGCAAGTTCCTCTCTTTTTCCTTTCACCAGTGTTTTCTTAATTTGGTTTAATTCAGCTTTCCGTCATGAGTTCTTTTGAATTCTGGGGGTATTTCAAATTCAAATGACCTCCGAGTTTAAAATCCAACATTGCTAAAAGGTTACAAAGAAAAGCAGAACGGCAAAATAAAGTAATAACATGCATTGTAAAGCATACAATAGGTGGGTTGTAGCCAACGAATGACCTAGGTTGGTCCATCGGATATTGACTGACACCTTACAGCTTAGTCTTTCGGTATTTATTGCGATTGGAATAGTTTATTAGTAGGTAACATTGGTTAGTTCCACCATAACAGAAACATAAAACAATAATAGTTTTTTTTTTAGTCAAATGTATTGATTCTTACCAAGAGGTTTATTAAAACACTATTAATATAGTTTGGGCCAGATTTTTAAGTGCCTACTTTTCTAACTGGTCTAAAATCTATTGATAGAATACTAATAATAGTTTTGAAGGGAATTTAATGCAGAGTTGATGTATATCTGTTTGTCCTGTCTATAAAAGAAAAATTTAAGTAAAAAGGTGAACATGCTTACCTCACAATGAAATCTTTACATGAAAAACTAAAAAAAATAAACCAAAAAGAAAGGAAAATCTGGGACATGGTCGATGCCTTATGATCTAAGTTAAATTTTTACTAAGTCTACACGATTATATGCTACTTCCATTAGAGCTATTTATACCATCAGCCCTCCTTTGTGTGTTTTGAGTTGCACCTAAAAGAATTAAAGGTCTAAATTGCCTGCAGACTTTTCCCTTATTTGGTTTGACTTTTGAAAATCCTCAAAGAGACCAGAATTCATCAACATTTCTGGATAACTCAATTAGAGATCCCCAGGTGATTTGATTAGTGAGGGAAATCGTTCATAAGTATTTCCATTTTCCATTAAGGTTTGCGATTTGAAATCTATGATATTTCTTGTTTGAATGAACGATCCATTAAATTGTCTTAAAACCACATGAGCAAGTAAAAAAAAAAAATGAAATCGATTATAGGAGAGAGTATAATAAAGTAAAAAAAAAATGAAATCGATTATAGGAGAGAGTATAATAAAGTAAAAAAAAAATGAAATCGATTATAGGAGAGAGTATAATAAAGTTAAAAAAAAAAATGAAATCGATTATAGGAGAGAGTATAATAAAGTAAAAAAAAAAGGAAATCGATTATAGGAGAGAGTATAATAAAGTAAAAAAAAAATGAAATCGATTATAGGAGAGAGTATAATAAAGTAAAAAAAAAAGGAAATCGATTATAGGAGAGAGTATAATAAAGTAAAAAAAAAAGGAAATCGATTATAGGAGAGAGTATAATAAAGTAAAAAAAAAAAATGAAATCGATTATAGGAGAGAGTATAATAAAGTAAAAAAAAAAAATGAAATCGATTATAGGAGAGAGTATAATAAAGTAAAAAAAAAAATGAAATCGATTATAGGAGAGAGTATAATAAAGTAAAAAAAAAATGAAATCGATTATAGGAGAGAGTATAATAAAGTAAAAAAAAAATGAAATCGATTATAGGAGAGAGTATAATAAAGTAAAAAAAAAAAATCAAGAATAGATTCATTTTAAAGATACGACCATTACATCTATGTGCTTCGACTAATAAGTGCTATTTCAAACTTTAGTTTGACAGACTGGCGATAAAATGCTATTTTAGACTTTAGCTTAACAGACCGAAAAAATGCTACTTCAAACTTTAGTTTGGCAGACTAGTGAAAAAATGCCATTTCAAACTTTAGCTTGGCAGACTAGTGAAAAAATGCCATTTCAAACTTTAGCTTGGCAGACTGGTGAAAAAATGCTATTTCAAACTTGATGAACAGATGTTTTTGAGTTGTGGGCACCTCTAAATATTGTAGAGTTGGTCTTCTAATATTTGATTTAATTTGGCATTACAAACAAAAAAGACAAATATTTTCATTCCAAATGATGCAGATTGTAGGTACATCTTTTTAGTCATAACTAATATGTCAATTTTCATACAGCTTGATTGAGTTGTTTTTAAAGTACAAAGATTTATTGAAAACAACTTAAACGTGACACACAAGGCTGGATTGATGCGGGGATACATCTCAGGAAACAAAGAGAATTAAAATCTTATAATAAAACGAAATGTTTTCTCTTTTTAAAACAAAAACAATTATCGGGAAAAGAAACTTGAAAAATCAGAACTATTTCGATCAATGTTTTTATCTCTTTCTTTCACGCTCTCCATTATTTCAAAGCTTACTTTAGATTTGTTTTGTTGTAGAATTATTTCTGTCTTGATATAAAATTCCTATTTTTATATTGTGTGCACCTGTGTAAATTTCTTTTTAAACCCATTTGCTCTTATTTTAGCTTTTTTGATCATTTGTGTTCCTATCTTCTGTTCAACCTTAAAGAGAAAGATTCTATCACGTCTATTGAATCCCTAGAAAAATGACAACGTTTTGTTTAATTGCTTTCAAAGATCCGACCCGCCCCCCCCCTCCCCATATTATATGATTGTTTTTGTTTCCATTTGTTTTTACCTGATATTTTGCCTCAGGTGTATCACGTTTGTTTTTCATCTGCTCCTCCTTGTCGATCATCCTTTATGTATTTTGATCTTCTTGCCTCCCACCTCCACCCTCTCTCTTTTTACTTACCATCATTGTCGACCTCTATTTACTCTTATAATATATGATGTTGGCAAACGGGCAGATGCAGAATTAAAGCAATTAAAAAAAAAAAAAAAATTAACAGCAAGGCAAAAAGAGAAGAAATTCTTAATGTCATATAGCAGAAAATGTCTGTAAATGTAGGTTAGAATCATTTATAACTATCAGAGAGCGAAAAAAAAGTATGGAATGCGTATGTGTTTTCCTAATCTATTCCATAACCTGTTTGTATCTTTGATATGTTCATATCTGATTGCATTTATTTCTGTCTATTCGTGACGTAAAAAAAAATAGTTTCTGTATGACAATGTATCAGTATTTTTGCCTGACTTAACGCTGAAGCACAGTGATTCTATAATAATTATCATCCTATATTGGTGTGTGTATATATATATATATAGAGAGAGAGAGAGAGAGAGAAATAAAAAGGAACAAACCGTATTATGTGTTCATCAACGTTTCGTCTTTATTTCGAGACTTCCTCTCGCAATAAAGACGAAACGTTGATGAACACATAATACGGTTTGTTCCTTTTTATTTTTATTTTGTCGGAATACTATTTCCATTATTGTCTTCATATATATATATATATATAATTTTATTAAATATTTTTTATCCAAAGGTTTAATATATTATATATATCGACCAATGGCAATGTACATATACCAATAAAAATTAAGCCAGGTCAATCTGTCTGATGAAATGCTAATTTGGAATATTTTTGAACAACATAAAGTTTAAAATTATCTGAATGGTGTCAAAACAATTGTAACACTATTGAAAAAATACACAATGTGATGCCAAAATATTTTTCCTTGTTATCTTGGTTAAAAAAACAAACAAGCATATATATATATATATATATATATATATATATAAATAAATAAATAAAATCTGCAAAAGTTTTTTTTTTTCATTTATCCTAACTATATTAACATCAAAACAAATTAGCCCTATTTAATTCTAATGATAAAAGAATTTTGAAATACTGTATATATTGTAATCTCCAAACTTCCTCAAACAAATCTTGATATTGCTCATTTGCATATTTATTTTTTTTAAATGTTCTCATAAATAAATATTCTATAATATACATTTCTAAATTGGAATTATATTCAATTTTTCACCGTTACGGAATTTGTGTTTCTTTTGCCAGACTCTTTTTAAGAAGAATCATTGAAGAATTTCGCTTTTATTTTCATACAATCGTAACTAAAATAAGGATCTCCATTATTTTTGTCAAAATTGGAAATATTTTCAAATTTTCACCAGCTATGGGCAAATAGCTCCACTGCTTTTTGAATTCTTTGGTTGGCAAAGGCTAAAGGAGTAAACCCCAACAAAAAAATCAGGTTTGGTGTCTTGATAGGCAGATGGTGAAATACTGCAACACCCTACCGGCAACTCCTACAGCTGTGCTAGCTTCGACCATATTAGCTTGCCTTTCTGTAGGATTTTGTTTGCATTGTTGAGAAGGGGACTCTGACAACTAGGCAAACCTAGGTCTCCTTATCACCTGTCCAGACTTACATCTGGAGAGTCAATTCCAGCTTCGAATGATAGTCACAATAGACGCTACAGTGCACCAAACTAGATGCAGAATGCCATTGTCTTATTAAACAGAACGTTACCATCACATTTTTAATTTGTTGCTAAATTTTCTTCTATATATACATTATTATAATTAATAAAATTTAAGATTTCTAGAATGCCATTTTCAGGGGAGATAATTAACATAAAAATCTTTGACATTAGTAAAATGTGAAGAACAGGTACTAGACGTTGATCTTAGACAAAAAATGTAAAAACAAAAAAGAAACCTTTATATTTTTATATCATACTTTTCATATTAGATCATATGTCTTCATATTAGATCATATGGTATCACTGGTAGAATACTAAACATAATTAAATCCTTCTTAGATAAGAGAAAAATCCAGGTTGTCCTCAACGGTCGTACATCTAAACAATATGATATAAATGCGGGAGTGCCCCAGAGATCTATCCTTGGACCTCTACTGTTCCTGTTATTCATAAATGACCTCCCAGACAAAATTGCCTCTGAGATGGGTATATATGCTGATGACACCACACTCTATAGCAGGCATGACAGGAAAACAAATGAACATATATCTAAAGTAATGGCAGAAACACTAGAGGATGACCTCCAATCAGTAGTGGAATGGGGACAAAAATGGATGGTCACGTTCAATGCCGCCAAGACTAAACTGGTTTCATTCAATAATTACAAGAAACCTTCTCTACCACCTATAGCAATGGCCAACGACTCTTTATCTGAGAGTACGTCTTTCAAGCTCCTTGGCCTAACGTTCACAGGAAACATGAGTTGGAACAATTACATCGAGGGCATTGCCAGGGCCGCTGCGAGGAAGGTGGGCTCTCTCTACCGTGCTAGAAAACTTCTAACACCCGAAAGTATCCTGTACCTCTATAAGGCAACCATTCGCCCATGTATGGAGTATTGCTGTCATATTTGGGCTGATGCATCTGCTACTAGTCTCTCGCTCCTTGACAGGGTTCGAAAGAGAGTCGCAAATCTGATAGGCCCTAAACTGGCATCTAAGCTTCAGCCTCTGTCCCATCGACGAAACGTTGCATCCCTCTGCCTGTTCTACAAGTATTTTAATGGTGAATGCTCTGATGAACTGCAAGCACTTGTGCCTCCACGATGTGAACACCCTCGACAGACCCGACAAGCTGCTAAATCTCACCCCCACACTGTAGAGATCCCTAGATGTAAAAGATCTTTCTACTCTAGTAGTTTCTTCTCCCAGAACTGCTAGACTTTGAAATTCCATTCCAGGTCACTGCTTCCCCAACTGTACTGACATGCATAGGTTAAAGTGCAACGTGAACCAACATCTTGCTGCCCAAATCCCTACATAGTACCCCAGTAGTTGTTTCCCCTGATAGTAGCCCCCTACACCAAAGTGGCAATGTGCCTTGTTTGGGGTGAAAATGTAATTAAAAAAAAAAAAAAAAAAAAAATGTCGAGAGCGGCACTCTGGTAACTAGGCAAACCTAGGTCTCCTTATAACCAGCCCAGGCCTACATCTGGAGAGACAAAAAAAAAAATGTAACTAAATATCTAAAGATCAATCATATATTGATATTATAAATTTCTTTATTGTATTGAATAATAATAATAATAATAATAATAATAAAAAAGATGGCTTCATTATTGACTGAAAAAAGTTGATTACTTCAGCCTGTCTGTAACTGATAGATACTCAAGCCATTAATAATAGAAAGTTCTGTTTAGTAGGAATGGTTTCCTTTGAAAGTTTATTTATGTAGTAATTTAATCTCAATGCTGTGATGTGTTAAAAAAAAACAAAGAAAAATTTTTTTTTAAATAAGCAATTTTGTATACATTGCCCACTTCCTTTCTTCGTATTGTTCATCTAGTCCATAAAGTTGATAATTTGTGTTTTTTGGACTCATGAACACCAAAACTGCAAAATACAGAGATTTGTTTCATACTTGTATAATTCATATTTTCACTAGTGATAAGATTATTCCTATATGTTTCCCAGATTCTAATTCTTTTAAAATCTTTAAATATTTAGCTGTATCGTTTTTTTGTTCATTAGTTTACAAATTACCATAAAAACATGTAATATTAACACATATTTTCACAAACATAACAATACACTTGAGGGCAGGAGATATATCCCTTCCCTATATATATATATATATATATATATATATATATATATATATATAAAATGAACTCATTTTTCCCCCTAAGATTTTAATCTTAATAGGATTAAAAATCAAGACATTTCATGCCAATGTAATATGCACAACCTGCAGCACAATATCTAAGGTGTGTTATAGGCATATTACCTCTCCACTTCCTCGATAATCATAGATTCCTATATTTTTTTCTGTTGAGAGTTTACTGCCACAATTGGTTAAAATCAATGGAAGTAGTGAAATCTTTTCTCTCCAATAAACTCCTCCTTCCCCCGCCACCACTTACACCGTTTCCGGTATCGTTCACAAGGGACAGTTACGAAGGAACACCGGTTTGGGTTTTCTTTACTTCGTAGTTGCTTAAAAAAACTGGAATGGAATTTTAACGTTCCTTTTCGTTCTATGCTTTCTACTGGGTGAAACGCACCATGGACTTAACCGAATCGAAGGGTTATTTATGCTAATTTTTTTTTTTTTTTTTTTCTTCGCTTTTCGCTGTTTTTTGAGGGTTTTTTTTTTTTTCGAACACGTTCATCATTTTTTCCCCTTATTTTTGCTTTTTGTTTTTCTGATTTCTTTTTTAAAGAAGTTTTACGTTTGTTCAGTTTTGGTTTTCCGATTTTTTAAAAGAAGTTTAACATCGTTTTTTTTTTTTTAAACAGAGTTAATACTTCACTTATTCTTAACTTTACCCCCCCCCCCCCACACACACACACCTCCAAACACCCGGCCAACGCTAGGTACCCTCGCTAGTATATATATATCTATATATATATCTATATATATATATATATATATATATATATATATATATATTAGTGGCCTTGCAAGGGTAAAGGGGAGACAACCGAAGCAGCAACAAAACTGAAGCTGGCCTTCTAGGACACTATATATATATATATATATATATATATATATATATATATATATATATATATACAAATGTAGGCAAATTTGGGCATATTTTATTGGTTTGAAAATATAGGGTTTTTTTTTTTTTTTTTTTTGTTTTTTTCCTCTTGCTGTTATTTCAGATCATTTGAAACGATAGAAGCAAGTTTTAATCTCCTCTCCATCCAGAGTTTTTTGGGGAAATATATATATATATATATATATATATATATATATAGGCCAGAGTTTTTTTGGGGGGGGAAATATATATTATTGATAGCTTAAAATCAATAAATATTTATCATTTTATCATGGGAATTGTTTTAAACAAAACAAACAAAAGAATCGTTTTATGGCATCAAAAATTAGCAGAAATTTCTCTGCCATTCTCGATTCTAAATTACCCCAACATTAATTTTCATCCAGGTTTTACCCATATCAATATCATTTTTATTATGTTGATTTTTTTTTTTTTTTTTTACCTGGTCTCTCTTGCACATGTTAGCAATTCCAAATCTCTCCCATTATGAACCTTCTTCTGGGACAGATATTCTGACTAACTATATGCATAATAATAGTCACATGTGTATTTTATAATTTCTCAAACCTGTTTTTGTTTTAATGGTTTGCGTTCTTTTTATTTTAGTGCAATTTGAATACATAATTATTACTCGGGCTATGACAAAAGAATATTCTTTTCATTGTTTTGACTTTTGACTACATATACGACACAGTTAATCAACCGAGGACCACATCACTCTATATAAAAAACATGTAAGATATCAACGGATACACACTCGAGAGTCCAAACAATGAAAAGAATAAGCTGTTGTCATAGCCCTAATTATTACTACGTTAAAGTGTGTATTAAAGAAAAAAAAAAAAAAAAGAAAAACCTTGGTTAACCTGGCAATCATTTTTATGGAACAAAACAATGGGTTTTTTTCTTCTCAATGTCATTAACTATATGTTTCAAGAGAAATATTAAAAATAAAATACAAATAGACGAAGAAATTGTGGAATTTCTGTGGGGTCCCACTGATTTCTTTTAGAGCTATTCTCTAACTTGATTATGGCAACTAGTTCGAATATTTGTTGTTTATGGAATTCAGTTGAAATGATTTAAAAACCTTTTTTGTGTGTAACAGATTAGAAGCATATTTCTTATAAAAGCCCAAATTTTCCTTTTTTAAATTTAATTTTTAGAATTTTATTCGATAAACCACGAGTATATTTTGGAAGAGATTTTACTAAATTTCTTTTTGTTTATTTGAAGTTGTCCGTTTTCTAATAAATTTAATACATATTTTAATGCCAGTATTCAGTGTGCGTGAAATAAAAGATGGCCACCAACAGGATGAATGAGGAGGGAATGGGGAATGCACAAGTGAACAATACGAAATTATTAAAGAATTATATCTGTGTTGTATTAAAAACTTGTAATTTAATAACTTCTCATCACCAGTTGCATTAGTCATTAATGAAATGCAGAATGACCATTTTATTGTACTTATCAGCATTGAAATAATAGTGATGAATGAGGACACCTGTATACTCGTGCTACTAGCCCTCAACATATTTTTATTTGTTTTTCATAATTTTTAAAATATTTTCTACTTAAAAATAAAGCAAAACGTTTCTTTTTGCGGTTTATGAATGCCTGATATAAACGCAGACCCACGTGCAATTGTAAACGCCCATTGGTTTTCTTGTAAAATTAAGAATAGTTATTTAGGGCTTGTTTCGTATTTTAATTTATTTGCTTTCTCTCTCCTTAGCTTTCTTTCTCTCGCCTTAGCTTTCTTTCTTGCGCCTTCTCTCTCTCGCCTTAGCTTTCTTTCTTTCGCCTTCTCTCTCTCTCTCGCCTTAGCTTTCTTTCTTTCGCCTTCTCTCTCTCTCTCGCCTTCTCCCTCTCTCTAGCCTTCTCCCTCTCTCTAGCCTTCTCCCTCTCTCTAGCCTTCTCCCTCTCTCTAGCCTTCTCCCTCTCTCTAGCCTTCTCCCTCTCTCTAGCCTTCTCCCTCTCTCTAGCCTTCTCCCTCTCTCTCTCTCTCGTCTTCTACCTCTCTCTCTCGCCTTCTACCTCTCTCTCTCTCGCCTTCTACCTCTCTCTCTTTCGCCTTCTACCTCTCTCTCTCTCGCCTTCTACCTCTCTCTCTCTCGCCTTCTACCTCTCTCTCTCTCGCCTTCTACCTCTCTCTCTCACGCCTTCTACCTCTCTCTCTCTCGCCTTCTACCTCTCTCTCTCTCGCCTTCTACCTCTCTCTCTCTCGCCTTCTACCTCTCTCTCTCTCTCGCCTTCTACCTCTCTCTCTCTCTCGCCTTCTACCTCTCTCTCTCTCGCCTTCTCTGTTTCTCTCTCGCCTTCTCTGTTTCTCTCTCGCCTTCTCTGTTTCTCTCTCGCCTTCTCTGTTTCTCACTCGCCTTCTCTGTTTCTCACTCGCCTTCTCTGTTTCTCACTCGCCTTCTCTGTTTCTCACTCGCCTTCTCTGTTTCTCACTCGCCTTCTCTGTTTCTAACTCGCCTTCTCTGTTTCTCTCTCGCCTTCTCTGTTTCTCTCTCGCCTTCTCTGTTTCTCTCTCGCCTTCTCTGTTTCTCTCTCGCCTTCTCTGTTTCTCTCTCGCCTTCTCTGTTTCTCTCTCGCCTTCTCTGTTTCTCTCTCGCCTTCTCTGTTTCTCTCTCGCCTTCTCTGTTTCTCTCTCGCCTTCTCTCTCTCTCTCGCCTTCTCTCTCTCTCTCGCCTTCTCTCTCTCTCTCGCCTTCTCTCTCTCTCTCGCCTTCTCTCTCTCTCTCGCCTTCTCTCTCTCTCGCCTTCTCTCTCTCTCGCCTTCTCTCTCTCGCCTTCTCTCTCTCTCGCCTTCTCTCTCTCTCGCCTTCTCTCTCTCTCTCGCCTTCTCTCTCTCGCCTTCTCTCTCTCGCCTTCTCTCTCTCGCCTTCTCTCTCTCTCTCGCCTTCTCTCTCGCCTTCTCTCTCTCTCTCTCTCGCCTTCTTTCTCTCTCTCTCGCCTTCTCTCTCTCTCTCGCCTTCTCTCTCTCTCTCGCCTTCTCTCTCTCTCTCGCCTTCTCTCTCTCTCTCTCGCCTTCTCTCTCTTTCTCGCCTTCTCTCTCTCTCTCTCTCTCGCCTTCTCTCTCTCTCTCGCCTTTCTCTCTCTCTCTCTCTCGCCTTTCTCTCTCTCTCTCTCGCCTTTCTCTCTCTCTCTCTTGCCTTTCTCTCTCTCTCTCTTGCCTTTCTCTCTCTCTCTCTCGCCTTTCTCTCTCTCTCTCTCGCCTTTCTCTCTCTCTCTCTCTCTCGTCTTTCTCTCTCTGTCATCTTTCTCTCTCTCGCCTTTTTCTTTCTCTCTCGCCTTTTTCTTTCTCTCTCGCCTTTTTCTTTCTCTCTCTCTCTCGCCTTTTTCTTTCTCTCTCTCTCGCCTTTTTCTTTCTCTCTCTCTCTCTCGCCCTTTTCTTTCTCTCTCTCTCTCTCTCGCCCTTTTCTTTCTCTCTCTCTCTCTCGCCCTTTTCTTTCTCTCTCTCTCGCCTTTTTCTTTCTCTCTCTCTCGCCTTTTTCTTTCTCTCTCTCTCGCCTTTTTCTTTCTCTCTCTCTCTCTCTCTCTCGCCTTTTTCTTTCTCTCTCTCTCTAGCCTTTTTCTTTCTCTCTGGCCTTTTTTTCTCTCTCTTTCTTGCTTTGGCTTTCTCTCTTTCTCTCTGGATCTCTCCCTCTCTCACTATTTTTCTATTTCTCTCCCTCTCTTTCTTTTCCTATTTCTCTCTTTGTCTTGCATTCCATGAGCAATGTTTTAGACAAAGCATAAAGAATTGCTGTTTTCTAGATTGGGATCCATTCATTTAACACTTATGGTTGTCTAGTTTCTTCTTTTGAAGTATTTAGTTATTTATTCTATTTTATTTTTTAGCTGTTTACATCAAGTGGTTTCATGTCTCGTCTCTAGCGATTTCCATAAAGAAAATTACATTGCCAGACAGAGACCAAAATAGAATATGTTTCTAGACTTTAAATAATTTTTATTGGTACACTGGTAACCATTTCGTAATTGTAAACTGGTGAGAATAACATTGTGCATCTAATGAAATGGTTTCAGCTTTGTTAAATGACCTGACAATATTCAATGTTCATGGGAGTAAATAAGGTTTTATTGTTGGAAAGGGAAATAGATTCCGGGTAAACAGAACGCAAATGAGAGAGGGAAATGCCATTATAAAAACAACAAAAGCAAAAAATATGATGACATCAACAACAATTTTTGAATTAAGTATCGATTTGTAATGAGTTGGCGCTTCTGTGTGTATATAGCAGTTGCAAGAGTTGAGCATGATTTTACCATGGAAACAGTTTTTTTGTTTGTTTATTCCTTACTCTTATCTTGTTGCTGCTGATAATGTCTCCAGGGTTTCAATTTTTTTTTAATTTAATTTTTTTAATTAAGTTTGTTGTCATTTTTCTCTACTTAAATTGGCATTTCAGTTCCCATGTTCTGTGGTACAAGTAGAAAGGAAGAGGAGTTTGAAACAATTCTAACCATTGACAAGCACGAGTATCTACTTTTCTTTTCATATTTCCTTTCTTCCATCTTTTTTTTTTTTTTTAAATGTTTTACCATCTTTATTTTCTTGTGTTCTCTCGTTCTACCCCTTCCCCTCCCCTTCTCGCTCTTTCCCTTCCCCCTCTTTCCCTTCCCCCTCTTTCCCTTCCCCCTCTTTCCCTTCCCCTCTCCTTCTCACTCTTTCCATTCCCCTCTCCTTCTCACTCTCTCCATTCCCCTCTCCTTCTCACTCTTTCCATTCCCCTCTCCTTCTCACTCTTTCCATTCCCCTCTCCTTCTCACTCTTTCCATTCCCCTCTCCTTCTCACTCTTTCCATTCCCCTCTCCTTCTCACTCTTTCCATTCCCCTCCCCTTCTCACTCTTTCCATTCCCCTCCCCTTCTCACTCTTTCCATTCCCTCTCCTTCTCACTCTTTCCATTCCCTCCCCTTCTCACTCTTTCCCTTCCCCTCTCGTTCTTTCCCTTCCCCTCTCGTTCTTCCCTTCCCCTCTCGTTCTTTCCCTTCCCCTCTCGTTCTTTCCCTTCCCCTTCTCGTTCTTTCCTTTCCCCTTCTTGTTTTTTCCTTTTTCCTTCATTTCCACTTTTCATTCATTTTTTTCCCATCCTGTTCTTCTTCCTTAACTCCATCCTCACCCCCTTTCCTCCTCGTTCTTTCCTCCCCCTCTCTCATTCTTTCCATCCTTTCCTTCCCCCTCTCTCGTTCTTTCCTTCCCCCTCTCTCGTTCTTTCCTTCCCCCTCTCTCGTTCTTTCCTTCCCCCTCTCTCGTTCTTTCCTTCCCCTCTCTCGTTCTTTCCTTCCCCTCTCTCGTTCTTTCCTTCCCCTCTCTCGTTGTTTCCTTCCCCCTCTCTCGTTGTTTCCTTCCCCCTCTCTCGTTGTTTCCTTCCCCCTCTCTCGTTGTTTCCTTCCCCCCCCCATCTCTCGTTGTTTCCTTCCCCCCCATCTCTCGTTGTTTCCTTCCCCCCCATCTCTCGTTGTTTCCTTCCCCCCCATCTCTCGTTGTTTCCTTCCCCCCCATCTCTCGTTGTTTCCCCCCCCCATCTCTCGTTGTTCCCCCCCCCTCTATCGGTGTTTCCTTCCCCCCCCCTCTCTCGTTGTTTCCTTCCCCCCCTCTCTCGTTGTTTCCTTCCCCCCCCCTCTCTCGTTGTTTCCTTCCCCCCCTCTCTCGTTGTTTCCTTCCCCCCTCTCTCTCGTTGTTTCCTCCCCCCCTCTCTCGTTGTTTCCTTCCCCCCCCATCTCTCGTTGTTTCCTTCCCCCCATCTCTCTTCTCATTCTCTCTTTCTTTCTCTCTCTCTCTCTTACTTTTGCTTGACTTCTTTCATGTTGTTTATGTTTTTCTCTTTTTTGAAGACTATTGTATGGTTATTTTTCGTCTCCTTTGTGTACAGTTTATTTTTTCTCATTTTACCCCCCCCCCCCCAAAAAAAAAAAAAAGTTGTAAATTAATATTGTTAAAAAATATAAATAAACTTCATAGATTACTATGAAAATCCTCGTATTTTGTTTGTAATCATTTTGCAAATAGATATCAATGTTCTATTTAAAGTTTGTTAAATTTATGCAACATCTGTTTGGCCATGTCACACTTTTTCAATGTTTCTAGAATGGGCAAGTGCTTCAAGCTGAGTTTTAAAACCTGATCACTTTGTAAGCTCTTTGTGTATGCATTAAAAAAATTAGAATGGGAAAGAAGTGTCTAAAGACACATCAGCAGCAGCAACAAGATAAGAATAGGAATAAAAAAAAACTTTCCATGTTAAATCATGCTGGAATCTTGCAACTACTACATACACACAAACGCCAACTCATTACAAATCGATACTTAATTGAAATTTTTTTTTATTGGGTGGGAGAGGATAACATTGGTTGCAGAGTATAAATACTTATTTAATAAAAAGAAATCTCTTTCTCAAATAAAATCAAACCGATAATCGTTGGTTTAGAAAGCAGATGTTTAATCAAATGGGCCACAGTGATTTACCTCTGAAAACTATCAATGAAACAGGTCAGATAAGATTTTTGATCATAACCAAGATGACAACACTTAACATTAAAAAAAAAAATTTTTGTTTTATAAATGTAAAGCAGTTTATTCCTATTTAAGGAAACAGTTTTTTTTATATACTTCAAAGCATAAAGACACATGTTAAGCTTAATTTTCTTTTGATTATTAAATATTAATCAGTTAATTCCTATTAGCGTAATCCTTCTCTCTCTCTCATACAAAACCCCCAACAACCATGACCTCAATACACACACTTTCTGTCTGAAATCATTTGTGTTTGCTTAAGTGTAATCTCCTATCTTTCTCAACATGCTTATTTTTTTAAAATGAAAAGGTCGGCTATTTATTCAATCCCATCCCACTTTTATAGATAGCCAATGAAAATGGTTAAAATATTAGCGATTCTGGAACATGTGTAATTTATTACTTTTTCCTAGTGTCAATAGGGAGAGAAGTAGTATATTTAAATGAATGAGAAAAAACTCCCTTCTTTCTTTATTTATGTGTAAAAAATATCGTCAGGACTAAATATTAAAATTGAGGTAATCAATTGAAAATGATTTTATTTTCTTATAAGCTGCAACCAATATTTGGCATACAAGTCTAACAAAACCCGGTTGTTTTATGCATATTTTTAAGAAAGCTATTTGGGTCAATGAAATAGGGGAAAATATGACATATCTATATTCCTCCCACTCGTAATTATTTTTGTGATTACTACAACTACTTTCAGTAAAATTTTCTTGATAAGAATAACAATTTGCAGTCCCCTCAATTCTTGCATACCCGGAACAGCTCAAGGCAAAAACTTTCTACTTAAGCACTTTTCAAGTCCACTTTTTACACTTATTTGTCAATCTTTTCTACAATTTATCTTTTTTTTTTTTCTTATTCTTTCTATAAGTTATGAAGTGGAATAAAGTAGTTTCTGTCCTTTTCTATTCTAAATTTAAAAAAAAAAAAAAAAATGAAGTAGAATTACTTCAAGTGATTTCATTTTGCTTTTTTAATCATTTTTTTTTCAAAAATTACAATAGAAGAGGATAGCAAAAACTTTCCTCCACTTGAAAACTTACAACGAACACAACTATTACCATCATGTTTTTTATTGTCTTAGAAAACTTCCCTTTTCTCTTCATCTTATGTTAATTTTTATAAAGTTTTATTCTTTTTAGTTGCTTCTATCCACTACGCATATGCACCCTCCTGATTTGTGTTATTTAATTTTTTCATCTTTCCTAACCTCTCATTTCTACCTGCAGATGGTTGATATTTTGTCAGTTTTTATTTTTATTCTTGTGTTGGGATGAATGAAAAAAACAGACAAAAAACAAACATAAATATTAAGAAATTGCTTATCTTTCTATGTTACAGCTGTTCTTAAAAGTAGTCATTTTTCCTTCAAACTAATAAAAACATTAAATTTAGCAATGTCTGATTAATTGCAATATTGACACATAATCAAAACTATTTATCAATGATTTGTATTATTTGGATTCTTTGCACTTGTAAGTATTATTTTCACAACGTTTCAGTCGATATAATCTCTGATCTTTAAGGGCATCGTGTTGAACTCTCTCATTCTGTCAGCCATGGACTGGGTAGAAGTCCTAAGCAATTTGTAATTGTATTTTGAGTATTACCTGCACTGAGGATTGAACCTTCAGAAGAGTGTAACTTTACAACTGAATTTTATGAAGTACTTTATCCAATATGCCAGTTACTTTGATAAGATATACCTGAAGAAGGTCTGAGGTTATATCAACGAAAACGTTGTGAAAATCATACTGATGATGAGAACAGTAATCCGAAGAATCCAAAGTATATGAATAATCGTCATCTAAAAAAAAAAAATCAAGAAACATACTATATCTGTTTAATACTTAAGCTCTCGAACACTTGTTTGTTTGCATAATAAATGTTTTAAAATAGCAGGAAGAATAGTGAGAAATGGAGGAAAATAGAAGTATTAATACCAGCAGCAACATGAAGGAAAGTAAGAATATCGTACAAAGATGAAAAAGGAAGACTTGAAAATTCCAAGACATCATGAAAACAATATTTTAGGCTTCAGGTGCACTTTTATTCATTAGCGGGTTTAATAAATAACTAAATTGATGGATGTTCAGGTACACACTAATAATGTTAGAAAAGTCTTAATAATTTCTTCTCAACTCTGATGACTAAAATGAAAACTTGTGTTTTAAGGAATCATTTACAATAACTAAATGTATTTAAGCGCTAAAAAGCACCAAAAAAAAAAAAAAAAGAAAAAAGTTTGACATACTATGAAATGCATATATCGAACTAATCTCTGAATCTTTTTTAATAATCGTCTTTAGGGATTAAATACCCCCCTCCAACAGTTGTTACAATGGTAAAACAAAGCAAAGCAAACTATTTTTGGTATATGTGTATGCTGTCTTTCTTATATGTTTTAGAATACTTACTGTTAGATGATGCATGTATATCTATATATATAAAACACTCCATTTCACAATAGCTGTTTCATTCTTAGGTTAGATGTTATCACTGTTTGAATATTGAATGGATTACATTTCAGGCATACATTGTCGATGTGCAAATAACACTCAAGATGAGAACAGTAGTCAGAAGAGCCCAAATAATACGAATAATCAATCCTCATCTTCAAAATTCAGAAACGTTATATTTATCAATGACTTCTTTTTGTGATGGCATCTTCACCCAATCTGAATAAAGCCGGCTCCACATGTTGCATTGGCTTTGTCTTCTATTTCTCCACTCTTTGTGATGTTCATCCAACGACTCATATTTCAAGTGACGTGGGACAGACATGGGTTCCAAATAGCTAACCAATTCTTCAGTTTGAATATGTTGAGGTTTCTAGTACTGCCCTTCATCTTTTCTATCCTCAGTGAAAGAGAAGTCCGTCTAGACTGAGGCAATTTAAATTTTTATCCCAAACCAGTGCCCCTTTTTTAGGAGCTCAATTTTCTCCACATTAAAAACTGACCTTGTGTCTAATTCTTTTGTGGAGAAAGAAATTGAATAGAAACATAAATGCAGAATATTTGTTTTGTCATTAAAGTCCTCATTAAGTAAAATAAATTTAAATAAAAAATTGATTTAAAAAAAAGTGAGCAAAAATAAAGCTATTAACTGAAATATTTCACATTTATACAAAAAATAACTATTAGTAATTAAGATGGAAAAAACAAACATAATAGCAAAAAAGCTTACATGGTTATATACAAGTTAAAAAAGAAATGTTAAAATTTGTTCACTTCGACATAAACTTTGAGGTTATGGTAATGGTGATAAAGTTTTTGACATTATTATTTTTTTCTCTTTCTGATGGAAGCTTGTGAGTAACTCTGGATGGTTCATTTTCTTTTTCTATCAATGCTGATGTTCCTCAGGGCTCTATTCTAAGTCCAACACCATTTCTTCTCCATATAAATGACTTTCCAGAGAATATATTATTCAGAGTAGCAACATTTATTCTGGTATTGCTTCTTGCCCAGCATCTTTGGATCAATTGAAATATGCAGCTGATTTAGAAGTTGATCTGGATTCATTTATGGGTTGGGGTAAGAAATAGCTGTTTCATTTAATCCTGTTATGACTCAACTACTGTCTTTCAATTGTAGGCGTGTCCCTTTCCTTCCTGAGAATCTTATGGATAGCTCTGCTCTTGATGAGAAATCGACTCTAAAACTTGTTTGTCTTTCTTTCTCATCTAATCTTTCTTGGAGTTCATATATTAAATCCATTGCTTTTTCTGCTTCTCATAAAATTGGTGCTCTATACCGCTTTTAACACTTTTTCACACCAGGAGCTATTCTCTATCTCTACAAATCTACTATCAAACCATGTATGGAGTATTGTTGTCATATTTGGGCTGGTGAATCTCTGCACCATTTGAAGGTGCCTGATAAATTGCAGAAACCCATCTGTAATTTGGATGGCCAAAAAGTAGCACTTTCTGGGACATAGAATCTTTTCCAGCCATTGGATTTTGCTGAAAATTACCCAAAAGCAAGACCACATTGATATACATCTGGAAACGGAATATTTGACCGTGGAAAAATTCTGAGGCTTGAACCCCAGGGTGTTTTAGTGGTGAAAAACACACGTTTTTGACCTAATTTTTATTTTTCCCCTAAAATTTAAGGCATCAGTTAGGGGACCATATAGTTATTTTAAGAAAACACTCCTTAAACTGTAGTAAGTAAATTTCGATTGAAACTGAACACAGTTGACTAAGGTATATATAAGTAAAATGAAATGCTTTCTTTATTTAACTTCAAAATTTAGCTGAATTTGTCAGCTTCTAATGTTACCATGAAAACATTTATCATTATAACTTTTATTTTTTTATATGTACAAATATTTTCTTTTTTTTTCATTTTGGAAATTAACTGTAAGCTTTAATCTTTCAAATACAATCAAAAAGTAGTCGGAAACCTACAAAAAAATTATGATGAATCGGCTTTCAAAACTATGCCCCTCCCCCATTTTTTTTTTTTTTACCGCCGTTCTTGCCTGTACCTGTCAGAATTAAGTGATTTTTATATTTTGCCCGCTTGACTGTTTTTTTTTCTTAATTTCAGCACAGAAGTAGTAATGACTCTCTCCCCCTTTCAGTAATAAATTCTCATCCTTTAGCCTAAAACACTGTAATCGTTCCTACTAATGGTGGTTCTAAAAACATACCCGAAACAAGGTTAGTCAAATGCTGCTGAGTTTTTTTTTTTTTTTCAATAGTGAAGGAAAAAGGTGGAGCAGTTTTAGAGGGAAGTGTTCAAATAGTAACTTGTTTAAGGATGTGTAGAAACAAAAAGAAGCTTTCTTTAACTTTTCTATTTTGTTATCTATGCTCCTGGATAACACCAGGTATCATTTCTAGAACTACGTGTATGGATCTTTTTTGCTTTTAAATTTTATTAACATAATTAATGGCCCTATCTGCCTTGCTCGATCACAAGAAGGAAAAAGATATAAATGCAAGGCCTGTTTCTCAACCAACTTAACAGTACACATAATGTTTGGCTGGCATTAGAACAGGCAAAGAAAAAGCCATGCTTAGAGAAGAGGCTGCGTTTACTTAGGGATATCTATTGCTTGGCTTTCAGTGAACATTAATTGTCAAAAAGAAAAGGCTAACCAACTACCAAGGGAGGAACAGGGCGAGTGTGGAGGAAATTTTTTTTCATCATTCAACGGCAATACTTCTGTTTCATTGCTATTAATAATCAAAGATAAATTTTCCACACACACACACACACACACACACACACACACACACACACACACACACATATATATGTATAATTTTTTTTCTCAGAAACATCATTTACTCATTCAATGTTATTAACCATTTCCTAATCAAAGTCCTTGTAGAAAGATAGGTCAGAGGAAACCTATAAGGAACACACCACATCACACACATGTACATATATAATAATGTCTACAATAAATGCATTTTCTAAATATAAAACTAACCTTTTCTACCTACTCCTTATCTTTTTTTTTATATAAAGCCAAGAGATTCTGTAGGATTCAACATTGAAATAAATCCTTTTTAATTAGCTTCCCAAATTCAAAACACTCCACTTAGTTTAATCTCCAAACTTTAAAAGAAATATAAAATATAATTTTATCTCGGAATATGATTTTTTTTTTTTAGCAACAGATAAACTATTACAAAATGCGAGGAGTGCATTAGTTTTAAATATTTGAGTCAAGGAAGATGAACTTTTATTTGATTTCTCTTTTCAAGGTTTTATTAAGTAAATTAAATCAGCGATGATGGTTGATAATATCGAATGACTGATTTGAATTTATTCTTTTGTAAATTGCACAAATCTTTGTGCGACCAGGCTTGCAAATTAATAATGTATTTATCTCTGGAGGGAAAGGGAACGGGTTTAACATTTCCATGTCTCTATAAAAATTATTCAAAGTTTTCTGATATAATCAAGAGTCAACTAAAAAACAAAAAGTATCCCTCATTATTTAGCTTATTTGGATTACTGTTATCTCTAGTGTTATTTTCACATTTCAGTCGATATGATCTCCTGCCTTCGGGTGCATCTTGTCAAACTTGGGGAATCTTTTCTGTCTTTCTGCCAAACTTTTGGAATCTTTCTGCTGGAATTTTAATCCACGGAGATAGCATGCTCTTGTTTTGTCAGCCATGACTGGATAGAAGTCCTAAATAATCTGCAATTGTATTTTAAGAGCATCCTACCCCATGAATTAAATAAGGGGTTCTACTTGAAATTCTGTGCAAATTCCTGGGTTCGACAGAAACATTTCAGTGTTCGACCAGCTACATCTGAAGAAAGGCAGAGGTTACATTGATTGAAACATTGTGAGAATAGAACTCGAGATAAGGACAAGAGTTGAAAGAATCCAAATAATATGAAAAAATCTGAAACAAAAAACCTAGTTAGAAAAGTCTTCACATTTGTTATTTCATTTAAATTCTGATTTAATTATTTCATTCATTGTTTTCATTTTAATCTTCTATTAGCGGGATCTGTGGAAATTCCACAGCAGACTCTTTCATATGTAATATATTGATGTTGGCATTTTTGTGGATGTTCAGTGTAAATGGGGACACCCTTATATTGTTGAAGCTCGTTTGTTAAAACTGCCAAAGAATTTATCTAAGCTAGCAGAATTGCCCGGCGTAGTCCGAGTGTAAAATATGCTTAAATATGATATTTTAATTCATGCAGATTTCATATATATATATATATTGTTTTAGACAATTTTTTATTGATTCTTTTGAAATTGAGATTTCAAAAAAAAAAAAAATATATGTATATATATATATATATATATATGTACTAGTGGGAGGGGTACCTGGCTTTGCCCGGTCGTAAAATAAGCTTAAATATGATCTTTTAATTTGTCCAGATTTCATATATTATATAGAGTCATAATTTCAAAATTTTAAAAAAAAAAAAAAGTATTTGGATGCCATCAGCTAATTCTTGGTAAAATTATTTATAAAAAAAAAATAGATGACCCAAGTGCTATCATCTGTAACTGAAACCAAAACTTATGAAAAATTCTTGATAAAATTATTTATTCCAAGAAATGGAAGGTCATAACAATTAAACAAGTCACTCGGAAGAAAAAAGATGTTAGCGTGATAAAATAACACACACACACACACACACACACACACACACACACACACACACACACACACTATTATATTAATATACAGATTAAGATCCAAGCACAAGAAAATGCCTACCATTTTATTTGAATCTATTTTCACTAAACTGCACCGGGAGAATTTCTGTCATTTTTGAATGTAGGTTTTCCATAAGTTATGAATGATCCAACCAGCTGATGTGACCAAAATGAGATTTTCAGACACTCTGGCCTTGCTAAGTTTAAACAACTTTCCACTTTATTTACTTATTTTTATTGACAAAGTTTTTATTTTATTAAAAAGAAAACATTGAAGGGAAATGTATGAAGATTGTTCCAGAAGCAAAGCTTCCTAATTTTTTTAATTTTTAACTCAAAAAATTTAACAGCTATGAAAACAGAACTAGTACCATTAAAATAAGTAACCTTTTGTGTTTCAGTATTTCTTTTTCTACATAGTACCACTATTCTCAATACATTTCTGCTTCTGACGCACATCCATGACAGGAGTTGCTTTCTTGAAGTCTCACACCATCAGTATCTGCAACAGAGATGAAACTTTCAGGTTATGAATAAGTTCAGTCATCATAACAATGCAATTTGCAATCCCTTCTGATCCATTTGGGCAGAATAAAAAAAACATGGAGGGGATTACTTTTGGGATACCCCTCATAATAAAAGATGTCAAATATCTTAGAAAGCAAACAGTTGGAAGTTTGAATTAGTTTCGTTTGGAAGGTGCTGAATAATTTGGATAAAATTTGGAAATGAAACCAAAAATAGAAACTTAATTCAGTT
The DNA here is from genome assembly GCF_053919585.1 of Euprymna scolopes. NCBI lineage: Eukaryota > Metazoa > Mollusca > Cephalopoda > Sepiida > Sepiolidae > Euprymna > Euprymna scolopes. The sequence continues at coordinate 38,805,822 of NC_136514.1, forward strand.
GTTCGGATCAACAATAGATGGTGTTTTGTTTTACGGTAATGAATGCTGGACACTTATAAGTATCATGAGAAGCAGGTTGGCTGGGATTTATGCTTGAATGTTGAGAGCCGTCGTTGGTTATATTTGGAAAGATAGATTAACAAGCAAGAAGCTTTATACTGAACCAAAAGGCATATCATCGTTATTGAATATCCATTGACCACAGGTGTACCTTTGGCAATTGTGGGAAAAAAGAAGAGAAGGTAGATCAGCAATAACTTGTGTGGACTATAGAAAAATGACATGCGATAGATCACTGAAGAATTGAAGAGGATTATAGATAAACATAAATTGAAGGAACTGATCAGTGATGTCTGAATAAGATAGAATTATATTATTGAATTAGTTTGGAACTATTTTGGAGATGAGTAAATTGTATAATTTTTTATTTAATTATTTGAACTATTATCCTTATCTTCTAGTTGTTTTTTACAACGCATTGGGTATTTATGTAAGGGGTCACATGAAGGTTGCCAACATTTTTAAGTAAAAATGATTTGTGGAACAAATCAAATTTGGACTTGGAACACCCAGTCAGTATCGGTAAATACTCAACCACCGTCACCTCCCCTTTTCTAGTATTAACCCTAAAAGGGTTGATTTGCCATCTACTCAACAATATTAGGAGGATAAATTTTATTGCTTTTCAGGTGTTCAATGAATGATTAAATCCATGAGTTCTGAAATCTATCTGCTACATATCTCATTTTTTTTCTTTCCATTTCTTTTCTTCATCTAGGCCATTCGTGATGGTGTTATTGAAGCAAGCATTGACCATGATCAGTGTTATGTGCAGTCAAAGGAAACAAGTGATATTTACTCAACCAGGGAGCCCATGACCGCCTTTCACCAGAGAATCAAATTCTGTTTGGACATTCATAACTCCTCAGTCAAGGTAAGTGACATACAGACAAGTTCACAGAAAAAAGACAACAATGCTGATAAAGGCAAAGCCTTTTTTCTTTCAGCTTATTTAAAAAATGTCCTGCAAAATAAGGACAACTCTCAGTTAATTTGGAATGGCATTATTTGTTTTTCTTATTTTTTTCTTTTATAAGGGTATTTACTGTTTATCAAGGCTGTAGGTCATTCAAGAATAAAAGTTAATGTGTGTTGGGTGATCAGTGAGACAACATTGTGATCATAAGTAATGGTGGAAATTTGTGAGAATTTGATTATTTAAGAGGATGGCACAACCAGAACTTGTTTACATTGGACTTGAAAATGACCATGTTATTGTCAGTTGGGAAGTAGTCCTGTGGTGTAGTGTTCTACAGACAATTGTTTGATATAAGATTCAACAAAGATTTTTTGTTTTTGGTTATTTGTACTTAGAAGCAGGTCTGAATTAGAAGCAGAGGTTGGGATTTGGTTGGGAAAAGCTGGACTCCTCTGATCCTGGAAGTAAGTAATATGCTGGAAAGACTGACTTTTCATCTGTTGTAGTATTATATTAGCATGCCAGGGTAACGCTGAGTAACCTGGTCAATTATTATTATTAGTAAAATAAAACAATTAAATTTTGGAAAATTTGGATTTACAGGTTGGAATGTTTAGTCAGGAACAAAATAAATGAAGTTGATTTAAAAATTTTAAAGTAGATTGGAATTTGGTTAAGCAAACAAGGATTTAGTTTATGTAAACGACATGTGATTTGGTCTGTTTGCTGACGGAGATATACGTAGTTAGAGCAGAGATCAAGCTAAAGAGTTGGTGAGAAACGCTTTAGCAAACAGACGTGTATACGACCTCATTGAAAGCAGAAGGGGGAACTAGTGAAAATGTAGAAAGAGACTCAGCATGCCAACCTTTGACAAGGGAATCCATAAGAATACAATCCATGTAAAATATAACTCGTTATGCCGTTTTTTTGCAGTTTGGACATGAGAAGGTATGTGTCATTTGGTCTGAGACAAGCAGAAATACTTTTATTCGTGATTGTAAGAAGAACTGTTTTTTAAAGTTTGTGTCACATTTGTTAACTATCTGTGTTTGTGAAGAAGCGGCCGCACACACAATGAACATTATGCATACACAATCTCACACTCCTACTAGACAACACAGTGTATACATCACAACGTCAAACAGAATCTGTTAAATGGATGCTGTTTATATACACTCACTCTCTTCTACATAACTCTGATTTTTACTTTTCGATTGAATTGTATGTAATCCAACTTTTTTGCTATATTATTTCTCATCTACTCTGGATTTACCTACTACTTTGAGTCTTTTTTGTAAATTGTATTTTTAAAGACAAACAAAAGAATTTCAATAACGGCACATTTTATGAGACATATTTTTTGTGGCTATTGATTTTTTGAAGAATAGATGTTTCAAAATGACAAGAAGCAAAATTTGTCATTCTAAAAGAAAAGAATAATTGTGTACCCAATGAATCTGTTTGGTACTGTTTCTTCAGATTTAATTACTCCAAGAATTTATATGCTGTTAATCAGGCTTAAAAAATGTATAGCCTAATGAATTGAGAATAGACACTATTTCAAGTTTCATTTTGAATAGGAGATTGCTTTTTATCTCTTAGTCCATTTTTTGTTGAACTTTGTGAAGATTTTTGGCAGTAGTAGCTAATTGCATTGAATCAAACTTTCCTATTTGTTTTATTATTTACATTGGGATAGATACTTTTGTAGAACTTTTGAGCCCCAAGTCTATCTTAGCATTTTTTTTATTTTGCAAGACAGTGTTGAAAAAATCTCTCATTGATGAACAGTTTTTATAGCGGCATCTTTTTTGACCAGCCATTTTGGTACAAAGAAAAAAAATAACACAAAAGTGATAATTTGTCGAAATAAAATGAAAAATTGTACTCAACATATCATTTAGATGATTTATCAACCACGAGCCTCTCTTTCTTGGACATGGTTAAAAAGAATTTCTAACCCTATAGGTCTCTCCGTCTGCTAAGCTCCATCCAAAAATTTAAATATAATTGAACAAATATCTTGCGGTAATTTTGGCCTTATCACGGTAGCCTTTACACTTCAGTGGTAATATGCATTGTTTTAGATGAACAAAATTTAAAAGGAATAATGTAATGGAGTACGGATGCACATATGCAAATGCATGGGAAATTACGTCACTGGTAAAGAAAAAGACTATAAAGAAGAAGACAGTCATGTTTGAAAGCATGTTCGGGATCACGTTAGAAGCATTTTTCAGACCACGTTTGCGAAGACCATCACATGAGGAACATTACAACAATAACGAGAGATGCTGATGAGGATTGGGTATATGTATTATTCTTCAGACTACTGTTCTCATCTTGAGTGTGATTTTCACAATGTTTCGGCCGATATAACCTTGTTGAACTCGGGAATTTGGACGGAATTTCTAGCGGAACCCTTTATTTACTTCACGGAGGTAGCGTGCTCTTGTTCCATCAGCCATGAAGTAATTCGCAAATGTATATTTCAGTTGCTCACACTGAGGATTGAACCTTCAACCTCCAGGAGAATATCACTTTTACAATTGATTTTTCCCAGTACTCTAACCACTGCGCCACGGGTCCTTACATTGAGATAGATACTTTTGTAGAACTTTTGAACCCTTGCAGACAATTCTAGTACGGATTTTAGGAGCCTTAAACCTACTTTTTATTTCTAGTTATAAATATCACCATTTATTACTAATCATTACTATATATTAATGTATATCTCTATACTAATTACTTGTATATATTAATCTTTTTACTTATTACTTGTATATATTATCTATTGTTTATAATTACTGGTTCCCATATCGTATTGAATTCTATACTAATAAAAAAAATATAAAAATCAATTGTAAAAGTGATATTCTCCTGAAGGTTGAAGGTTCGATCCTCAGTGTGGGCGACCGAAATATACATTTGCGAATTACTTAGGACCTCTATCCAGTCATGGCTGATGGAACAAGAGCAATAAAGGGCTCCACTCAACATTCTGTCCAAATTTCCGAGTTTGACAAGATACACCTGAAGAAGGTTGGAGGTTATATCGACTGAAACGTTGTGAAAATCACACTCAAGATGAGAACAGTAGTCCGAGGAAATAAATGTTGTACAAAAAAGGGCGAGTTTAAGTTCTTTTCTATTCTTTTTCCGCTTTGCAACTGAGGCTACAAAGTGTTGGTTCCCAGACAACATTACATTAGTATAAAAATTCTTTATATGGCGCTAGACACAGATATGAATAACAAAAAAAGTCTGTATAACATGTTTCTTTTTAAAACTTCTCTCTTGAAACATTCTCAATCACATTACTTTTTGAACACATCTTTTCTTCTAATCCCTTCCCATCCCTTTCTAACAACTGGTTCACTATAATAGAAAGAAAAAACAACTGCCAGTAAGGAAGAAAGTGACCCTAACCCTTCACCAAACACATGCACTAATTTGGTTCCTAGGGATCTCAAGGGGAATAAATATCACATTTTATTTTTTAATTATTATTTTTTTCTTTTTACAATAACCAGTTTGAAGTCACACAGAATCCAATAATGTAAGGTTTGTATGAGTATCTTGGGTAGTTTCAAAGTTTTAGCTGGCGCATACAACTTTTCTCTCTTTATGATAGATTAACATACAAACTAATCTAACCTAAGGAAGATTTTTACAGTGGGTTATTGTCTAGAATTGCCCCTATATTAAAAAACAAATATAAGAAAATATCTGTATGATGTACATACCTTGACGAAATAAAAATATTATATTCCAAAGATCACGTTAATTGATAAGTAGTTTTAATTTTGAATGAGAAAATCAACTTTTATTAGTAATGGAAAAGTGGCTGTCTTGTCCACCATTTTGAAACCAATTTAAAAAAAGGGAGATAACTCACGAGATTTATGTTGTAATGGTTACAAGTTCCCACTTAAAAACTATTTTCTTTATAAAAATAAAACTATTTGATTAATTTGGGTATTTTTTTTTTTTTTAATATAATTCTATTTTGTCGCGTCAAACAGGTACATATTTTTTGATATTTTTGTTTTTTAATATAGGGTGAATTCTGGACAAGGTCATAATTGTGTAATCAGTTGGTAAATGATCCTATGTTTCACAATCTGAGAGAGAGTTTGCTTGGCTGACATTTGGAAGAAAATTATGTGCCCCTTAAAATAGCTTTAATCGTAGAAGTTAAATATTTTTAAAACTGTTTGAATAAAACCTTTTTACATACTTTGAGATAGAAACTTTGTAGAATCTTTGACACATTGATATTACTTTGCTATTCGATTCTTTTTCTACAACTTTGAATGTCTAAGGACACAAAAGTCAAAGAATTTCTGATAGACCGTTTCAATAACAACACATTTGACAAGATGCATTTTTGCTTCTTGTCCTAAAGAATAGACGTTCCAAGAGGAAAAGCAAAACTAAACATCCTCAAAAATAGGAAAGAAAGAAAAAAAAAAAAAACGCCAGCGTAAAGAATTGTGTCTATCTTTAAGATGGTGGAAGCAGAGGAGGACCGAGAGGAAGTAAGAAAACAGTATATTTATTTCAAAGGTTTGCAGAGGTGATAATTTTTTTTTTTTGTTTTATGTATCGGAATAAAAGTTTCGACTTGTACATTGGGTTGGGTGTGGATTGTGTCTTGTGATGGCGGATGTTACTGGCAACAATACCTTCCTCTCTATCCGACATGAGGATCTTCCAAGAACACAAGAGAGTGGAAAAACGATAAGAGGAAGCTACATCTTGTTCTTGCGTTGTTAGCGGTGACCCGTTTCAATGTAGGAAAAGAAGAGGTTCCTGCTTTTCAAGAATTCATCACATAGTCAAAATGTTGTCGTCTTCAAGTTATTCAGGTTTATTATTTTTTTGTTTTGTTTCTGACATCTTATTTGACTCTGCTGTCTCTCTCTCTCTCTTTTTTTTTTCTCCTGTTTTGTTAATGTTCTTTATTTTTGTGGGGTACTCAAAACAGAAGATAGTTTTGCCGAGAGGCTAAATATTGGCATAATGGACTATGGAGCTAGAGAGGAAGAACAGTGCTTCTTGAATAGGAGGCTGAAAAAAACAGAAAAAAGTGAAGTAAATAGATTTGAGAGGGAATGGATGGGCTTGGTATGGTAGGGGAAAGAAGTTGAGTGGTGATAATTGTTAGATGAAAATCCACAGAAGAAAAAAAAAAATGAAGAAAGTTTTACCTAAATTCAGTGTTAAAATCAATCAAGATTGAAGTTATTGTGTCTTTTAATGTGTTTCTATTTATGTGTACAATTCTTAGGCAATGACATTAAAAAAAAGTTTTATTCTGTCTATTAAAGCGTGTGTATCTCTTTCTTTCTGACTATATCTTTTTTTCTCTCTGTGTCTATGTGTCACTATTCCCCCCCCCACCACATTTTTGCACCTGTGTTTGTCTCTCTTTATATCGATCTGCCAGCCTCTCTCTCTCTCTCTCTCTCTCTGCACCTTTGTCTCTCTTTCTCTCTGCACCTTTGTCTCTCTCTCTCTCTCTCTCTCAGCACCTTTCTCTCTCTCTCAGCGCCTTTCTCTCTCTCTCAGCGCCTTTCTCTCTCTCTCTCAGCGCCTTTCTCTCTCTCTCTCAGCGCCTTTCTCTCTCTCTCTCTCAGCGCCTTTCTCTCTCTCTCTCTCTCTGCGCCTTTCTCTCTCTCTCTCTCTGCGCCTTTCTCTCTCTCTCTCTGCGCCTTTCTCTCTCTCTCTCTGTGCCTTTCTCTCTCTCTCTGTGCCTTTCTCTCTCTCTCTGTGCCTTTCTCTCTCTCTCTCTGCGCCTTTCTCTCTCTCTCTCTGCGCCTTTCTCTTTCTCTCTGTGCCAACCTTTCTCTCTCTCTACCAGCTTTTCTCTCTCTCTCTCTACCAGCTTTTCTCTCTCTCTCTCTGCCAGCCTCTCTCTCTCTCTCTGCCAGCCTTTCTCTTTCTCTCTCTCTCTCTCTGCCAGCCTTCTCTCTCTCTCTCTGCCAGCCTTTCTCTCTCTCTCTCTCTCTCTCTCTCTGCCAGCCCTTTCTCTCTCTCTCTCTCTCTGCCAGCCTTTCTCTCTCTCTCTCTGCCAGCCTTTCTCTCTCTCTCTCTCTGCCAGCCTTTCTCTCTCTCTCTCTCTCTGCCAGCCTTTCTCTCTCTCTCTCTCTGCCCAGCCTTTCTCTCTCTCTCTGCCAGCCTTTCTCTCTCTCTGTCTACCAGCCTTTCTCTCTCGCTCTCTCTGCCAGCCTTTCTCTCTCTCTCTGCCAGCCTTTCTCTCTCTCTCTCTCTGCCAGCCTTTCTCTCTCTCTCTCTCTGCCAGCCTTTCTCTCTCTCTCTCTCTCTCTCTCTCTGCCAGCCTTTCTCTCCCTCTCTGCTAGCCTTCTCCCTCTCTGCTAGCCTTTCTCCTCTCTCTGCTAGCCTTTCTCCCCTCTCCTGCCAGACTTTCTCACTCCCTCTCTGCCAGACTTTCTCACTCCTCTCTGCAGACTTTCTCACTCTCTCTCTGCAGACTTTCTCACTCTCTCTCTGCCAGACTTTCTCACTCTCTCTCTGCCAGACTTTCTCACTCTCTCTCTGCCAGACTTTCTCACTCTCTCTCTGCCAGACTTTCTCACTCTCTCTCTGCCAGACTTTCTCACTCTCTCTCTGCCAGACTTTCTCTCTCTCTCTCTGCCAAACTTTCTCACTCTCTCTGCCAGACTTTCTCACTCTCTCTCTGCCAGACTTTCTCACTCTCTCTCTGCCAGACTTTCTCACTCTCTCTCTGCCAGACTTTCTCTCTCTCTCTCTCTGTCAGCCTTTCTCTCTCTCTCTCTCTCTCTGCCAGCCTTTCTCTCTCTCTCTCTTCTCTGCAGCCTTTCTCTCTCTCTCTTTCTGTCAGCCTTTCTCTCTCTCTCTTTCTGTCAGCCTTTCTCTCTCTCTCTTTCTGTCAGCCTTTCTCTCTCTCTCTTTCTGTCAGCCTTTCTCTCTCTCTTTCTGTCAGCCTTTCTCTCTCTCTTTCTGTCAGCCTTTCTCTCTCTCTTTCTGTCAGCCTTTCTCTCTCTCTCTCTCTGTCAGCCTTTCTCTCTCTCTCTCTCTGTCAGCCTTTCTCTCTCTCTCTCTCTCTGTCAGCCTTTCTCTCTCTCAGCCTTTCTTTCTCTCTCTCCTGCCAGCATTTCTCTCTCTCTCTCTGTGCCAGTCTTTCTCTCTCTCTCTCTCTCTCTCTCTGCCAGCCTTTCTCTCTCTCCCTCTCTCTCTCCCCCTCTCCCTCTCTCTCTCCCTCTCCCCCTCTATCTCTCTCTCTCTTTCTCTCTCTCTGCCAGCCTTTCTCTCCCACTCTGCCAGCCTTTCTCTCCCACTCTGCCAGCCTTTCTCTCCCACTCTGCCAGCCTTTTTCTCCCTCTCTCTACCAGCCTTTCTCTCTCTCTCTCTACCAGCCTTTCTCTCTCTCTCTCTACCAGCCTTTCTCTCTCTCTACCAGCCTTTCTCTCTCTCTCTACCAGCCTTTCTATCTCCTCTACCAGCCTTTCTATCTCTCTCTACCAGCCTTTCTATCTCTCTCTACCAGCCTTTCTATCTCTCTCTACCAGCCTTTCTATCTCTCTCTACCAGCCTTTCTATCTCTCTCTACCAGCCTTTCTATCTCTCTCTTCCAGCCTTTCTCTCTCTCTCTCTCTCTCTGCCAGCCTTTCTCTCTCTTTCACTCTGTTTCTCTGCAGCCTTTCTCTCTCTCTCTCTCTCTCTCTCTGCCAGCCTTTCTCTCTCTCTCTCTCTCTGCCAGCCTTTCTCTCTCTCTCTCTCTCTCTGCCAGCCTTTCTCTCTCTCTCTCTCTGCCAGCCTTTCTCTCTCTCTCTCTCTGCCAGCCTTTCTCTCTCTCTCTCTGCCAGCCTTTCTCTCTCTCTCTCTCTGCCAGCCTTTCTTCTCTCTCTCTGCCAGCCTTTGTCTCTCTCTCGCTCTCTCTCTCTCTCTCTCTCTCTCTCTCTGCCAGCCTCTCTCTCTCTCTCTCTCTCTCTCTCTCTCTCTGTCTCTCTCTCTCTGCCAGCCTTTCTCTCTCTCTCTCTCTCTCTACTTTTCTCTCTTTCCCTTCCTCTCTCTTACTTGCTTTCTCTTTTTTCTCTTGCTTTCCCCTTCTGTCTCTCTTGCTTTCTGTCTTTCCCTCTTTCATTCTTTTGCTTTCTTTCTCCCTCCCTCCCTTTGTTTTGCTCTCATTTTCTTTGTTTGCTCTCTCATTTTGCCCCTCCGCCTTTTATCTCTCACCTTCTCTTCCGTTTCACTGTTTCTTTCTATTTTTCATTTCATTCTCTCCTTTTACCTTCAATTTCCCTTTTACCATATCTCTCTATTTCCACAGACCCTTTCTATATCTTTCCCTTCTCTTTCCTTCTCTACCCCTCCACCTCTCTGAGTAGTTGTTGATGTATTTTGTAAGCAATAGTTCTGTTGTCTTGACTATGTGTGTTTGCAATATGCACTCATGCAAATAATTATCTATATATGCTGTACACGTGTTGTCAGTAATTAAACATTCCGATGTGCTGCCCTTTTTTTTGTGCCATTCTAAAGATAAACACCTTCATGGAACAAAGAAAATAAACAACTGTTTTTGTCTCACAAACACACAAACCTCTATGGCTTTGAAGACTATTCTCTGGTTTTGAGAATTTCCTCTTGCGGACTTAGCAGCCTAAGTTGATTCTTTAAACAACAACAAAAAGGAGTCCTTCTCAATGTTAATGCATATAATTGTGTACATTGTATCACACTCTTGTATAAAATCATATCTCAATTATTTCTTTTCAATGTGTATTCTATTTCAAGACAGTTCTTGCTATTTTATAGTATAGATCTTTTCATGTTTTCATATTATTGAAATCTTTGATATGAGATGAACCAATTTTATTAAAAGTTTGTATTTGATTTTTTTGAGACTCTAAAAGAGAAACGATTTCATCAATCTTAATATTACTCAAACACTGGATCTTGTTTGTCTCTGTGCATAATAGATTACATCACAATGGAATGACAATATCTACTAAAACACTTGCAAAACACTAGGAAGATAGTTTATGACGTCAAAGTTATTCAATTGCGTCTACCTCTATTTGTCTTTCTGGTACCAAAGGTATTAAAGTTTTTTAATATGCATCTGTATTCCTATAGAATTTATATGCTAACTAACAGATCACAGAATAGTTCTTAAGAGTAATGTTTTAATATTATTTATTATATTCATAGTTATTATTTATTATATATTTATATATTAATAGTAAGTGGATTGTGTCTACATTTTGTTATGGGGGAAATGGTATGTTCCACTGGAGTCATGAATTTAACAGTGGTTCCGTTTTTAAATTTCTGAAACAGCTACATGGTAAACAGCTGATGATCTCCATTTTCTATTTCACAGTTAAGGTTTTATATTTATTTTTCACTGTTATATAGTTGAACCCCCCCCCCCCTTTGTAATTGTAAAATTTCCAGCAGTAAGTTGGTTTATACAAGTTCTAAGTTTGTGATATGTTGAACTTAGTTTGTATCACTAGGAATTTAAACTGCATTTTTTATTTAATTATAAAATAATCCAAGCTTCTTTAGACTAATATATTATTATTAAGTATGCCAATATGGTAGGAATTTATGACTTTACATGTAACTAGTGGGGGTGCCCGGGTGTTTGGAGGTGTGTATGCTGTTAAATAAAAAAGAAACCGGGGAGGGCGGGTAGGATCGAACCCGAAGCCCTGAGGCGAAGTTTGAAAATAAAATTGGGCAGCCAGAATAAGTTACTGAAAGATGTTTGAATTTATTTAAGTAAGAACCAAATTGACAGGTGCGCGCACGGAAGTCGTAGAGCAATAGCTATTCGGGTCAATGACCAGGTTTGTTTGTTATAAGCGAAGTAAAAAAAAGAAAACAACGTTAAAACTTAAGCGGGGGGGGGGTCATCAAAACATTGAAAAAAAAACCACAGAAAAAAACTAACGTTAGGCAAACGAACGATGTTAAATGTAAAAAACAAAAAAAAAAAACCAGAAAAACGAACACGTGAATAATGGCTTGAATAAGCCTGTTTCGATATTAAATATTTAAAAAATCGGTGGTACCCGGGTGTTTTTGGGTGTGTGGTCGGGGGTGGATAAGTGAAGTAAAAAAAAAAACAAAACAGAAAAACGAACATTACGTGAAAAATGGCTTAAATAACACTGGTTCAATATTTAAATTTAAAAAATCGAAAAAAAAAAAAGATATCTCACACCACGATTCGAATCCAAAACGTTTAGATAACGAACCAATGCACTAACCAACTGAGCTAACGCGATGTACATGAAATTTAGTCAGTTTTTCAACTATTTGAAGTAAATCATGTCATGAATCATCTGACGCATGCGTAGAACTGGTCGTCCTCACGAGAGGACCGTTTTTGTTGACCCCCCCTCCCTGTCGAAAATTGTCGATTTTGGGGTGAAATAATGAACGTTTTTGGTCAATTTTTTGATATTTTTCGAGTGAAGGATGGAGCTTCAATATGATACCGAGTTTGTGAATTTTCGTCATGCCTGTTGAAAGTTTTTAGCGGACACACAAACACACATACATTTTCTTTTATATATATAGACTAACGAGGGGTACCCGGCGTTGCCCGGGTGTTTTTCGGGGTATGTGAAAAAAACCCGAAAATGTGAAAAAAAAAAACAGGTGCCCGTGAAAAAAAATTAAGCCTTCACGACGCGCAGTTGGAAAATAGTAAAGTGTTAAAAAAAAACAGGTGCGTGTTTTTGATTGACGTGACGGCGATAGGTATTCAACAGTTAGCATTTTGTGCGGGACAGTTTTGAATGAGGTGAATAAATCGGTTTGTTTGTTTTTAAAAACCCGCTCCCTGTTTATTAGGAGGAGCGAAATGAAAGCTACAGTCTGATATGACGAAGTCGACATTGAACAAACGTTACTTAGCTCTCTTGAGACAACTGGCTTTCGGCCTGTGATTAGAGTCGAGTTTCGCTTTTTTTTATACTGAAAACTGAATGTAACGCGTGCCAATGCAGGAAATGTTGAATAATTAACGTTTGAAAGTCAATAAAATTAAATAGACAAGCGAGCTCCGTGGGTAACTCTGAGATATTACAATTTATAGATGATATAAAAAGTTTTAAGAAGTTGTGAATCGAGGAAAAGCGTACATACATACATACATACATTTTCGCTTTTATATATATAGATGATTTCCTTTGATAATTATTTTGACTGAATTTTCATTATTTGAAGAGCCTTTTTAGATGCATTTGAGTTTTTTTAAAATCTAGTTTTAGCCTGTATCACTTTCATATCACTTGACATTTCTTGATACTTATCTGAAAGTTTGTTTTTTTTTGTATGGAATTTGCCTATTCTGTGATTTTCATTTGGCAGTTGTCTCTGATACCAGAATGTTTATGTGCTAATTTAGATTATGTGTATATAAATAAAAAGCAACTCAAGTCTTTTTTTTTTTTCGATTATTGTTTATATCAAGGTCTAATTAGCATAAAGTAAGTGAAAAATGGGGAATTTTGCTAAAAAATATAAATGGTCATGCGTTGCATGGAAAGAACTGATATGAAGATGATACAATGGATTTGTAATGTGAAGCTTATGAACAGTTTTAGATCTGATGACCTTGGAGGAAGATTAAATTTAGACAGTATAGGGAGAGTTGTGCAGTACAGGAGACTCTCATAGTATGACCATGTTGAAAGAATAAATAAAAGCTATTAGATGAATAGGTGAAGAAGAGTTGCGGTATCAGGTTCAATTAACAAGGGAAGGTGAATTAATAATAAAAAAGCAATTAACAACTTTGCATGCTGAATTGGCTTCAAATCCAATCTGTTAAGGTTTATTTATGCAGTGATATGTTATGCCTAGGCAGGTTGAACTGTTTTCTCCTTGAGGGGAAGTTTCATGGGAATATTAATTTCACAAGCAATCCCCAGTCACATGTATATCCTCATTAAGGGGGATGATGATGTTATGCTTTTGTGGTTCTTGCAGGAAGGCGTCAACATCCTCCTACATACAGCCCCTGGTATTCCCAAATGGTCACGTACATGGTACGGAGCAGGTTCAATGTTGCTTAACTTTGGCGATCCAATGAGAACCGGTGTGTAAAAGTGATCAAATATGATTATGTAATATGGTTAGCAATGACTGAAGCTGAATTTCCCTCATAATGGGTAAAAGAAACTCGTGTTCAATTAAAATGTATGTGAGAAATTGTTTGCACTACATATCCTGTTTCAGTATTAATTCTCAGAAAAAAAAAAGGTTCATTTTTTTGCATACTTTTTGTCATTGTTTTCCAACTTGCAAGTTTTACACATAGCAACATTTACACTTACTCCTTCAAAGATTTCTCACTCAAACTCCTCACCTCTGGTATGAATGGAAATATATGTATATGCATAATTGTACTAAGACTGTGTTCTCTCGTAAATGGGATTAAGATGTGTTATGGTAATTTATGCAAACATGCATAAACTTTCCCATTATTCCAACAAACAGAACTGACAGCTGGACTGAACAGTTTCATTAAAAACCCTCTCATTTTTATATATTTGGTCCCCCGATTTATCGGAGAGGGACCTATTCTTTCAGTGGTGTCCGTGTATCCGGACTATTGCCAGATAACCGTCCATTAGTCTTTCCTGAAATTTTGCCACAAATTGTATCTCATCAAATAGATGTGTGCAGTAAAAAATTTTTTTTTCCAAAAATTCCCGTTGTGTTCCCAGGGGCTCAAAAGAGATAAAAAGTGACATGTTTTTCCCCATAACTTTTGATCCATCCAATAGATTTTTCCGAAACTTGGCCAAAATGTGGGACCCATCGTTCTTAATATAAATCCAGTATGGGTGACACTATCAAAATTCTGGTTCGTGTCCCTGGGGACTTTTAGTGCTAAAAACATCCCTTTTTGTGGCTCTTTTTTTCATATTTGTTAACAAAAGCGTGATATGTCTGACTATATAGTAGTTTTACACGGTGGTCAACTCAAATATACATGTGTTAAGTCCTGAAACTGCACCGTAATCTATTTACACTGGGATTCGGCATCCCCAGGGACTCAAAAGAGGTCAAAAATGCCTCAAAATGACACTTTTTGCCCCATAGTGTTTGATCTATTCATTAGATTTTCCTGAAACTTGGCCAAAATGTGGAGGCCATTGTTCTTAATATAAATTCAGTATGGGTGACCCTGACAAAATTCTGGGATTTTTAGGGCTAAAAAAACATGCCTTTTTGGAGCTCTTTTTTCATATTGCTCAAAAACTTGATATGTATGTCTATATATAGAGGTTTTCCATGGTGCTGAACTCAAATATACATGTTTTAAGGCGTGAAACTGCACCACTTGACAGTTGCCAAATCTCGGGAAATGATGACATGGCCAGAACCGGAAGAAAAATGGAAAGAAAAGAAATCCATGGGACACAACGTCAGCATCAAGTGTGATAACACATAGTCTTGCAAGGTAATCCAGATTAATTTTAAAACCTGGACAAAAACCTATTTTTGTAATTAGCATAAAATCTTGTAAAAGAGACTAACACAACTTTGGAGAAAGTAAAGAAAGCCAGATGATGATGATGGACACTCTCATACAAAAAATTAAAATGAGCATCTCATTTGAGATAATACACTGTTGAGCCATAAAATATGTAAAAAAATTTTCTATGTAATCTTATCTTTGACATATTGCTCTCTGCACACTGGACCTTCTTACAATGATTCTAAAGGCTTTTAAGTTTGAGATCAGGTCTCTAGTGGTTTTTTGTAATAATCAACAAATTGCTCTCCTCGTCTGACACATTAATTTATTTAATTAAAAAAATTTTCTTATACAAATAAATAAGAATATTTCTAAACTCCCTTTGGTAATTAACCAATGGGATATCTCTATATATATATATATATATATATATATATATATATATATATATATATATATATAAAGAGAGAGAGAATCAATGTTGAAGTTGTTTTCATCTATCTTAATAACAAAACGGCTTATACTTATTTAATTCCATAATACAACATAGTATTTTGTAATCATATATAAAAGGCTATATGTCTGTCTGTCTGTCTCCATATTTTCAAACTTTATCCCCTATGAAACTAAAAGTCGCAGGGTGGCGCTTAGGGTCTCAAATGATTAGATTTTTTTTACAGATCGTTTTTTATGGGTCTTTATCCAGTTAAAATAGCTTTTAAGGGTTAAAAATGGGTCAAAATTGAAAAAAATCCTTATACATTTTGTACATTCATCTTAGTTTATTTTTAATCAGTTTATATGTGTGTCATGTTGGTACAGTGGTAACATCACCAGCTTTGAATGCTAGTTTTTTGCTTTTGGTTTCGATTCTAGCTCTTAAAAAATTTGTCTAAAACACTTCTTAGGAAAGGTAAAATTTTCTGATTGGTCGGATGTGAGGAAGTGGCTTTAAAAATAAGTTCTACATTCAACAATTTGCTAATTCCTTATATGGAGTTATGTTAACAAAAAAAAAAAAAACACATCCCAAAACTCAGATTCACATAAAAATCGTAGATGCCCCACACCCAAGAAAATAAGATGAAGAAATAGAATTTATTCTAATGAATTGTGTCACCATCATAACTTTTATGGATTTTAACTTTCACTTTCAAGCTATTTAAATGATTTTGGATGCTTTTGAGTAAGGTCTGTACTCATTTGTCTCTCCATCTTACTTTTTTTATTTAAACATTTTTATTTTTTCTACCTACCTTATTTACTATTAATGACTCAAATTCCGTCTGCCCAAGGTGCCTCCATTTTGGAAGCTTGTGAAAGTCATCACAGAGTTTGCATTATTTTCATGTCGAAACCTACCTCAGAGTGCATGTACACAAACCAAAAACAAACTGAAATTTAAAAAAAGAAAAAAAAAAATTACAAATTGAGATTGTTTTATTCATGTTCGATCCCTGTTTGTTATTTTTTAATTATATTTTATTTTTCTATAAAAGGAATTAAAAAAAAAAATTATTTATTGTTTTTAAATTTCTGATTTGATTCGGTTAGAGAATCAGTCTGCACTAAGAAAACATGTTTATTTTAGAATTGTGCAATCTATCTACTTTATCACACTTGGTTTAAAAATTTTTTTTTTTATTTTGTAAAATCTATTTTTATAACTCTATCTAATCTCTCCTTACATGTTTGGGTTCTTTTTTTTTTTTTTTTTACCCGGCTTGTTCTTGTGCTGGGAAAAATTTTGCCGTGTGCTGCGAGTTGTAAATACCAGCTGATAAATGTGAAACGATTTCAATATTTCTTTGATTTTTTATCCTTTATCTTTTTCATCTTTGTTATTCTTCAACTCGCCATGCACCGGAACATTGTTTTTATTTCTTTTCAAGTTTTTTTTTTTTTTTTTACTCCCCCCCCCCCCCAGCTTTCTTCTTTTCTCTTTTATATACTGTTTCCAAGTCTTTGAGCTTTCACCCCAAATAGATGAACTAAAAGAAATATATAAAAAAAAACAAAAAAAAAAAAAACAGACACACAAAAAAAAAAACACCCAGTTTCAATTTCTGGTATTTTCATATACATTTCTGAAAACAAAGTTTTTTCCGTTTTGTTTCTTTTATGTTAAATATTACCTGTAAAATTCAAGGGGAAAAACATTTTCTTAATTCTGAATAGCGAAGAAAAAAAAATGTTTTTCTTCTGAAAATTGTTTTGTATGTAGAATGACCTTATTTTTGTATATAAAATTTGTAAATTTTGAATTCAAAATACTTGGCATAATCATGTAGACACACTGGTTCCCGTTAGATCACTGAAGTTAAGCAAAATAAAGCCTGATTAGTGCTAAAATGGGTGACCATTTCGGAATATCAGGTGCTGTTTTTGCTCTCTGCTTATCTCAGCATTGTATATAATTGTCTTGGACTTTGCCTTGCAACTGAAATCAAGCGGAGCTGATTCAGGAGAGATGTGGTTGGTGGGATTGTGCATCCGTTGCTTCAGTTACGTGTACAGATACCCTTACAGAGGGTATCCATTGTCTCTCTAGACTGAATGGAGTTTAACTAGCAATGGATCAATAAAACACTTTGGATAATCACAGATTTCAAGGGTGTTCTGCTAAAATCGTCATATTTTAAAAACCAAAGCACTTTAAGTTCTCAAAGTACCATCATTTTGTTTGAAAATGAATATACTTTCAAATGAATTAATAAATAATAATGTACATTATATATTTTAAGAGTTTTAAGCAAATCTATACTTGTATAAATTTTGACATTTTTGTGTATTGATATTCATATTAAAAACCCTTTTTTCTATTTATTGGTCCCCTGACAAAAGGAGAGTGGACCTGCAAATTCACCCTTGTTCGTTCGTCCGTTTGCACTTTTCTCAATAACTGTGCCTTGGAATTTTTTGAAATTTTGCACAAACATTAAACATGGCATGAGTAAAAAAGTAACAGAACAGATTTTCTGGGAAAATTCTGGTGCCGAACTCAAATTTACATATGTTAAAGCCTAAAATTGCACCGTTTGTTCATTTTCACCAGGATTTGACGTCCCCTGTCGACTTTTGTGGTTAAATAGAGGGGGACTGAACTTAGTAATTTTTTTTATGCATTGTGCATGCTTCACTTGTTTAAAAAGAAAATACAACTTTGTTATATATGGGTCGTGAAATTGCATTCATCTACAAAAGATCTAACCAATTTGCATATTCTTTTAAACATTCATTACAATTACTTAGTTTTTTTTGGTTTTCTCATAGGATGATCATCTTAAATTAACTATTATCTGTAATTATATTCATGCAGATATTCTGTATGATTTATACTTATGTAATATTTGCATAAAACAGGTTATAGAGGTTATAGTAAACATAAACTCCTTTCTATATATATATATATATATATATATATATATATATATATATATATTTATTTCAACATTTTGCATACCAAACTCCTATCAGTTTTTGGTCTACAGACATGAAACTTAATATATAGGCTATTCGAACCCATGCAAAAACTTTATATTTGAATTTTAGCCAGGGGAAAACTGGTGCAAAGTGAAAATTAAAAAAATGAAATTAACAAGATGAAGATCGAACGACGGCATCACGAATATGCATGTGTAACGTAATAGCTATTTGTTCACGCTTTAATTTTTAGCCTTGCAGCAAACATGTCTTTATGGTTCAGGCATTACCATCAAAGGAGAAAGTAAATCATAAGCTAAACGTTTTTATTCTCGGTGGTTAGACACCGACAAAACTCCACAACATTTCCTAAAGCCAGAGTTGCTCCAAAAGAAGGTCATACTGACTGCTTGGTGGTCTGCAACCAGTCACATTCATTACACTTTTTTGAATGTAGAGGAAACCTTTACGTAGTGAAGTACGGTCAACAAATAGATGAAATGCATTGGAAACTTCGACAACAACACCCATCATTAGTCAACAAAACAGGCCAAATTCTCCTTCACGGCAATGCTGAACCGCACCTTGCTAAACTGACCCTATAGAAGTTGAACAAATTAGGCTATGAAACTCTGTCTCATCCGCCATACTTTCCAGACCTCTCACCTACTGACTACCACTTTTTAAAGTATCTTGAAAACTTTCTGCATGAGAAATGCTTCAACAACCCAAGCGATATCGTCACCAGAACAAAAGATTTTTATGTTACTGACATAAATACACTTGTTTTGTGTTGGCAAAAGTGTGTTGATTCTGATGGTGCTTATTTCGATCAGTAAATTTGCTTGAGCCGATATGTTCATCTGAATTTAAAAGTTAAAAACCGCAAAAACTTTCTTGTCAACCTGATATATATATATATATATATATATATATATACACACACACACCTCATAATAAAATGTCTTTTTGAAAAAGACTATGCTTGAAAGAATCAGTTAAGATATATATATATATATATATATATATATAGCTGTTTGTAAATAGTGTATGAATTTCTACTGGATTTTTATTTCATATACAACTGAAGAAGGTCCCCCAGAAATTATCACTCCCTAATACGGGAGGAGGGGAAAAAGTGTAATATATATATATATATATATATATATATATATATATATATATATAGTCATCCACATACAGTACTGTTTCGTTGTATCACAACTCATCTTCTAAACATTGATTCAAATGCTAGACAGACTAATAAACAAGGCTGTGAATTTTCTCGATTTGATTGGTTTTTGTATTATTTTCTCAAAGTTCAGTGACTGAAATTACGCATATATATATATATATATATATATATATAGTTAACTTATTCTTGATAATTCAATTATTATTCATACAATAGCTTACATAGAACTAATAGTAATAAATAGATTATTAACATTTTTAAGTAAAAAACCCAAAAAACTCATTATTTCAAATAATAAGAGCTGAAATATTCATATTATTTGTAGATTGATTCTCAATTTCCAAATTCCAGAATAGCAAATTCTTTAAATCTTGAATTATGATTAAAATGGCTTCGGATTCTGAAATTTTTGAGTTGAGAATGCATTTTTGAATAATATATATATATATATATATATATATATATATATATATATATTTAGTCACACTGATGAGTCCTGAAATGGCTGTCTGTGGATGACATTTCAAACTCTGTGTTTAAAAAATTCCAAATTCAATTCTCAGTTCTGTATTTAAGCAACGTTCCACTTTTTATCATTTTATAAAATGTCAAATCTATTGTTTCTGTTCCCATAATTGTTTTTGAAGAAAATTTTATTTTTTTTTTTTATAAAAGAACAGAATTTTACGCAAACAAAAATTCTGTTTATTTGATTAGTATAAAATCATACACATGTGAGAGTATATATATATATATATATATATCTTTACACAACTGATGTATACATACATACTCAATTTTCTACTAGCACGGCTATCACCGTTTCCAGGGAATAAATATATTTATGTAATTGTTTCTCTTGATTTCTCCCCCCCCCCCGGTAATTTTTTGAGTAAAAGACTATTATTTTTACTGACTCCACAGTTATTTGGTCTATAATGATCCCAAATGAATGGATGTATACTACATCAATTAAAAATTTTTTTACTATAAACTACTCAACATCATTCTAAATCAAAATACAGGGTGTTCCAAAAGTCTTGTATGCATTGTGACGTTGAATATCTCGAAAACTATTAAGGATATAAAAACCCATCTAGTATATTAAGAAAGCTTGTAATCTCAAGTTTTTCATGGAATGTTCAAAGATGTTCAGTAGAAGCACCATTGATCACACGATACACATCAAGCCGATAGTCCAATTCTTATCAAACGTGTCCCATGATTGCATTATCAATGGTTGCAACAGCTTCTATTATTAAGGCCTTCAGCTCATCTACGTCTCTTGGAATGAAAGGCACATTCTTTTCACAAATCCCCACAAAAAGAAAATCACAGGTTGTAAGATCTTTTTTGTGAAATGCACGTTGAACAAGTGTCCATAATTCAGGTTTTGCAAATTCAAGCACACAAAACACCTTTTCTACTTGAATGAACACCATTACTGGATCTGAAAAGAAATTAAAAAAAAACTTAATGCATTTAGCTTTAAAATGGCACCACTTTCATCTTACTGCCATTCATAGTTAAGCAGATATGAGGACTTGAAATGTGCCCAAGACTTTTGGAACATTTTGTATGTAAGAGTTGCAATCCTTATTGGCAAGCTCAGACTAGTCAGATGTTTCTTATCATTGGTTATGAGAATTTTACAGATTCCCTTGAGATTTTGGTCCACTCCTTTTTGCAGATCCTCACCAAGTCTTTAAGGTATTTTGTTGTTGAACTCCTAGCACAGGTTTTCTAAAATACTAATGTTCAGAGGCAAACTAAAACATTCAATTGTTTCTTCTTGAGACACTCTTATTGTAAATGTATGTTTTACATCATTGTCATGCTGGAACACTCAACAATAACTCATTTTTAATATCCTGGCTGAGACAAAGGTCTTCATTAAAATTTTTTCTACTTATCCTCATCTATTGTTTTTTTTTTGTTTTTTTGACCTGGTGTATTTAGGTGTATTTGTACTGTCTCCTTAGCAAAAAAAAACAAACAAACAAAACAAACAAACAAAAAAACATTCTGAAAGCATAATGTTTCCACTTCTTTGTTTAATAGTTGTGGTGGTGTGGGTTCGGCTTAATTTTTCTGATGAAAAAAAAAAACGAATTTTAGTCTTGTATCACATTCTTTCAATTCACTTTGAATCATCCAGGTACTCAATTGCCTCAAATGAACCTTTATGTGTCTTATTGTGATCACTACTTGATTTCAGTCTACTCCAACATAGCGTGTGACTAATGGTCATCTTGATGACTTCAGTCCCAGCTGCTTTGAAATTAACAAGCTTTTACTGAGTAATCTTGCATTGTTCACGTGTCTTTCTCATCATGTACACTTGTTAGAAATAAATATATTCCTTCCATATAATTTGCAAAGTAAAATAAAATTATAAAATATAAATAAATAAAATAATTTGCCGCATATGTTAATTTTTATGAATAAATAAAAGAGCAATTTTTTATTGGTTGAAATTAAAAGCTGTCTTTTGCTCTTGTATTAATTAAGCAGACGTTTTTTTAAAGTCAATATCTAAAAACGTCTTTCAACAAGAAAATCAACAACTCTTTCTAAAGAAAAGACAGTACTGAAAGGTGTCACTCTTAAAGTCAATATCTAAAAACGTCTTTCAAACGTCAGTATGCCAATTATAGTACTCAAAAGACTTCAACCAAAACTAGCGCCCATCCTTACAAAACTTACAAAACTGTTTAAATGATGTTTTAAGGATAATTGATTCCCATCACCCTGGAAAATCTCACCAGTATGCCGTGTATTTAAGAATTCAAGTGATCGCTCATCCCCCTCTCAGTACAGGCCAATAAGTTTCCTGTGCATCATGAGTAAGTTGCTGGAATTTGTGGTAAATAGAGAAGTAATCAGAAGCTCACAGTATTAATGCTGGAGTCCCTCAGGGGTCCACCCTGGACCCAACTCTCTTCTTGATCTACATTAATGATCTTCCAAATCACATCCTTACATCATTCGTAGACATTTATGCTGATGACACTACTCTCTATGGTAGCACATCTAAGACCGTAAACGACCAAGTTTTCTCTGATTCTCTTGCCTCTGATCTTGAGCAAGTGGTACAATGGAGAAAGAGGTGGCTTATTACTTTTAATACATCTAAAACCAAGCTTTTATCTTTACATCATCAACGCTCCGATCCCCATCTGGCATTAATTGGAATGAATGGCTCTCGTCTTGGGGAGGCCTCATGTTTTCACAAGCTTCTGGGCTTGACCTTTACTCCTGATCTTAAATGGAACATGTACATCAAGTCTGTTGCCAAAGCCGCTGGAAAAATGGTGGGATCCTTCTATTGATCTAGTAGATATGTCATTGCTGATGCAATTCTCTATCTATATAAAAGCCAGGTACGTCGAAGGATTGAGTACTGTTGCCACATTTGGGAAGGAGCTGTTAGAAAGGACTTATCCTGCCTTGAGAGAGTTCAAAATAGACTTCGTAGCCTCGTAGGAGATGTCCTTTTTTCTTCCTTGCTCCCTATTTCTCACAGAAGAGATGTTGCGAGTTTGTCTCTGCTTTATCGTTATTTTCATGGCAAGTGCTCGGCTGAGCTCCAATCTATGGTCCCCCCTTGCCAAACTTTCACAAGAAACACCCGTCTAGCAGAAAACACTATCAATAATTTCCCCCACTCTTTAGCTGTGTCTAAACCTAAACATAGATTCCATGGGCAAAGCTTTCTTAGAACTGCACGCCTATGGAATTGTCTTCAGTTTTCCTGCTTTCCAGCTGACTACAATATGGTTGTCTTCAAGTCTAACGTAAAGAAGTTTTTGATGAGCTGTTCCATATAAGTTAAATTTACCGAAGTTCCATTAGTAACGATTTCCATATTGTCCAATTTCTACTGTGCACGTTTTAACCCTTATCCTCAAGTGACCTCTTGGCCTTGATAAGTGGTGATGCCTATGTAAAAAAACAAACAAACAACAAACACTCTTTTTAAAGAAAAGACAGTACTTTAAAAAGCGTCACTATTACCAACATTTCTGAAAATGAAGAACTTACTTCAAGACAACTACCTTATCGAAAGATAAGAGAAGACCAAAACTCTGTGTTGATTTAATTGTAATTTATTCGAATATATATATATATATATATAAAAAGTAGTAAGTTATAAAAATATATATGGCAATTAAGCTACACAAAATAGTCCACATTTCATCCACGTTATATATTTTTATAGCTTACTACCTAGCTCTACCTATCTATTGAGCACTGTTGAAGTAAATACTTAAAGTTTATGCATAAAATTAAGTAGTCATATATATATATATATATATATATATATATATATATATATATATATATATATATATATAGCTTAATGTAAAAGGAAAAGAGAAAGATCAATTCCACAAAAGGAGATTTATCCAGATAATGCCAAGCTCAACAATAATTATTGGAGCTTATACAATAGGACAACAAGAGTATGAAATGAAGACACAAAACTATATATTGGTAGATATAGATTGGATCATTTATTGAATAATGGAATACAGGCAAAATTTGGGGGATAGAAGGGACTCTTTATTCCAAGGTATTTCAAAGCCTAATGCTTCTCATCAGAAGAGTAGAGAAGGTGCTAGGTAGCATGGGGAAGATGCGGCGTCTAGCGTAAGGTTCATTAGGGACAAAAAAGATTAAGAGGAATTATAGAATGTTGGGGAAGCTTATTATAATTATAAACCGTTTTTATTTTTGTAACATTGCAAACTCTGATAAACAGCAGATTCTATCTTTTATGTTATACTAGCGGGGAGTACCTGGCATTGCCCGGGTGGAGGATATTGGCACAAGGAGGGAGCTATGTTAAGAATTGCTTCCACGTGGTTAAAGTAATAATAACAAAAGATAGGTGGGTAATTAGTTATCTAGGCTAACCATTAGAGGATAGTGAATTCAATGAGTTGGTAATCAACCTTTTCTCAGGTGAAGGATATTGACACAAGAATGAAATAATAATAAAGAAAAAAAAAGAGAGAGAGGTCGGATCGAACTTGAAAACGGAGGTTAATTAGTCTTCCTCACTAACCATCTAGGCCAAAGAGGATAGTGAATTCAGTGAGTTAGTAATTAACTTAAGAATCATAGGAGTCACCACACATGCACAGAAATGAAAGCTGCTTTTAAACCTGGCCAGGGGCCAGGTAAGCTTCCCGTTTTATTAAATGCTGCTTTTAAACCTGGCTAGGGGCCAGATAAGCTTCCCGCTTTATTAAATGCTGCTTTCTGTTTGCGTTCAAATAGTTTTGCTTTATTATATGAAAAAGGGAAACACTCGAGACGATGGCACGGTGGGAAATTTCATTTGATCAAAAAAGAAAAGAAAAGGTGTCCATTTGCGAATCACAGATATTATGATCTCGGAAGTAGAGAAAAACTTCTCATGGAATTTAACCGACAGTGGAACCCCAATCGGAAAAGCCTTTCGTGGACATAAGCAAACGCTCATGCCCATTTTGCCTTATATATAAATTTTTCTTTGTCCGTTCTACATTTTCTCAAAAACTATTGGGCTGATCTTTCTCAATTTTTTGTATGGGCCTTTGTTATGATAAGGTACAGCCAACTAAGTATTGTGGTATCTGTTCAATGCACTGTTAGGGATTAATAGGGACTAGTCACCACAATACCACATTTATGCTAGAAGTTTAGCATGAAGCACTCGTTCTAAGTCAACGGGCTATAACTTTTACCCTCTTTTAACAGGCCTCAAAGTCAAATATATGGATCCACATACAGGTTAAGCTATGGTGGAATTGAAGAGGTGCAGGGGACAGGTATCTTTCAACACAAAAGTGCAAAAGTATTATTTCATAGTATAGTACGTTGCATTTGAAATAATGTTGAGACTTATCTAAAGTGAGAGATAAAAATCGTCACATCACTGATGACTTGCCTCAAAGCAAGTTCAACATGGATGTCTCAGCATGGATGAGAGAAATGAAAAGAACTTCTTGTTTTCTCCACTTTCTATTGTAAATCTCCTGAGTCATTATTCTACCATTTCTTTTTGCAATGCAAAAATATTGCAACTCTATTTTTTTTCTTAATCTTTGTAAATGACAGATCAAGGACATTGCGTTTCTTATTTGATTAGACTGTCATATCAAAAAGTTTTTTTTTTTTTTATAAGAAGTTTTTTCTATAAAATCTATTAGAATTTTTCCCCCATATTTAATCTTTTATAAATATGTGCAAGAAGACGTTTTTCTGTTATTAGAACTAAACTGACCTTTTAACATTTTAGCCATCTTGTGCGATCTTGCTCATGACCACTGTGCATGATTCAAAAAAAAAATATTAAGAGGGAATCGTTGAGAATTATTGGATGAAATATTTAACAGAATTTGATTTGTGTTTTGAGGTTGTATTATAGCATAGCTGTTCTATGCAGTGTATTTATTTTAAAATTTAAAAATTGAATTGCGAAGATGAGTTAATGAATACAAGTCAAAATCGGACTTCCTTTTTTAATTGGATTTTTTTTATTATCAATTTTCGATAGTTACAGATACATCCCAATACAAAACCCGTGTAAGAACACTTCCAGCCACATTAAGTACCTTCATGGGAAATTTCAGAAAAATTGGTCCGGCCCACACACACAAAGTTCCTTTTATATAATAGATATATATGAAAGGGACAAATGGAAAGGCATTACATACTAAATATAAAATATATATATACATATATAAATATAAAAAAAAATTCTTCATGTTGATTTGTTAGATTAAAAACAAGAAAAGTATATTTGAACTTAAACAAAAAATAATCTTGGCATAGAATCAAAACCTCACACAATGTTTTTAAGCTGATACTTTTGCAACTAATTCAAATATTTGTTAAATTGACTTTGAAAATGATACTCATCAGAAATATTAGATATATGTATTTGAAGTTTTAAGGAGTTATATCCGTATGGGTCACTTAGAGTTGGGGAGTTGGGACCATTTATATTGTCTTTCCTGGAGAATTTTTAGACACATGATATAAATTTTATTGAAATAGGGTATATTTGAAGTTTTAAAGTAGGTTCAACCCCTATAACCTCCTTTAGGTTAAGAAGATATTTAGAGATTCGAAACCATTTGCATTGTTTTACATAGAAAATTTGTAGGAATTAAATTTCATGAAAATATGATATATTTAAAGTTTTAAGGGTGTTATACCCATACAGCTCCCTTATGGACGCATTTAGAGATTCGGGAATATTTCCATTGTTTTCCTTGGTAAATTTTACATAAAACTACACTTTTATATTATACTAGCGGGGGTACCAGGCATTGCCCGGGTGTTTGTAGCTGAAAAAGAAAAAGAAAAATGTCTTTTGAACCCGTGACGAACCCAAAGGTGGGAAAAAAAGTGAAAGAAAAAAAAAAAAAAAGGAAAAAAAAAGTGTTAATAGGGAGGGAAGCTCGAACCCGCAATGTGAAGGCGGAGCGGGAAAAAAAATGAAAGAAAACATGAATTTTTACCACTCCGCTATGAAGCCATAGGAATCAAAAGTGTTGAAATTTAGAGATGTCAATTAAAAAGGTGACTTGCAGAAACGAATATTAGCTGGAGGCCAGTTAAGTTTTCCACCATTTCATTTATTTGTTTGTTTCCCCATGTGGGGAATTGGCTTTCCCCACAGCTCCCCACAAAAAAAAAGAAGTGTCCAAATAAATAGCAATTGTCTGACATGTGGAGTTTCCCCCAGATTGATCAAAACTGATTGCTTTCTAGACGTCCCGGCACGAAAGGCCAGGTAGGTGCCTTCGCTTTCGATTTAGTTTCACTTTCATATGAAAAAGCCAAACAAATACGTGGGAGAGGAAGAAATAGTGTGATGCAAATCAAAGATATTATGACCTAGGGAGTATATAAAAAGTTCTAAGAAATGGTAACTCCCCTCAAACGCCCCCCCCCCTCGAAAAAAAACTTTGTTGGACATACAAAAATGTGTGCAGCCATTTTGTCTTTTATATATTTACTAGCGAGGGGTACCCAGTGTTGCCCGGGTGTTTGGAGGTGTGTGTGGTTTTGGGTAAATCAAAACTCCGGGTGGGGTGGGGGGGGTTAAAATAATAAAAAAAAATGTTTTGGTAGGTAAGTATGAGGATCGAACGCGAACCCCTTGAGGCAAAGTTGTAAATTAAAGTGTGAAAAAAAAAAGAGTGCGACGGTTTTAACCATTGGCCCACCGTGAGATGCTAACGGAAAGACGTTTGAATTTATTTAATTACTTGGATTTTGCAGGTGCACGTTTTAATGACTTAATGAGGTCAACTTTTGACTGCGGGGGTAGCATTTCATTTAATGCGCGAATGCTCCCCCCCCCCAAGACGTAGGGGGAAACATTATAGGAAAAGGCCTAACCTACATGCGGCGAGCGAAAGCTGTTGAATATTTATCTTCCCAAAGTCGAGCAAATTAAATAGACAGGCAAGCTCCGTTGTTAAATCTGAGATATTACAATTTACATGTGATATAAAAAGTTTTTAGGCGACCAACCGCTTCTCTGAAAAAAGCCTTTTGTAGACATAGAGAAAAAGTGAACACACATACACACATTTTCACTTTTATATATATATATATATATAGTTTCTCTAACTGTTCTTTCTATAGCGAACACACAAACAGTAAGTTTTATATATATATATATATATATATATATATATATATAAATGATTAACTATTACTAAATTATACAAGTTAGCATGTTTTAATGAATAACCTGACACATGACAAGTATTTAGCTAGTTGCCTGTAATGTTAAAATCATTCTACAATTTAATTCGTTTTTTGTTTTTTTTTATAAATACTAAAACATAGATTCCTGTTGTTATCTTATATTCAATGGACGTCTGAACCTATTTGCTTTCATGCTGTACATTTTATTAGCTTTTTTGTTTGGCTTACAGAAAAATCATCATAAAAATGACAGCTTGTTATTAAAGTGTAATGTAAGCTGTTCCATTTTGTAAACTCTGACCTTTTCTCATTTTAAATATGATGTCTGATATTTGGTAGCATTTTTAAGTCAAACAGATATACTCAATCGCATTAAAAAGTTGTCATCTTTTGTCAACTTAAGTATTTTTTATAATATTTAAATATAGTGATACATTCTATGTCTATTTCGAGAGAGAGAGAGAGAGAGGGAAATTCCTATTCTTTTGTGAAGTAATTCATTCAGTTTATATATATTTAAGTGAATGCAAGCATCATGTACAGCTGACTTGAAGTATTAGTATTCATTGCCCCCCTCCCCCCCAAAAAAATCAAGATGACAACTGTTTTGTTTTTTTGTTTTTTTTAATTGAATTTAATTTTAAAAGTTGTAGATAATTAATTCATTAACAGGCTTTCTTTTAATCTTACATTTCTTGTCATTTAAGAATATCTTGACATGACAGTATGTACGACACATAAAAAAGCATCTACAAAGTTGTGGATGGTCTATGGCCCTCCAGGGCTTCAAGGCTATGGGTGACTTGACAGTGCGTGAGTCATTAATGACATTATTTAATGTTAGCAATTAAAATTGCTGTGGTCTTCAAGAATATACCAGTTTTTGGAATGAGATTGAGAGAACATCTTTATCTCTGGATAAAATAATACTAAACTGCTAAAAATTTCTGATGATACTATAGATACAGTTTCCAACTTTGGAAGAAGCTATGCAGAGTTCAAATCATATCTATTAATTTCAAACTATGAGTAAAACAGAAAATTGTCTTCAAATAATCTTGTTTTATTTCTTAGATTCTTTTGACTCCTTCCTTTCAGCCATCTCCATCAGATATCATTGTTGGCAGGTCCTCCAAATGGCATCCAGAGTCTTTTACAAGTTGGTCGATATAGATGTGACAGGTACCACACACTGTCTGCAGTTTCCCAGATGTTATGATAGTGATGAAAATGGTCCGAAAACTTAAAGATATGAAGACTTCTTTTGGTTTTCGTTCTTCTGGGCACGTCACTGATGATGATCGTTCATTGCATAGTTTGTTGCTTAAATTGTTTATTCTCGACAATTAACACAGGTCATTTGTACTCAAAATATATGTGGCTTATTACTTCTATTAAGTAAAAGATTGTGAGGGAGGAAGCAAGATCTCCCTCATAACCTCACAGTATCCAAAGTCGTGATATGATTCTTCCATTTTCAACTACCATACACTCCTATGACATTAGAATCTTGACTTGTCTTCAAGCTCTTCAAGTCCACCTCAGAATATGAGTTTTGGCATCAAATAATTGTTGATATGCAGGAAAATAGAAATGGACTAATGTGATACTATTAAAATTATCTCTCTCTTCCCCTCCCCAAGTGATACAAAATAAATAAAAAAAGAGGAAATAGGTTTATCAGCAGAGCAATAGATAGGAAGTTGTTCAAAAAGGAACACAAAAGAAAGCTAAAATGTAGGTTTAATCATGATATGATAGTGAATAAAGGATTGGTCAATATAGTTAGTTTTAGGTGTGGTGTTGAGGTTTGTGACATTTACAGTTGGCAACAGTTGCGAGTTGGCCATAGTTGAACACAAGTTGTGGCTCAGAGCACATAGAGATGAGCTGATGCCAGTTGACAAACACAGCCTCAACAAACTTGGCAGATGTGAACTTTAACGTTCAGAGAGTCAATAGTGTCACACACACACACACACACCTAAAGTACAACTGATATTTACAGAATGTATTGGAGTTTGTTTTTTGTGTTTTTATTTTATACTTGTGAGCCAGTGCATCCCCTCAGCAATGCATGAGAGACGACGACATAGCTAGAACAAGAAGAGAAAATGAAAGAGAAGACTACTCAAACAGCATTGGGCTCAATCTCTTTTCTTGCTGTTTATTTGTTTTTCTTGTTTCCTAGAAGACCCAAGCTCCAATTCTTCACCTGCCAAATGATTATGATCCAAACCAAAATCATATTTTTCTCTTTTTAAGATGTCTAGACAGCAGCGTTCCAGTTTTCAACATCTGAAAAGGAAAAACATTTTGTATTTTATTTATTATTATTATTAGATTGAATTTATTATTATTTTTCATCAGTTTTTTTTTAAATACATTTTTGACACTCTCGATCCTACACTTGGGTATTTGTTCTAGAAAAATCTTTATATTTCGCTCTTTTTTTTTTAATAGCTTTCTAGTTTTTATTTTCTTCGCGAATTGAATTCTTTCCATACTCTCACCCTCCATTTTTTTCCCCCAATTTGTTTCTTGCCAAATTTTATTTCTATTTACTTGTAGCAATACATTCTTCTTGATTTAAAAATTATAAATCAGTCATCGCATTAATTCTTTTTCTCGTTACCTCACCTGTCAGGCTCTTCAACTCTGTAGGCTTACACTGTACATTTCTGTATTTGATATGTGTGAATTTCTTTTAAATCTCTCGGCAAAATATTTATAGCCAAGATTTTTTCTTTTTCTTTCCTGTTGTAAATCTCCTCTCCATTCCGACAAGAAAATGGCTCAGAAGTTGGATGTATTTTTATTTTTTTGTTCTCTCCAACAATTCTAAGGCTAAATGCAAAAAAAAAAAAAATATTTTGAAGATGCGTCCTTGAATCTCAGAGAAGCTGTCGGTTGCACTTTAGTTTAAATTTTTTTGATATCTGTTCAGATTAAATAGATGCATTGTCTTAGTACATTGGTTGATCTATCATGCATCAATTTGAGGATATGTTTAGTTTGAAAAAGTGTTTACTTTGATCTGTCATGTGTACGAGTAAATAATATTTTAGTCGGTCAATATGCTTAAATGGCAGTTTTTTCAGTCTGTCGTGCTTAAAAATGGCAGTTTTGTCAGTCTGTCGCGCTTAAAAATGGCAGTTTTGTCAGTCTGTCGCGCTTAAAAATGGCAGTTTTGTCAGTCTGTCGCGCTTAAAAATGGCAGTTTTGTCAGTCTGTCGCGCTTAAAAATGGCAGTTTTGTCAGTCTGTCGCGCTTAAAAATGGCAGTTTTGTCAGTCTGTCGCGCTTAAAAATGACAGTTTTGTCAGTCTGGCACGCTTAAAAATGACAGTTTTGTCAGTCTGGCATGCTTAAAGTTTAAAATTTTGTTTTTGTTGTTCACATTATGACCCACCATGCAGTTTTATTTGTTACTTTCTTTTTTTTCCCCTTTAACTCTGGCATTTTAATTTGTGTGTGTTTTTTAATTTAAATTTTATTTTTATATTGACCCATACATCGAAATTGTATGCTGTCTCTGAATATATTTCATCCAAAATATCTTGATATTTTTTATTTGGTTTGCAATTTATTCTTGTATTGTTTTCTTCTAGATATCACTTTTCTTCTTTTTTTTTTTTTTTCTTTTATATCTCTTGCACTCCTCACCCCAGCCAACCTCATTATATTGATGTAAAATCATCATCATCATCATCAGCTTATATTTTTATTTGTTTAATTTTAAAATGTATGTATTCCACCCCCATTCTTTTTTTTTTTTTCCTTTAGATAATTTAAAAATTCACAGCAGTTTGCTTACTTCTCTCTTAATTTTAATCAAAATTTTTTAATGTTATTATTTTCTTTTCCTATTTATACCCCACTCCCCTCCACCACTATCCCAACTGGTCACCATACATTGCAAGTGTTGTACGCCATATCTCTGACTACTTTTTCTCCAAATCATCTTAACATTTCCTCTGGCATGCAATCTATGGTTCTGTTTTGTTTTTCCTCAGAAATAAACATTCTCATCCCCCCTCCTTCTCTCACCGATTCTTTCTCAATGTAAATCATCTTCATCATCACCATTGTCATGTTTATCTCCTCTTTTCTATTTGCTTACCTGTATTTTTATTTATGCTAATTTTTAATTTCATTTTTTTTTTAATACTTCTTATTCTTCAGTTCAACTGCTGCAAACATCCCCCCCTTTTTTTTGTCTTCCTATTTCTTTCTACCTTCATAGGTTTCCTTCGCCGTCGTTTGATCAGACTGATTTGTTTTTCTTATCTGATGGTTTTGTTACCCCCCCCTCCCCTTTCATACACATCGCTGCCACCATGTAATTTTTTTTTCTTTTGTTGAAAAAGCCTGTTTCAATTCTTCTGTTCATTCTCTCCCTTCTTTTATCCCCCCCTCCTCCCCTTCCATTTCTCCCACTGCTCTCATTAGGTAATATTTTGCTTGTCTTCTTTCCGGATTTTTTTTTTTTTTTTTAAAGGTTTCACATTTTTTTTTATACCAAAGAATTGCAAAGAAATTAAATTAAAAGTGATTTGCATATATACTGAAGCCAGTGAAGAAGAACAAGAAATGAATCCAACAATTTACATTATTTATTTATTATTCACAATTTTTTTTTTCTTTTTCACTGCATATTCTTTTTTTTTTTCTATTCTTTCTCTTATGGTAAAATCTGCACAACCAACTTTATATAACTTGCCAGTGCTTAGTGTGCTGTGATTCTTTCCCTTGTAGCCTCCAGCTACAAGCCAACACTGAATTTCCATCTTATTTTTATTTATTCTTTTCAATATTTTTATTTGCTCACAGTCAAAGATGAAAATCTCTGTCGGCTAGACTTTCTTTTATTGAACTTCCCTCCTTTTAACCTGTGCCCTGTTTCCTTATTCCTCGCCATGACCCGAAAACCTTAGAAATTACACCCGTTATGATAATATTAAAAATATGTCTGTTCTTTCTGGGCTTTGAGTGACATGCTGGTCGACGTCCATTATATGCTAGTTTTCTGGGGGTTTATTGTTTGAAAGGATCTCTCCTTTGATTTCTATAACCCTTGCAAACAATGGCTTCTTTTATATTTGAATAAAGTACTTAAATGCTGACTTAAATACCTCTACTCTGCATGATTCAAGTGCTGACAATGAAGCCTTTTATTTAATAGTGATTGGGCTTTATTCTTGCCCAATGGGTCATTAGGTAACCACTTTACAATATTTGTTTTTGTAGTCTGTTAGCATATAAATTTATGAAGTCCTTTTTTATGAAAAACATATTCTATAATATAATTTTTCTAAATCTAAAGAATCATAGATCTTTTTTTTTTAATTCTTTTGCCATATAGAAAACGTTAAATCATCTAAACCAGAGTTACCTACCTTGACCTGATTTTTGAAGTGATAGGCCATGTTCTTGGTCATTGGATCTTCCCCCCACCTCTCTCTTTCTCTCTCTCTTCCTACAACATTTTTTCCTAGTTAGTATGCATACAAAGTTATGGTGCAATTTCCTAATGAAAATCCTATTCTATAGAATAATTTCTGTAAACATAAAAGATTTTGTTTGTTTATATATATATATATATATATATATATATATATATATATATATATATATATAAACTCATATTACATCCTTTGAACATAAAATTTTATGATTAAAATTTAGTTTATTTTTTTCAGATTTTCCTTTCTTCATAAACGATCCTATTTTGACAATTAGATAAATTAACAGAGGGTTTATTGCGAAATTAAAATTTGAAAACACTTGTGTGAGATATATATATGAGTTTGGTTTAATTACTAGTAGTGGTGAGACGATTTCAATGCAATTACCGATTCCGATTCTTTATAAAACTCTAAATATTTAACTATGAAGTTATTATTTTTCCTGATTACCGTAAACACACGTCAAATGTTCATATATTTTCTTGAACGCAAAAACACTTGTGGGGAAGGGGGATGATGATCTATAGATTTTAGTTTTATTGGTAGTTTGAAACCAATAAATATTTATTTTATTGCTACTACCAGCAATGGAAGATTTTGTTTTAAACAGTATCAAGTGAAAAAGCAATAGTTTTTGCCATGGGAAAATATGCACAAATTTTTCTGATACTGATTCCGATATCCCAAAAAGTTTTGATTTTTCTGATTCTTGATTTTGATTAATCATTTTAACAATAATTACAAGATAAGATGATATATATCCATTCCAGTAGTGTCCAATACTAAATATTCAGTTGAATATGATAATGGCTCTAAGGACGTCACATGAATTGAAACCTTGATTGTTGATTTATAAATAATGTTAGTCAATGGTAAATTTAAAAAAAAAGGTTTATCTTTTAGAAAAGGAAGAAGAAATAATGGCTGTCAGCATGTGACGATGTGTTGGAAAACAGTATGTACGGTGTATGTAAACACAAAAGGTGTAGCACACTAGCGTAGCTGTATAAGAAAAGTTAACATGTACGGTATATTTAATGTAAAAATGAAAGAAGTCTTGACTTATGAACATGTTTGATGTGTTAATGTTTGTAATTGGGGTATTTTATGTAAAACGATTACCTTTTGTATAGAGAGAAGCCATGTTTGTAAATCTCTGTTTTGTAGGAGGATGTACATTCTGGAGTGAACAAATAGTCAGTTCTCAGCCAATGAGGTTTGGCATGAAGGGAGAAATCATTATTCTTGTAATCTGGAAATGGAAAGGTTATGTTATTTATATAAGTATATGAGCCAGATAATAAGTGTCCAAAATGCAGAATACTTCCTGATATTGACTGGGAGCGGTAGGAGTACTTTTTATTTAGAGGAAGAAATAGCAACTACTTCCACTATAGATTGTTGCGACTGTGATGTTGCTCCTAGGATGTAATGTAGGATTTTACTATAATGAATAAATGTGTGTAAGATGGTGTTCAAAAGTTACATGATATAATGACTAATCGTCTAGACATAATAAATTTGTATGTGGCATCTGTTGGAGCAAACCAATGGTACATTAGTCCAGAGGGGAATTTCTGCAATTAAATTATTATATATGGAGATTACATCTATGAGCAAGAATCTATCGTGTTAAAGTACTAATAGTATTGGTATTGATAATGTAAAAATCATTGTCACTTATGATGCAGAGCAATTAGGATACAAAAGAGCAGTAGCATCGTGAGGAAGGAAAATCCAAGAGAAATAAGAATGAAAGTTTTAAGACTAGAATTAAAAATTTGTAACTTTGGAAATAAAAGGATATTTATTCTGGACTGAGGGGAAGGATGATTATTGGCTCCAGTGCAGTTTTAATTATAATTACTTGTTCAATGTGTATCCTGTGTGTACCAAGAATAAAGCGGGTCTGGGAAGAGATATAAGCCAGTGTTGCATTGTATAGCACAGAAAGAGGGTGTGCTAGAGAGCCTAATATGCTCTAATACGGTCTGCTTAGTGAGAGCACAATGATGTTGGAGGACTCAAAACTGCTCAAAGATATAACATAACATCATTGATGACACACTTTAGTGCAAAATTCAAGAGCGTATATTTGAAGAGTTGGAAAGGTATGAACCTATTTTTCTCCCACCCAATTTTGATAGAATATTTCTTTGATGAACAAGAATTTCTCCATACACTATACATAACCCCACGTTAAATCCTTTAAAAATAAACCGAATGAATTCCGAAATAGAAGTAAAAAAAAAAAAAAAAAAAAAAAACTATTGGGACATTTCTCAGATTTATCTGGAAAATTTAGGAAAATCTTATCTTTATATTCACATTAAATATTTTGTTAGATTTACTTTTTTTAAAAGTTTCCGTTAGATTATTAACACATG
Source organism: Euprymna scolopes (assembly GCF_053919585.1). Classification (NCBI taxonomy): domain Eukaryota; kingdom Metazoa; phylum Mollusca; class Cephalopoda; order Sepiida; family Sepiolidae; genus Euprymna; species Euprymna scolopes. Next base: position 38,841,489 of record NC_136514.1, read on the forward strand.
AGATTCCCACAGAGGTATGATGAGTAAGGCTCAAAACTGATGAATCCAATCAATTTGTAGCTCGATTCCAAGATGAATGAAGAATTATTTAACAAAATAAAGTATGAATTGATGGAATAAATGTATTGAGGCCAACATTGAATATTTTGATTTCAATAAATGCTTTCCCCCCCCCCTAATTGATTTTGTTTTGATAAACTGGTCATTTCATGTTGAAGAAGTTAATGTCATATTAAAAGGGTCTCGAAAATAAGATAATGGATCTAACACTGGAAGCTAACCATTTATTCTAGTAACTGCGCTCGGTAGCGGAAGAGAGGCAGGGAAGAAATTTCACAGGAAAATTGGTATTATTTTGAAAGCTGGTGGTTTTAAAAAATAAAAAAGACTTAAAATGTTGAAGAGGATAATTGTAATCGAAGTGGGCTCTGAGGAGGGATCATTCAAATTAGACTAAAATTTATTTGGTAATAATTTCGACTTTAATGTATTTATTTCTCTCTTTTGTTATGAATCAATTTATTTGTTAGAAATTGTTACAATGCATTTTTTTTTTTTAATGTGAATTCTGGTTGCATCAGAGGGAAGAGCTCAATTTGGAATCTTTGGGTGATGGTGAAATCATCACCTCAGCTGCTATCCTTCCCATGTCTAGCTTGACGCAGAATGAGAGTATCTGTCAAGCTCTCCTCTATTTGTTTAGTAAAATCAGTTCTATATGTAACACAAAACTGCATCTGGTATTTACGACTTGAGTCTGGAGTCATCTCTTATGTGTTATCACTCTTGGGTCAGTTATGACTAGGGCTAGTACGACAGCATGTTCTTTTCATTGTTTTGACTCTCAAGTGTGTATCTGTTGATACCTTATATGCTTTTATATAGAGTGATGTCGTTCTCAGTTGATTAACTGTGTCGGATATATACTCGAAAGTCAAAACCATGAAAAGAATATGCTGTTGTCATAACCCTAGTTATGACCCAGAGAGAGTAGCTGTCAGGGTCTCATCTATGAATGAAAGATAAAATAAAAACTATTTGTAGATCATTATTATACTAATACTGACTTAATATTTTTATCTTGTAAGTATTATTATTATTTTTTAATATATTTTACTACACAATATCATATTATACTACAGTATATCAAAATACATGTTAAAATGTCAATTTAAGGATTAAGTTGTGTTGGGGGGGTTCTATTCAAATTCTAATTAGCCACAATTTGTAATTAACTAAGTGACCCATCTGTTATTCAACTTACATGTATCACTTTTGCTCTTTCTTAATGTTTCAGCCCCTTCCCCAATCTTATATGGTCTCTATTACTCTTGCTTCTGTCACATTTGTTCTAATTTTATTTACATATATCTACAAAATAAATGAACCTACAAACCACTCGCACATAAAACATCAACTTGAAGCATAAAATGACTTAACAAAAGTGTTAACCATCAACAGACCAAAAATTAAATTTTTTATCTAATCGTTTAAAATATTGAATGCCCTTGTGCCAGACTAGACTAGTTTGAATCTCAGATGTTTTAGACAGAATGAGCACTATGAGTTGAGGTGTAGCCTATCCTCACCTTCAATGTGGACGATATTGTTTATTATGAGAGTCAAGGTTGAAGATATTTTTGAATATCATTTCCTCAGGTAACTGAAAATCCACAAAAAAAAAAACTTATTTATTTTTACCAGTAGATCTCCATTGCTTAACCAAGTGTTGCTTCTGACTGGACATGCTATGCTGGTGTGGTTTTGTTTTCTGTCACCCTAAGGCAAGGCTCAGCAATCTATGGCCTGTGGATTGGATCTGGCTGCAAAGACATTTTGACTGGCTCAGGAGCCTATTAGTAATATGAGAAATTACGATTTCGAATTTAACAAAACGTCTGCTGTCATCTTCCACCTAGCAGAGTTTTAATACCATGATTGTAAAAACGCCAGTCACCTCTATGTCTGCATAAAATCTGAAAAAAAAATAAACATAAAATACAAACTGAGACCCAATTTGATCAACCAATCACCGACTAGACAGAGATATCTTGAAAGGGACAATGTTATCTCAGTCAGCTTTCTGTTTCAAGCCTCATAAATGTGTGGATGTTACCACATGTGTATGCATGTAAGTGTATATGCTTGCAACTATTTGTACTCGTATGTATGTGTATATGTGTTTTATTTTAGTTTGTGTGGTTTATTTGTGGTATAATTTTCAATAATACTTTCGAAAATATACTTCATAATTTCATCCATTCTACTTGGTTTTTTGCACTTTGAAGTATCTTGACGTTCCGTAGGAAAAACTAATTTTTAGCAGATATTTTTTTAATTTTAGGGCTTTTTTTTATTTTTTAAAATTTTCATTATGGTTTTAAATATTTAGGTTGACAGGGCTTTGCATATGTAATTTTCATTATTTTTTTCATTCATGACCTTCGTCTGACCCGTGACCTGTAATTATAACACAACCTAGCTTGTGGGATCGAATGAGTTGCCGATTCCTAAGGTATGATCCTTTATAATTCTAGTTAGTCTATCCTCCCAGACTTTAATCTCTTACCTTTTGAGAATAGGTTAATTTATTGCAAATCACCTTTGTCACCCCTACTGGAGAATGCCAACAAAGTTGCGTAGGCAAATTTTGTTGAGTTAGGATCCTCCTTCTCTAGGGAGTTAGTTTTCAAATCCCACTTTCTGGTCTTGTACCTAACTTTCCCATGATGGGATGGAGATAAATAATATCAGAATCTTACATTACATTTCTTTCTCTTTCTCTCTAATAAAATCTCTGGTCTTGTACCTAACTTTCCCATGATGGGATGGAGATAAATAATATCAGGATATTACATTTCTTTCTCTCTAATAAAATGTCAAATGCACTAAAACTACTATATACAAACCTTTTTATATCACATGATTAAAAACTGATCCTGTAAGGTCATGCCAATCATATTTAATAACCGTCTGTATTTGGCAAATCATATTTATACTTTAAAAACATTTTATTGTAATATTTAACAGATTAATAAATAGCTGACTTTGTTTGAGTAATTATAATGTCAGATAGGTGAAATGAGTAGGAATTAGGTTTGTTTATAATCAAAGATAGTGAAGACTAAGCTGGGGGAAGAGCATTGCAACAATAGTTTGTTGGCGGTTTTGACAGTCTGTAAGATTGAGGCGTTTTTCTTTCTTTTTCCATGTATAAAATTCAGCATTCATATGTAAATGACAAAAGATAGATGAGATGAATAAAAGTTCTAAAGAGAAACAAAGGCCTGAAAAATCATAGACCCAAAACAGAGCAAACATCAAAGCCTCCTTCCCAATTTACCTAATACCTCCAGAATATGATGGTAAGTTATAGTGCTTCAAAATTGAACTAATAGCAAATAATTTGAAATATTTACAAAATAAAATTAAAAAATTTTTTTTAAATTTTAATTATCAGAGTTCTTTGAAAATGTCAGTACTCTGTTAACTTTTGTAGTCTTGATATATTTATTCAATAGTAGTAGTAGTAGTAGTATCGTATGTATCGTCTATGCAGGTATTTTTTTTAACCCGTCAGAGGAATTCTCTTCAGATAGATAGGCTGTCACATAATCTCCTTTCAGTCAGTTGACTGGACAGTGTAGGGTCAGGTAGTCTGTGTCCTGGGGGGGGGGGGCTTCCTTGCACTTTATGCAAATTGGGGAGTCTGTCTCCACTTGTGTTAGTTTACTGTAGTCCTGCTGTGTCTTGTTCTGATCCGGTTTGCAGCTACCCACTGTTTCTTACTATTTGTAGTAAAACCTGGGAGGCGCAAGGTTGGGTCTTCAATGATGTCCCCTCCTTTGGGAGTATTGTTTCTCCATTTCTCTTTCCATGTTTCAACTTCAATCAATTCAATCAAGATATTCCATGTTGGCCTCAATACATTTGTTTCATCAATTCATGCTTTATTTTCTTCAATAATTTTTCATTCATCTTTGAGTCAACTTACAAATTGATTGATGGATTCATCAGTTTTGATTCTTATTCATCATGCCTCTATGGGTATCTTATGTGCTGAAAATCTAACTGAAATTTAAAAAACAAATTCATGTAACAAAATCTGAATATATAAACGAAATTCTTATAAATATTTCATCAGACAGACCCTAGAAATGTATATATAAATTTTTTACTTTTTTTTTTTTTTTATTCATCCAGTTCATTCCGAAAATGATTTTATGTTAGAGCTGTAGAGGCAATTTCATTTTAAATCGTTTTATAATGATAGAATTATTTTTATCGAAGATATTCTAAATAATTTTTTATCACTTTCCCAGTATATGAATAAAAAAAAAAAAAATACTTTTTTTATTTCAAGAAAAAAAAAAAAAATGGTGGGAGGTATCATACTTCAATGGGAAACGGTCTGTAGTGATACTGGCGATACTCAACAAGATAAAATGTAGCACAACTCTTTTTGGTGCTAGTGCATTTATTGATCCACGCTATTTTTTAAATAGTATTTTCAAGTTTCATTAAAGTTTTACGATGTTTTATTAAATTGTTAGGTGAAAGTACAGAATAGGTATATAACACCCTCCTGTCCCCATGTTAAGAATGGCTTTCTAAATAGTAATGTTATTATTTCAGCACAGATCAATAAGTGCATGAGTACCCTCTTTTTATTGATAATGAAATTTTCATCACAGTTGCATGAATAATTCACTTATGATTGTCTATATTCAATATCTACAACGTGTTTGCCGAATCTATCCTCCAAACGAAATAGTCTTTGGTGAGGATGTCTTTGTAAAATCTTGGCTAGAATACAAATTAATTGCCTGTTTATCTCTCACCTTTGTTTGATGAGATTAATCTATTATATAAATATCACCTGCCTGTTTAAATGTATGTATATATGGATGTTTGTATGCCTGCCTAAAACTTTCGACGGAGGCGACGGATTTTCATGAGATTGGTGTCATTTTAAAGCTTGACCCTTCGGACAACAAATATCGAAAAATTGGCCAAAAACATTAATTCCTTCACCCTCAACTGGGCACTTTTCTACAGGGAGGGGTCGCTTTTTTCGCTGATATTTTCGAAAATCATCACCTCTTTTTGATTGATTATCTAGCCTTAATTTAAACCTACATTACTTCCAGTTTGGCGATGGGCGCAACAGCTAACGTGTCATTTTTTTTTTTTTTTTTTTTTTTGCTTTCTTTTCCTTCTCTAGTGTACAGGTTTGAGCCTGCCTGCCTACTATCACTTTTTTTGCGCTCAAGGTGTGTGTAAAAGTGGTTGAGGTTGTTGTTTTGCTCAACCGCCCTTACACACACCTCCACTTTCTTTTCTGCCTTCACGTCACGGATTTGAGCCTGCCTACCTACTACAACTTTTATTTATTTTTTTTTTTGCTCAACACACCTACAGGCACCTAGGCCGATCTAGATAAAATTTTATATGAACCTTTGTTATAAGGTATAGCAAACTAAGTAATATGGTATTCGATGCACAATTAGAGATTAATAGTGATTGATATTTAATACAAAACTGAGTGTAAATTGAATCATATTCAACAATCAGTTTAGCATAAAGTACTTTTCAAAGTAAATGGCAAAAAACTTTCAGAGTACCAGGCACTGATGTGGGAGAATGTCAACAGCTCCTTGATAAAACTAACATGGGTAAAATCATCTTTCCTGATCAGAATATACATGCAACTAAGAACTGCTTGTATCTAAAAAGAAAAGCAAGGTATCTAATATATAAAAGGCTGAACAAGCAAGCAATCTGAGATTCATTTATCTTTCTATTTTATCCAAACTTTTCTTATATTAGTTCCATTTGCATTCATTTAAATTTCTTGTTTTTCTCCTTAGGATTTTATTCTGAAAGGAAGAACATAAGATTCACAATTTAGCATGCCTCCTTGTTTGGGAATCTCCCTGTTGTATATTTATTCTAGTCAATTGTAAATCACCATAATTCCCAAGCTTCTCTCATCTATTATGCACAGGAAAGCCATGTTTGTTTATCTGAAACTCATAAACTATCAAAAATACTCTTACAAATCTTACATAATCTGAATCAGTATCTCCCCAAACAGGTTATGGTAAAAAAAAAATGCTCATTTGCTTTAGGGTCACCAATAACCAAATTGATGCATTTACGAGGTGCTTTCAATAAGTTTCCAGATTTTTTGTATAGGTTCTTTTATTGATAGTCCACACATAAAACTCTAGTCCTCAGTGAAGTAATCTCCTCTGGCTGCAGTGCACTTGTACCGTTAAAACAACTTTTAGAAGGCTCCCATGAAAGTCCTCTTGTGTGAGCGTTGTCAGTGACCCTCATCACAGCCTCTTTTATCTCCTCAATTGTCTCATAACAACAGCCTCTAAGGTTTTCCTTGAGCTTAGGGAATAGCCAAAAGTCACAGAAAGCAAGGTCTGAACTATAGGGAGGGCGGGGGAATTGTCTTGATGCCCATTTTGGTCTAATAGTCTGTGACAAGGATGGAGTTCTGGACTAGTGCATTTGCGCATCTTCAGTCTCTCACGAATAATTGTGCGTACAGTTCCCACACTGACATCAAACTATACACTTATTGTCTCTATAGACATATGATGGTCTTTATCCATGAAGTTCTTTATTTGGTCAATCAACTCTGGTGTTCTTGAATCTCTGATGCTACTCAAAAACTGATGCCTGATTCATGCAAGCTAGTCCAAAAGCAGTCTAAAGCATTCCATACATTTCTGTGACATTTTTTCCACGTTTTAAACAGAATTTTATTGTGTATCGTTCTTCTAAAGTGTCCTTACGTCCAGATTGCATTTGTTTTTTTAATTCATTAACTGTGACAATAGAGTGTATTCCAATTGCTGTTGTAGCTGTACATCTGAACCTGAAATCATAAAAATTGGTCAATCACAAAAGATGTATAGCAATAACATACTGAATCTTCAAGAGTTTTATACAAAAAAAGTCTAGAAACTTATTGAAGGCACCACATATAATTAAAAAAAAAAGAAATTTATTTTTACTGTTAAACAAACAAAAAAAGTGACTCTGAAATTCAGCTTATAATTACTTTATTTTTTCTTACTTTCTTTCTATTATACTGGAGCAGTTGCAAAAGTTTGTGCATGAATTTTGAGGGGAGGCGTATGATCAAAAATAATGTAACTGAGGAAGTTTTAAAATAAAAATATGACACTTTTTTAAGTGTTAACTCTTATATTTTTTTTCATTCATGATCCTTAGCAGCACTAAGAAGTCTTGCTAGTCGTTTTGCTTTTAAGTCTTGACATTTCAAAAATAGAAACTTGAAAAAGCCACTTTTTATCTGATTTTAGAGTTTAGTTATTTTATCAAGTACTATCCATAAATATTCAATTTTAATTGCTTTCAAACTATATTCTGTTTTTAAGATTAACTCATTAATACAGAGAAGCTAAAAGTTTGACCAATGAAAAATGACATTGAAAAGTTGAACACTGTGTGTGTTTGTATCTGTGGAAACTTAGTCAAACTTTTTTTCTTTCTAATTCATAAAAAACACTACCATACATGTAACATTACACACGTAGACTCAACATGTTGTATGCAGTCTATACTTTTAAGGAGACCAATTTTTTTTTCTCTTAACATTTCTTCAATTTCTCACCACGCATGACTTCTCATTACAACTGTGACGTCACCCACGTTTCTAACATGCTCTCCCTTCTTTTCATAGTCTTTTTCTTTTCCTTTTCCTTACCATGACGTCATTTCGCACACAGCTCGATATTTGCATATGTGTGTCCACTTTCTGTTACATACCAGAATGTTGTTGTTTCTCCCTATCATTATCGATAAGGATTTCAAATTCATTTGATTGAGGTGGACATTGTACATCTGTTTGATCTGTTCATTCTACAGATCTAACAGACAAAACATATCTTGTTCAATTAAATATGCTTGAGTTATCAGGTAGAACACTAAACTCCTGCAGACACCCTTGAGCAAGGTGTTCACCTCATTACCCTTCAAAACAATTGGTCTTTCCCATCTTTTGCTATCTTTTTTTTTCTTTAAAATATTCTGCCTATTTCCAACTATTTCAATTCTGTTTTGTTCAGGATCTGATTGTAAATTACATTTGTTGATGAGGCTTTAATTTGACAGCTTTGTGGAGTAGCTCATTAGTTGCCAATACTGTATAAACTCAGAGTGATTAAGATCTATCGTTTTCATACCATTTAGAAGAAACGCAGGTGCCCAACTGAGGATTTGTATAAAAATAGTGAGGGTAGAATAGTTTGTGCATTTTGAGTGTTTATCGTTGGTATTGGGTTAGGGTTGAAGTATGCCAAGGACTCACCTGCCGATTGGCAAGGTGGACCACCTTGATGTGAGATGCGTTGAACTCATTTGGAATTGGATCAATCTACCCTGAGTGAATGTTATGGTTTACAGACCAACTTACGTAGAAAATATATGCAATCTATAAATATTTAGCAATATCAAGAATTTGAAGCATAGAAAAAAAAACTTTTATCAGAATGATTGAATTCAGCATTAATCACCCAAAAACTTATGCTGTTAAACAAATATGAATGTGCTTGAAAGTATGAAAGCTGCTAAATTCAACAAAATGATGACAACCTTCTGTGTCGTGAGACAATGACGTTATGTATCCAGTCTAGTGCACTGCAGTGTCTGCCGTCGCTACAAAGTTGAAGCTGGAGTTGCCTTTCCGGATGCAGGCCTAGGTGGGTGATAAGGAGATCTTGGCTTGTTCAGTTACCAGGGTCCCCCACTCGGCGTTGCAGACAAAGTTTGATGGAAAGGCAAATTAATATGGTCGGAACCAGCGCAGCTGGCGGAGTTGCCATAGAGGTGTTGTAATGCTTCATCTTCCTATCAGAACTCCCAACCGAATTTTTTGTCAGGGTTTACTTCCTTAGTCTTTTATAACCTAATTATAAATGCTTGTGTAGGTGTGTATATTTCTTTACACACTGTTCAAATGAAGCCTATTTTGAACTGAACCCTTCAATCCATTGTTGTAGATTGTTGTTCCATGTGTTTTCATTCAGTTAATTCAGCTAACCCTTATCCTCGAGTGGCCTCCGGGCCTTTATAACTTGTGATTCCTATGTAAAAAAACAAAAAAAAACAATTAAGTCCCTTTAATAAGGATTGAACTCGGAAAATCTGAATAGATGATCATTTAGCCAAATAGATTAGCTATATGTCTAATTGGAATGATAGCAATCTACTATGGCAGTGCATTTAGGTAATCAATTAGAAATTCTGAGGTAACTGACTCCTTTAAAAGATTCCTGAAGAAAACCAGAGAGTCCAACAACTGAAACATTTGGAAAATGGTACCAGCAAAGCTGAGAGAATTTGCTGAAAAGATAAAGAAAACTGATATAAAAATATTTTTTTGTCTCTATTTGAATTATGTTCTTGCATTCACAGTTAAAACATTTGTTTGTGATTATTAATATCAATCGTCAGCAAAGCAACATTCGAATGTGAAAATTTAATCTTTTTATCTTAATTTGCATATCTCAATACTACCTTATGTTTCTTATTTTATTTTTTTAATACAAGATTACGGAGTTACCATTGGAACGGGGGGGGGACAATCTGAAGAACAAATTAAAAAAAGCAAAAAAAAAAAAAAAAAAACACACGTTCGAGGCAGAGGTAAGGAGTCTGCTGTAAAACGAAAAAAGATGACCGCTGACTGTGGTATCAGGTTTAAATTAAGCAGGAAAAAAAACTTGCTGATTCTCAATCTAAAAAGTGGGAGCTCAGTTAAGGGATTCTTTCAAAACTTGCAACTCCAAACTCCTTACCCGAGGAATCAGAAGTTGACCGAAAGAAAAAGTATTTAAAACAAAAAAAACTAACTCAAACTCCTTTTCTCTGAGAGGGAAGTTGATGGAATAAAAATCGGATCCCAGAATCGATTATACAAAACTGAATTCGTGATAGGGGAGGGGGATTGCAGCTGACTCTCGATCTCATAGGTGAGTAGTTGACTTTCTGGAGGCGATTTTAAGCAACCCCACAACTCTAGGGGGGGGGGGCGTTGCTTACACCTAAGGACGTTGACTGCCCGCTTCTGTAAAGAAAGAATCCAACATAAAAAAGACTGGTTTTGTTTTGATTGTCTTCAGTTTTTTTTTGTTTTTTTTTTCTGCTATTTTTTCACAATTGTTCTACTTCACCCACCCCTCAGAATTATTCTCTGAAATATTTGAAGTATTAAGGGAGTAGAAGTGGTGACGGTGGGAGTAAAAATGGTGTGATTTGTAGCTAAAAAGAGTAAGTTTAGAGAGGAGAACAATTGAAGTGGGAGGAGAGAATTTAAGGAAACCTTTTTTTTTTTAAAGGTTATTCCTTTTTTTAGTTGGAGGACAAGGAAGAGAATTTTCTTAAGGTACGGCTATGCAAGTAGTCTGGAATGAATAAGCTATTTCGAACTGAATGGTGGCATATTTACTGACAAACAGAGCCCCATTAAGAGATGTTTGGGCACATTTGAGGAGGGGGGGGGTAAAAAAAAGAGAGCGAAAAGGAGGGACATGTAAGGGTGTGTTTTATTTAAAACAAAAGAATTGTTACTCCATTGCAAAAGACAGAGATATTGGATAGAGATTGAATTGATAAGTATGTTAGATGGAGAAAGCCTAGGAGGGAATGGATTGGTTTGATAGATTGGGGGAAGGGGGAGAGAGAAAGAAAGGATAGATGAGGACATTTGAAAGAGGCATATAAATAAAGGAACAAAATGATATGTATGCGTGTGTGTGTGTGTGTATATATAAAATATGAATGGAGAGTTAAGGTATTGAGAGAAAGGGGTGTCTAAAAAAAGGTGGGAAAAATGCATTGTATAGTGAGGAAAGAATGGTAAAGAACAAGGAGAAGAGCATGGGTGATGGGGAGGGGGATGATGTGGGAGACAGTGCAAGGGGAGGTGAGTGAGATAGAACAAAAAGAAAAGAATTTCTGTTGTAAAGGAGAAAAGGAAGAAAAAAAAAAGTAAAATCCTCTTGAAACATTTTTCTGAATTCTAATTAAAAATCTTGAAATATCAATTTTTTTTAATTCTTTGTATTTGAAATGTCATCTTCAGCAGTGAATCTAGTTTTTGATTTGTGTCTTCCATCTCATGCCTTCCCAATCCTTCACCCCCACCCGCTCGTCCATACAGGAATCAGCCAGAGCCATTTCATTCCGGGGGTTTATCCATGCAGATAGGGAAGTTAGGAGGGAGAGTGAAGGCATGTGGGTGGCTTGTCTATGGCGGTAGGGATGACAATGACAATAGTGCTGCATATGCACATAGGTATGCAGTAAAATATCTTTATATCGGAATGCATTTATCTAGGCTGATCATACATATATAACTTTGTTCATGGACTTCACCTAGGATTTTGGAGATAGACCTCCACAACAATATATATTCTGAAACTATATTGCCCAGAATACTTGGATAAGTATATTTCATTTTGATTAAAGGTGATACAATATTACTGAAGTTTGTGCTTGACATTGTTAACTAGGTGTTTTAAAATGAGACAAAGCTTATAGACATTAAACAAATCTTTTCCTTCAATTTCATGCAAGATTCAAAAGTATGTTAATAAATCTTGCACATCTTTTTATTTTTGAATATAAAGTTTATATAAAGCCACATTTTTCTTGAGTGCAGCAGCACTGTCATTAAATGATATCACCTGCCGTTTATTTAGCTTAATGCAAAGTTCTTTGCTCGTAAATAAACAAATGGAGCACTTTAAAAGTGGCAGTCATTGTCTATAGAAAGACACCATAGATATCGTTTACAAGTGCCAATCCCATGGCTCAGTGAGTAGAAGTGCCGACTATCCACTAGGTGGTTGTAGGTTAGATTTCTGGCTTGAGATGGGTGCTAGCTAGCTGCAATGAGGAGCTGTGATACAATGAAACAGTCAGTCTATGAATAATATATATATATATATATATGACCTTTTATTCTGTTAAAAACTGGCAAAGATTATAGCGTGTTGATATAGGAGTACTTCAGGTTGTAGGTTAGATTTCTGGCTTTAGGTTGTAGGTTAGATTTCTGGCTTAGCTGCAATGAGGAGCTGTGATACAATGAAACAGTCAGTCTATGAATTATATATATATATATATATATATATGACTTTTTATTCTGTTAAAAACTGGCAAAGGTTATAGCGTGTTGATATAGGAGGAGTACTTTATACCAAATTGATGGTGGAATAGGGTTAAATGTGTGCACATTTTTGCCTTAAATATTCATCCCTTTCTTAATTCCTATGAATCCTTAACTGTCTATGGAATGGATACCACAAAGCACTTTTACTGCACCTTATCATAATGAAGATCCATACAAAACTTTAGCAAAATCGACCTAATAGTTTCTGAGAAAAAGTAGAATGGACAAAGAGACATAATATAAATATTATCGTGTTTGAGACAAATTTGACCTTTTTTTATTTTGTTGCAAAGTTATGTCTTTGCAAATAATCAATGCATTTCTAAAATTCAAGTACATATCAGAAGGATCTTTAGCTGAACACAGCTCGTTCTAAGACACCTCCCTGAGCCTCATCCTCTGCCTCAAGGTAATACTTGAACCTAGAGGATGATGCCTTCACAATGTTTGTTGTAAAATGACCACTAGTTTGATCCTTGCAAGTTTGATCCTTCCTGATATTGTAGGTGATACGATTAGTGTCTTTCTCATCTGTACCCCACTCATAATAGTCTGTGGGGTTGTAACCAGGTAAATTAGCACAGGGGTGGAGGAGGCAGATGTTTAGACTCAAAATTCATAGAAATTCTCAGACTCTTTTAAACCATTCAATAGCAGATCACGTTCAAGTAGAGAAGTGACGGCGGAGGGGGGGGGGTAAACAAATGGTGTGCAAGGGAAGGAGAAAGAGTAATTCATATATGTTGTTGTACCTATGAAAAATGTAAGAAAAAGGTGCTACATCTGTTGAAAGAACATGTAATATGTATTTAGAAAATGAATTAAATTTTGATAATTAAAAAAAAAAAAAAATTCAATTAAAAAGTACATAAAATCATAAAAATAAAACCTTTTTTCTAAAACTAATTGCAATTTCCATGGGTGCTGCTGTAAGCTAAAAAAAAAAAAAAAAAAAAAAAAAAAAAAAAGATTAAAAAATATTTTAATCACCATGTCTGTAGATGACAGCGTTTAACATAAAATCTTGATTATCTGAAGACTTGTTTTAAGCATCCAGCTACAGGCACTGTGGTGTTGTCCGGGAATGAATGAGGATCTCTGTACATTTCTACTCCTAGCACTGGACTATTTATTACCATTTATATTTTTATTAAAATAAAAATCATCTTTACTGTATGTACGTCATGAACAGAGACTTATAAATATATTATTAAAGAATATTTGCATTTTTTTTTTTTTTTTTTTTTTTGAAGTTTCATGTTAAAAAATAAATTTGGTCTTATATAGCCATAATTAAACTCTATACCCCTCTCACACACACATACTATATATATATAATCATAAAACTATCTAGGAAGATAGACTTCTGCTTAGACGATGTTAATTATCTTGTAAAGGTTTCAATAAATCTATTAAACTCCTGATGAGACACTTAATATCCTTGAAACGTAGGTCGGTCCATATAGGTATTTTTATGATGTTTATATAATTTTACTCATAAGAGCCATACATATGCATTGAGCACTTTTGAAAAGAAAAAGTTTTTTTTTTATTTCATTTGAATTTAATTAATATATATAGATATTTGAAATACTGTGCATTCGTTTCTGTTGGAGATACCCAGGTTTCATCAATCTAGTCATTGCAGCGATTTTTCAATCTTCCTTTGATAGTGAAAATTCTAAAACCTTCAATACCAAACGAAGATTGACAAATCTTTTTGTGATGACTGGCTGGACTTTCTCTTAAATTGAGAATGACCAGATTGATGAAACCTAGGTATCTCCAATGGATGCTTTAATGTATAGTATTTAGATAAGTTTTTCTAGAATTTAGGATAGAGTACTTTAATGTTTTTTTTCTTCAAATGACTTGTCATACATGATATGTGTATATAAGGTTTGTGTGAAAGAACCTAAGCAAAGTACTCGATTATCAAGAAATTAAAAAAAGATTTAAAAAAAAACAAAACATTTCTGTATCAGAACAATATTGGTACTGTCGGTTTCAATCTAAGGGGATCATTTTCCTGGATCAAAGCAGAGAGATGAAGAGAGTCCAATAAGGAAGACCACATATAGATCCCCTTTTGTTTGTATTTGAAATCAACTATCAAAATTAGCTGGAGTTTCCCACATTAATAAGCCTTGTACTAGATTATCCTGTACTCAGAGGGGGGGGGATGCGCACATACGTGGAGGTGTAGACATTCAAAATGTTAATGTATATCAGCTTGGCACAGATTGACAGGTGACGGCTGCCGATCCAAAATTATTTATGTAACTGAGTGCAAAAGGGACAAAGGTCAAACCTGGATGCTGTCATCAGGATTTAACAATGACAATATTTCAGTGACTTTGTTTTTAGTGTGTATGCATATTTCTCTCTCCTTCTCTCTCTCTCTCCATTTCTTTGATCCTTCTTTCCTTTTTATCACTATCTTTTTCAAAAAGAGAAGAATTGTATCGAGTTTTGCTGCAAACATTGTCACTGTTTTTAATTTTATCTATGCCTCCATAGCATTACAAATATTTTAATGGAATGTGCTCTGATGAACTCGTTGCACTTGTACCCCCTTCACATACATCTCCCCAACAAACCCGCTTAACAGCAAAATCTCACCTCTTTACTGTTGAGGTCCCTAAATGCCAGAAAACTTCTGATAGTTTCTTCTTCCCTTGAACAGCTAGACTTTGGAATTCCCTACCTGCTACCTGCTTCCTTGACTATACTGATATGAAGAAATTTAAATGTAATGTAAACCAACATCTTGTTAATCTTTTCTAGGCATGCTTCCAAATGTCAACCCCTTACATCTAAGTGGTAATATGGGTGAACATGAGAAAAGTGCCCAGTTGAAGGTGAAGATATTAATGTTTTTAGCCAATTTTTCGATATTTGTCATCTGAAAGGTCGAACTCCAAAACGATACTGATCTTGTAAAAATCCGTCGCCTCTGTCAAAAGTTTTAGGCAGACATGCAAACAAACATACATTTATATATTGGTGACTAAAAATTTTCGACCCAAACCGATTAAAAAGCTTGCCCTATCTCTGAATACCCTTTATGTAAAATTTCAAATGTCTAGACCAGAAATTGTCTGAGTAATTTGGTAGACAGCAGAGGTCAAATTTTTTTAAACTTTGACCCCTATTATGACTCCTTAACATTTATTGTTTTGGAATTAAATCAAGTTATTAAGTTAGATCCATGTCTAAGGAACCTATATCTAAAATTTCAATTGTTTATACCCAAAATTGGTGAAGGAGT
Source organism: Euprymna scolopes (assembly GCF_053919585.1). NCBI lineage: Eukaryota > Metazoa > Mollusca > Cephalopoda > Sepiida > Sepiolidae > Euprymna > Euprymna scolopes. The sequence goes on from NC_136514.1 coordinate 38,856,980, forward strand.
TTGGTAGAGTTCTCAAAGGTCAAATCGTTGAACTTTGACCCCTTAACAGCCAAATTTATGGCCGAAAACAGATTACAAAGAGTTTCCCAAATCTCATACCCTGTATATCAAATTTCGAGTCTGTAGACTTAAAATTGACAGTTATTGCATAGGGAAATGTACACAGACACACACAAAGACAGACAGACACGTTCACTTTTATAGATATACAGATTGCTGTTTTTAAATTTTCGAATTGCTGTAGAATCCCCGTGTTGCACATATTTTTTGTAAACCTAAAAAATATATTTAGGGAAGATGTATATTATTACATAAGTAGGTCTTTCTGAATATTTTTATCAAATGTTTTCCTTTTAATTGATTGAAAGTTGTTAAATTGCTAAAGATTTCTTATCTTCTAAAATAAAACCGATTTGCATTTTAAAATAAAGCTGATTTCCATTATGGCGTTATTAATTGAATTATTTCATAAACAAACAAAAATAGTCGACGATTGGTATGCAAAATAAGAAGACAGCTTAGAAATAGAATAGTTAATACTGATCAAACTTTAGTATGAAATGTCATTGTTAAATCATAAAAATACACTTTCCTATTTACTAACCCTAAGTTTGGGGGGTAATACAAATAAAGCAATTACGTGTGGTTTTATGACTTTGCTGATTAGACTTAGGGTTATTGGTAAAAAATTTAGTTAATTGTCCTAAAAAGTTAGAATGTCTTGGAAAGAGCGGGGGGGGGGGTCATAATTTTATATGTGCAACTAGCCTCAATCTAAATTCTATAATAATTGTTTTTTTTTCTCCAATTTGCTCACATGTAGTCGCCTTAAAAAAGTATCATCTCATTGGGAGAGGGCTTTTAAATGTAGATATAATTTCTTTTTAAATTTGACAAACTTCTAAAGGCTTTCCATTTTGTAGTGTATATAAAATTTTGATAAACTCACTGTGTGATTTTTATCAATATTTTTCATTTGTGCCATTTTCTTTTCCCTATTTATTCACTTGTGATTTTTTTTTGCATTTTACCTAAATTCAGTGAAAATAGCTATTTTAGAGATAGTTTAACAGTCATGTTTTCTAAATCTCCATAAATTGGAAATTGATTTACTTTCAAAGAAAAATAAGCATTTAAAAAAAAAATACTTTAAGCGTTTTGATAATCAGCTATAAACTACCTGAGAGGCGTCACATAGACGTTTAACAAATAGGTGCAAAAACAGATTTGAACATTTCAAAAAAGGTTTAATAGGGGAATATACTGCAAACGAACTCTAGAATTTTTACTTTGTTTACTAGAATTTACCAATTAAAAAAAAATTAGACTCAAAGAGCCAATACTAAATGTGGAAATGGGATTCCTAACCTCTAGTCCTGTGACCCTTAGTCTTATGTTGTAAATAAACAATCTTTTAGTAGATAAAAACATTGTTTCATTTTTATTTCTACTAAAGGGTGTCCCAAAAGAAGCTGACGGATTTTAAATTTGATGAACTTCATCAATATTTAAGTTATGCTTACCAATTTTCATATGTAGGTAGACGAGCCTCTCCGTGATTTTTTCAGATATAGTAAGATATCATAATCTACTTATTCTAATTTTATTTACACAACTTAATCTTGGGTATGTTTTTCACAAGATCTAATTTTAGTTATGAAAAATGATGTTCGCCGTTTTCATTTTCACACTCTTGTGCTCTCTGCAGGGCATTGTCCAGTACATTAGTTCATGTTTCAGGGCTTATGGCTCTAATTTCCTCCTCTATATTGTTTTAAGGGCATTTATTGTGGCTGGTTTGTTTGAGTATACCCGCTCTTTGAGGTAACCCCAAAGGAAGAAATCTGCACATCGGGGTGACCAATTTATCTCGCAGCCACAAGAAATTATTCAGTTGCCGAATATGTCCTGGAGCAGATTTAATGTTTCTCGTGCTGTATGTGCTGTTGCACCATCCTGCTGGAACCACATTGATCGAGAGACCCCAATTTGACTTGATCTCCTTCTTACTGATGTGGATGGCTCCTCGGCCACAGTCTCTGCTAATCTGACAATTCTCATCACTTCTTTCCGTATGGGGTCTACCATACAGACCCTTGCTCATGAAATCGAGCCACCATAGCTTTTATTGCATTGGGAGTAGGGGAATTTCTTGTGTTGAAGTTTCGTCGAAATTCTCTTTGAGTTTCTGATATTGACTCATTCAACCGAAAATACGACTCTACGATAAATATCCGCTCCTTGGTAGTGTAACGACTCATGATGACCTTGGAAGAGTTACTCTAGATGACCTGAAAAAATAAAAGAAAAATATAAAAAATTAAGAAAGTTATGATTTCTTTTTTTCATCCACCAGCTTCTTTTGAGACACCTTATTTATGAAAGTCACTTTGTGTGTGTGTGTGAAGTCCTTCCTCATAGGTTCCGAAATGGCTGAGCCTATCTATTGCAAATTTCACATAAAGCTAATTTATATATCTGGCAGTGTTCTATGTTGTGTGCAGAAATTCATCTGATAAGTATTGAAAAAAAAAAAAATCTGATTTTAAAAATAGTCTTTCTTCTCTTATAGATAAAAAAATAATTTTTACAGGGAAATATTTTATGTTATACCAGTGTAACCTTCGCCGGTGTAACGTAAAATATTCCCCAGTGAAATTCTTTTTTTATCTATAAGAGAAGAAAGACTGTTTTATAGATCATCAGCTGACGTGATATTGTAAACAAACACAGACGGAATTTGATGAATGACATTATCATTATTATTTACTTTTCTTTTGCTAATTAGTCCACCGGGCAAATTATTCCTCATAATATATAATATTCATTGGTGGATGATTCTATAATAATACATACGCAATCTGCATAAATTAAAATATGTTTAAGCATATTGTACAACTGTGCAATCCTGGGGCTCCAGCTAGTTAGCAATAAAAATAATTTAAAAAAATCTTTGGTTTTGGAATCTGAAAATAGACTCAAATTTTTCTGAGGCTTATACCCCAAAGTTCTAATTTTTACAATTCTGATTAATCTTTCCAACATTAGTTATTATATTAATGTCTTATTTAAGTGTGAGCACTTAATCATTGGTAACTTTCTGGAAACTTTGGATGTAATAGAGAGTTACGTTTTAAATTTCTGAAAGACTAAGGGAGTTGCGGAAAGCTAGAGAATATAACAGACAAAATGTTGTTGTTATAAAAACTATCATCATTTAAACCATTTATATATTTGTGTAATTCAGTGTTATAGGAGAAATAGCAAGAGTGCTCAACTTGTACAAGAGCATATATATCTTTATTCAGTGGACAGTATGCATTAGTTTAATGATCTATCAGTATCTTTTGTTTCCTAGAAGCATCAGAAACTGGTGTTTGGAACTGGTGCAGGTGTGGTAAATAATGTCTTTCTTATAATCTATTATATAAAAAGCAAAATGTGCGTTAGTTATATGTGTGTGTGTTTGTACGTCTGCCAAAATCTTTTGACACATAATGAACACTGACAAAATTGGTATCATTAGGAGAACTGATCTCTCGGACGACAAATATCCAAAAATTGGCCGAAAACATTAATTCTTTGATCATCAACTGGGACAATTTTTGCAAAGAGAGGTCAGTTTTTGCATCGTCTTTATGCAAGTCATTCATACCTAGCGATCTTGACGTGTTTAAAGGCGTTATTTTAGAGGCCCGTGACATCATAAAGTCGCTGTGGGCGAGATGGCTAACGCGTTTGTTTTTTTCACCTCCTATTCCTCTTTCACATTACAGGTTCGTGTCTGGCTACTGCAGCTAAATTCTTTATATTTTATTTTATTTATTTTATTTTTTTGCCCTCGGATGGGTACTCATTGCTATTTTGATTGAAGAAAATTTTTTTTTTTTTTTCTCGGGTGGGTGGGTGGGGTGGGGGGGTTTGGGTGCTCAATATCCTTAGTATACCACCTCTCTTCACCCGGGCAATGCCGGGTAGCCATGCTAGTAATGAATAAATCTGAAACCTTTATAAAAAGTGCATGATGTTGATGCTCTTACTGAAACTCTTGATGAAAGTTGCTGATGAGAAGACTAATAGTTGATTTTACGGCATATCAACGCTTTTCGGTTATTTAATGCCAGCACCAGCAGCTCTAGGTGGAGTTTATGCATCAAGTTCTTCTAGTTATATCTTCCAATTTTCTTTTTTTTTTTTACGCAAGAGTCATTATTTATCAAATCCTGGATGCCGCTCTAAGATAAAGGTTAATGGGTATGCATTAGTAAATGTGATTATAGTGTAGTAAACATAAGTAGTGGGAATTTTGTGAATTGGATTACTTGGGGGGACGGTTCATCAAGAACTTGTTTACATTGGACTTGAAGACAATAAGATTGTAGTCAGCTGGAAAGCAGGTAATTGGAAGAGAGTTCCACAGGCGTGCAGTTCTAAGAAAGAAGCTTTGTTCTTGAAATCTACATTTAGGTCTAGGCACAGACAAAAAGTGTGGGAAATTATTGATAGTGGTTTTGGCCATACGAGTGTTTTTTGTGAAAGTTTGGTGAGGGGGGGGCATGGATTAAAACTCAGATGAGCACTTGCCATGAAAATAACGATAAAGCAGATACAGGCGCACAACGTCTCTTCTGTGGGAAAGAATGTCATATCAAGAGTCGATTTAATGACTTCTCTTCTGTTTGTTTTATTTTCTTGTATCCATTTTTAAGGGTGGGTGTTATTTTGAAAAGTTTATTTTCTTTGTTTAGTTCCAATGATTGTTGCCAGGACTAATAGGAATGTGCATATACAAAAAATAGATAAAATAATAATTTCAAGTAGTCTCTGAAATGATCGTATGTCAGATCATTGTTGACCAGAATTCTAAGAACACTACTGATAAATAATATAAAATGATCTCTTTGTGTACCTCTATCCCCCCCTCTCTCTCATATAATGTGTTTGTGTGTGTGTACCATTTGAGAAAGATTTCTTTTTATTCTTGTAAAAGCTCTAAGTGTTAACCACCAATTTCTGATTAAGGTCATCTTCAATGAAGTTTTGAGAATTTGCAGATAGTTTGTTTGTTCATTCATTGATCTGTAAGAATTGAAGCGCCATTCTTAGCTTTAAGACATGACAGTTTGATAACACATCTTGTATACATATAAGTATATTAGGGGATGGGAATATGGACAGTATTCGCTATGCATGCGGTTAATCTTTTTTCTAATCCAAGATAAGTTTTAAAAAAAAAATTTTTTTCCCCTTTTCCGAATCAGCTTTTTTCCCCTCTTTTGTCTCCTCCTCCACCAATTTATATCCCACTTCTGACCCCTTTTATATCCTCTTATAAATGTTATCTACCTTTCAACTGTTTTTCTTGTCATTGCTACTTAACTGATGCTCCACACACTATAAAAAAATGTATAAAAAGCTATCATTTTTATGTGCTTGCTCTCTCTCTCTCTCTCTCTCTCTCTCTCTCTCTCTCGCACGCACGCGCACACACACACACACACACACACACACACGATGCTTGTTCAGCTTTCTTCTAAAAGCGGACATGTTTATCTATATGCCTTCTTTAATAAAGAACTTCTGTTTTATCCCTACATGACTGGATTTACACACATGCAGAATATATATACTTGTGTGTGTGTGTGTATATCGTTAGTTGTCCTTCCAAACCAGAAAGTGTATTTATTTCACACTCATAGTATTTTATTCATATGTTTATGCATTACGTTTTGCACATTTCGTTGAATAACGGAAGTTCACAAAACAACTCATCAGAGACAAATACGTATTCCTCAGAATAAAAAAAAAACAGTTGGAGGGTTTTTTTCTTATTCTTGAAATAAACAGTATATGCTGGAGGAAAAATGGTGACAAACAGAAATGGAAATCTTAAACTTCACAAAATCAAAGAATAATAAAAAAAATTATTATAGAATTATATAACTCTATAATAATAAATAATAGAATTAAAAACATTATTATAGAGTTATATAACTCTATAATAATAAATAATAGAATTATATAACTCTATAATAATAGATAATAGAATTAAAAAAATTATTATAGAATTATATAACTCTATAATAATAAATAATAGAATAAAAAAAATTATAAAGTTATATAATTCTATAATAATTTTTTTTTATTCTTTGATTTTGTGAAGTTTAAGATTTCCATTTCTGTTTGTCACCATTTTTCCTCCAGCATATACTATTTATTTCAAGAATAAGAAAAAACCCCTCCAACTGTTTTTTTTTTTATTCTGAGGAATACGTATTTGTCTCTGAGTTATTTTTTTTTGTCCCCCCCCAAAAAAAAAATAAAAATAAAATAAAACAAAAGAAAAACAATGCAAATATATATTAGTGATAGGAAGATTCCAATATTTTTCCCCGATTCAGATAAAATTATCGATTCTGATTCTTTGTAAATCTCTAAATATTTAACTGTAAAGTTTTAATTTAAATGTTAAATATACATATATTTTCTCACGTAAAAACACACTTGTGTGATCAGGTGTTCTCAAGATTTTAGTTTTGCTGGTAGTTTAAAATTAATAAATACTTATTATTTCATTATTACTACCAGCAGTGGAAGATTCTGTTTTTAAACAACACCAAATAAAGAGAATTAAAGGAATCGTTTTTGGCATCGGAAAATCGGCAAAAATATTTTTTGATTCCGATACTCCCAAGAATCTCAATTTTTCCAATTTCGATTAATCATCCCAACGCTTATATATATATATATATATTAGTTCACCAGGGAAAGCTCAAGGAAAATGAGTGATGAAATGATAAAGAGATGAGTAAAAACTTGATCAGGATATGTTACTTTGAACGTCCATTTCTTAAAGACGTTCAACACGATGTGTGAGTGTGTATATATATATTACAAATTTTTATTTATACACACATTTTTAGCTACCTTATGCACAAACATGTTTAAGAAAGATAAAATCTTTGTGAGACAAAAATATTAAAAGGAAAATTTATGTAGGTTTGAAGAAAATTATACGGAAAGCCTCATGTCATGTCAGGTTATTTGGCAAACCAGATACAGAGGGACCTTAGATACGCTAGGATGTGTACAGAGTTGCATGTAGTGTACATACGAGGGTTGTTTCAAAAGTAAGGTCTCTTATTTTTAACTCAACAAATTGAAGAGCTACAAAAATGGGAGTGATACCGTTAAATCAATCAACCGTTTGTGCGCTAGAATTTATTTTTCTACATAGTCACCACCATTCTTAGTGCACTTTTTCCAGGAATTTAATGACACATCTCTACTTCTGACACACGTTCATGGCAAGGGTTGCTCTCAACCATCAAGATCTGCAACAGAGATGAAATTTTCACATCATGAATGCATAAGTTCAGTCATCATAACTATGCAATTTGCAATCTCATCTGATCTATTTAGGCGGAATAAAAAATAGAAGGCGTTACTTCTGGAACGCGCTTTGTGCATGTATAATTATGCAGTTGCATGTATGTGTATAAGTGCATGTGTACACAGTTTCATGTACACACTCAAATGCAGGCTCTAAAATGAATACCCACCAAATATGGATATGAATGTGTCCAAATTTATATATTGGATGATTTTTATACATGTCTATGTAAATGCTTTTTTTTTTTTTTTTTTTTTTTTTTTTTTTTTTTTTTTTTTTGTGTAGAAGCCTCCATATGTTTTTCAACCCATCTGCATATAAATGCTAATCAAATGTATAAACAAATTTCCTCCAACTCTTATTATCTCAAAAATGATTACACGGAATGGAGAAATTTTGAAAAGATAGTCTTATCCATTTCTTCTTCCCAACACTTCCACAGGAGATGCACGTCATATATATATATATATATATATATATATTTAAGTAAATAAAATGTGTCTTATATAAATATGATAGAATGAGATTTCTAATCAAATTCATCTCATTCGAATTTTTTTTTCTCTCTTTCTCTTCAACATTTGATTATCATTTTTATTGATTCATCACTGTTCTTGTTTTCTTTTTCTTTTTTCTTTTTTTTTTGGGGGGGGGCGTACAATATTTTTCTTTAGGAATCAGTGTCCCTCCCATATTTATTTTTTTTGGTCCGTTACCCTTTGTACATACAAATTATTTATTGCACTCTCAATTTTTTCCCTCCTTATCTTGTTGCACTAGTCCTCTGATAAATATCATGTAAAAAAAAAAAAAAACAGATACTTTTTTTTTTCCTCTTCTGAACTGTCTGTCCGTTTCTATTTAAGTATTGCACAACATTTTTGTTAGTGTTTACATGTGTATGCCACTCTTTTATTACCCCCCCTCCCACACACACACACACACACACACACACACACTTTTTTATTTTTTAAAGATTTTCTTATCAGTTTGAGTTTGTTCAAGCTGGGGATGAAGCATCCTACCAGATGCCAGATTCACCTGTTAACTCAGATATTGCAACCGAGAAACCTTTTTTTTTAAAGATTCTGATTGTCCCTTTAAGTGCAATTGTTTGAATTTCTCCTGCACTTGGTTCACCGGGTATATTTGTCAGGTAGTTTTTGAAATTTCTTTTCATGAGTCCAGTTGCTCCTATAATAACTGGAATGATAGAGATCTTAAGATTCTATTTTTTTTTTTTTTTTTTTTTTACAACTTTACATTACATTTCTTTTTGAAAATCTTGTTAGTAACCGAAATCAAACTCCAAATCTTTTCTATGTCAATGCGACTAGTCTAACCAATCAGCTATCTAACATTACCCTGTTAAACATGCCTAACAATACATTGCATCTCAAAGAATACTGAATATTGATAGCATATTACTGATGAGTAATATTTAACACAAAAAGTTTAATGCAAACATTTTCTAAATAGGCTAACAAGATATCTACTCGAAATATCTGAAAACAACCCCATAGACAATTTTTTTCTTTAGTCCTTTTTCTTTTTAAATATTTGTTTGTATGCAAGACATAACCTTTTAGTAATCTTAGTGTTCTTTGCTTCTCATATTCTTTGACCTAAAGATTTTCTTTTCATAATATTTATTCACCTTTTAACATTAGGATTATCTCCCTTTCTCTCCTGGTGTTGCTTTTTTTTCTTCTTTCTTTTAACCCTTTCACATTTTGATTTCCTTGTTGCATGGCAACCTTTTCTGTTTTTCTTTAAGTGAAAAGTTCTGTTTAACAACAAGAGAAGATGATTCAATCTCTGTAGTTGAAATATTATAAGAAAATAAGTGGGTAGTTTATTGACATTTTGTAAGCAGGCAACGTTATTCTCATAACTTGACTAGAAATTGAACTGGCAGACTCTCTCAACAGAAGCAAACAAAATCCCATCGTAATGCATTTATTGTATTATTTGCATTCTTCGCACACCTGTTCTCAGCGTAAGTATTATTTTCAAAACATTTCGGTTTATATTATCCAATCTTCTTCAGGTGCATCTTATCAAACTCAGGAATATGTATAGAATTTCAAACTTTATTTCATCCACCGGGGTAGTATGCTCTCATTCTATCAGCCATGGACTGAGTAGAAGTCCTAAGTAATTTGCAATTATATTTTGAGTGTTGCCCATACTGAGGATTGAACCATCAACCTCCAGAAGAGTGTAACTTTGCGACAAAATTTTACAAAGTACTTTATCCACTACACCAATTACTTTGATAAGATACACGTGAAGAAGGTCTGAGGTTATATTCACAAAAACGTTGTGAAAATATGAGAACAGTAGTACAAAGAATCTAAAGTAATGAGTTGTCCTCTAAAAAAAATCAAGAAATACTTAAGCTACCGTACACTTGTTTGCATAATGAATGTTTTAAAATGGCAGGAAGAATAGTAAGAGAGTTGGATGGAGGAGAATAGAAGTATTAATAGAAGTAACAGCATCATAAGGAGAGTAAGAATATCGTATAAAGATGAAAAAGGAAGACTTGAAAATTACAGAATATTATGAAAACAATATTTTAGGCTTCAGCTGCACTTTTATTCATTAGTGAATAATGTCAGGTTAGGATTTAGTCTTGTGTTTATTGAAAAATAAGTTTTATAAGTAACAGACACTTTGCTAACACATGCCCAGCTGTGCATTTTATCCATAACGAGACGACCCATGACCCACTTGGACTTTTTTTGTTACATCGTATGTTAGTATATTTAAATTTATTATCCTAAACCAGTTATGAGGTTAAATAATTTTTTAAATGTACATTCAGAGAGTTTGAGGTTTCAAAAACATCAATTACAAAAAAAAAAAAAAAAAAAATCCCATTGCTGTTGAATAAAAGTATATGTATGTTACCATAGTGAACAACCAACTGTTCACTAGTCGGTCCATTATTTATGTCATTATCTTGCTCCCATTCTGTGCTGTCCTAAGTCACACACTTAAGCTAACCAATACACCCTTAATATTACACAGGCTTCCACTGACTCCAAGATCATACCCTGTCAATCATACCTAATAACCTGTTTCACATAACAAATATCTGGTTTCATTTTTACCTGCTGAAACTGAACTGTCATAATGTAATGTTGTCTGGGAACCAATACATTGCAGCCTCAGTCGCAAAGCAGGCAAAGAATAGGAATGAACTTCAACTCATATTTTTTTTATATATATACAACAACGTTTATTTCCTTGTTCTCTCATTACCGCTGTGACGTATCTCGCATGATCGTCTTCTTGAATGTCTTTGCAAACGTCATTCACACCTCTCAAGGGATCTCTAACATTATTCCCGTCTCTAACAGGATCTCCTTTTTAAAGTCTTTATTTTTCTCCTGCCAGTGGCGTGATTTTGCATGCATTTGTATATGTGTATCCATGCTATAATACAATAATCTGATGTTCTTTCATGGTAAATTACTTGCTGTTTGAGTAGGATTGTTCATTAAACTAATTAGGAAGACTTTGTGGAGTACACCTTATTGTTGTTCTCAGTTTTCTCGACTAGTTCATCTGTCTAGGCTTGAGAGTCTAGTTTAACCTATTTTTCGCACATAGCTGGTAGGAACAAAGATAAATTAGTACTTTCTCTTAAGCTTTGAAAGTAATATTCAACAAGGCAAATATGACTTTAAAACCTAAACCATGTAAAACTTCATACTCTGTATGAATCTTACCTAATATCCTGTTTCACCTAAAAAAAAAAAAAATCATATCTTAACTTTAAAAGTATATTACTATGAATGGTATGTTTAATATGATTGCTGACAAGGAAACAGCTGTAGGTAAAACTGTTGTTTAAAAAAAATATGTTATAAAAATCTGATGATGAATTCACAGAATATGCGAACACATTTTATCTAGATAAGTAAATATTGGAGGAAAGTTGGTTTTGGCTGCTTTTGATCAATTCATTATCTGATAATAACTGTTCACTCCTGTCATTTTTGTACGAGATGAAGTGGAGCTCTTTAGATAGAAAAGATAATAAAATAATAATCTTTTATGCTTTTCTTTTTAAATTGGATTTTAACTGCTCTAATATTTTATGAACGCTTTTCTCTTGTTTCTTTACCTGAAACTGAGGTAGATTATAAATCTCACGATGAATATGATGAAACTTCTTAGACGATTTACTCTTTTCAGTATAGTTTGGTTGGAGAGACAAAACTTTAAATAATTATGGCCGAACGTTAGAAAGGTTGTATTCTAATTGATTTATTATGAGTTTCATCCCACCTTCAAGCAACCTTCGCAAGTGCATGAGTAAAATCAGATACAATGGATGTTAGGTTTCTAAAATCTTTGGATAACGACTGATTATTCATATTATTTAGATTCTTTGGACTACTGTTCTCACATTGAGTATCATTTTCACAATGTTTCGGTTGATGTAATCTCAGACCTTCTTCAGGTGTATCTTCTCGAACTTTGGAATCTTTCTGTCGGACCGGGGAATTTGCACAGAATTTTGAAAGGAACCTTTTATTAAATCCGTCCTTGTTCTGTCAGCCATGACTGAGTAGAAGCTGTCAGTAATCTGCAATTGTATTTTGCGTATCATTCATAAGAAAGATTTCAGAGTTCGACAGGATACAACTGAAGAAGGTTGGAGGTTACATCGAGCCAAACAATGTGAAAATAGCACCTAAGATTAGGACACAAGTCTGAAGAATCCAAATAATATGTACAGTGGATCTGTTTAGACATTGTTAGACAGCATGGTCTGTTGGTGAAGGATGGACATTTCGTCAGGCTTTGACAGAGACAGTCTGCAGGATGGATATGCACTATACATTATCTTTACAATCCTGGAAAGAGAATTTGTTTTACAGGTGGTAGTGCATGAGATATAGCCCACATTCGGTTTAATGTGGCTGCCCGAGTGTTTGTAAAAAGAGTTGTGTGCCAAAATGTATCTTGATCTTTGGCATCAACTTCTTGAACAGGCATGTGTGTGTGCACGTGTGTGTGTGTGCGCGCGCGTGTGTTAAATAGTTTTGTTTTCTCTTCCAGTATCAAAATAAAACTGTTACTATTTGCCCTTGTGGTTTTCTTTGATTTAAATTAATCCACAATCTGTACCTGCCGTAATATTTTCAATCTATACATTTTCTCATGTGTCTCCATTTTATACTTAACAATTTAAAATTCAAGCGAGAACAATAAAAGAAACTAATGGATTCAGTAGTATTTGGGTTTCATCTCTCTTAGAGGATCATTGTTGTCACCAAGAGATCTCTACTGCAGATATTTTAAAAATCATCTCTGAACACATATACAATGTACTGGATAAGGCGGGCGAAGTTATGGCTGTAGCTCTTGATATATCCAAGGCCTTTGACAAAGTCTGGCACAAAGGGTTGCTAATGAAAATTAAATACTACGATATAACTGAATGTATACTAAATATAATTAGATCCTTCTTAGACCATAGGACCATCCAGTTTATGATTGATGGATGTACATCCAAGCAGCATAACATTGATGCGGGAGTGCCGCAGGGGTCGATCCTTGGACCACTATTATTCCTGATATTCATGAATGACTCCCTGATAATATTGTGTCTGAGATGTTCCCTCTATCAAGCTAGAAGTCTACTCACACCTGAGAGTATCCTGGACCTCTACAAGGCCACCATTTTCCCATGCATGGAGTATTGTTGACACATCTGGGCTGATGCATCTACCACTAGCCGCTCCCTCTTGGATAGAGTCCAAAAAAGAGATTTCAATCTAGTCGGTCCCACTTTATCAACTAAGTTCTCGACAAACTCGCTTAGCAATAAAATCTCACTCCCTCCACTGTTGAGGGCCCTAAGTAAGTGCCAGAAAGCTTTCTATTCTAATAGTTTCTTCCCTCAAACAGCTAGACTTTGGAATTCTCTTCAGAAGTTTAAATGTAACATAAACAAATATCTTAATCTTTCCTAGGCATGGTCCCAAATAGTAGCCCCTTAGGCTCAAGTGGCGATATGCCTGGTTAGGGGTGAACATGAGTTAAAAAAAAAAAAAAATCTCAGTACTTACCAAAGTATCTCACAGGCTATGATATGAATGACCCTTGTTTATTGTTGTGAAATGTGACCAATCACAGTGCTTGATCTGCATAAGCTTGAAGTCTTTCACAATGATTGACTTTGCTGAATTCTATGCTGCCATTGTTTGGATCGACCAACTCAAGATTTCTGTCAACAACCGTCCCTTGCCGTTGGTCTTTCTCCAACGCTGTCTAAGATGGTTCGAGCATGTAGCTCGACAGCTGAAGGAAAAACTCATCCACAAGGTCATTCTCTATCTACTTGCTTAGCACAAATGTGCTGGCCAGTAGCTGAAGGCCTGAGCAGCGACAATCACAGGTGACTTAGCATTACTATCGGGGTAAGTTATAAAATTAGGTTTGGCTAGCAATATTGTGTGACCTGGCTTAGGTCATTAGGGGATTAGCGAAAGTGAACTGTTATGGGCGGAGATGCTGTTCTGGCTCAGAAGAAGGCTGGCTTAACTTGACCAAGATGATAGCCATTATGAGTATGAGTATTGTTTTTACTGCTCAATTGGTCTTCATAACTTCGCATAATGAGGGAAATTTGATGAGTCCAATTGTATTTGAACATGACTTACTGCTATCACAGTTTTTATTGGTCACCATAATAGAAATCCATCACCATGTCTCGCTTTGACCATTTGAAAAGCACGTGCATAATGTTATTGTCAGCAGATTGCCATTTCCTTCCTTAAATCTTGATCTTATTGATTTTTATTTAAAAGATAAATGAAAAAAAAAAAAAATACATGGTTTAATAAATGACATCCAAATCTCATGAAATTGAAATTGTATTTTTGAAAGTGGGGAAGAAAATCTGGATAATATGAAATAAAGTGTCCTAAAATTCTCTATGAAATAATTCTAAAATCGTTTCTGACAGTTGGTCATTTCAGATTTGTCTCAGAAAAAAACAAAAACAAAAAAAAGAACAGAAACAAACAAAAAAAAGGATCATTTTGTACATTTTTCTTTTCTTTCTCCAAATTTTACCTTTTTGTGTTTTTTTTTTTTTTTTTTTTTTTAAGATTTTGCAAATATAATGCGAATGTCTTGTAAAAGACTTAATTTTAATTGTTTATTGCTTTTTAGTGAATAAATGACAGAATAGACTAATGTGTCCAATTTCTTTGCTGTCATCAGCAAATAAATTTTTCAAGTTTCGTTATCGGATGAAAATCTTTACTTTTCTGTCATTTGTAAACGTTTCCTCTTGATTTTCTTTGGTTTTAATGAATTTATAAGTTTACGCAGCTTCAAATAGAAATTATTTGGATTTCGAAAATGTGGAATTATTATTACTGTCTGTTTTACTGTGAAAATTCTACCGTGCTAAGATATAATTGTTAATGATGTAGTGTTTCTTTATTGTTGTTATGTCTTGGTAAAGGTAAACCCCCCTTGTAAGTTGGTACTGACAATTGTATTAATGCATATCTTTTTAATACATGTACTGTGACAAACTTGTGCAGGTGTAAATCAAAAATAAAACGTTATGAATTTTATTGTTGAAACAGCATATGCACGATCAAGTCACAGAGTACATAAACTATTTACCAGAAGGATTTAATAGGTTAAATTACATATGGGTACGTGCTCAAAAGAGAAAACAACAATAATAATAATAATAATAATAATAATAAAAACACACAATTTGCTTCTTTCTTTTCTACTTTCTTATTGTTAATCACATGAAACATTGAAAACTTTTGTACAATTTCGCCTTAGCTCAGCCACAAACCAACAAAGATAGACATAAGAAGCGCATGAACAAAACAATATCTGCTTATTTTCTTAATATTTGATTTGACTGCTTATTTTACTTTATTTTACCAAGTAAAAGTATGTTTTCATTCTGAAGAAAGAAAAAACTGATTTAAAACAAAAATGTATTTTTTTAATGGTTTTGTAATATTTAGTGTTTATGAGTGAATATTCTAAAAATATTTTGTAAAAATTGCTAATAATGGCATTAAGTTTTTTGTATTACCATTTGGTGTAATGTTCTCTTTGAGTATCTTCCATAATTCAAATATATTCAATCAGTATTTTAAAAGTTTAGAAAGAAAAAAATCATACTTATTTCTAATCTTTAAATTTGTATATCATTGTTTTTCTCTCATGTCAATATAAACGTTTTTTTTTGTTTTTTTTTAAATTTATTTAAACAATTTTTTTTTCTGAAAATGAAATCTTCTGTTTTGAAATGGAGTGATTCTCTCCTGAAATATCCATCATCTGGAATTTAATTATTTTTGGTTTTCTGTCATATTGTGTCTAAAGTGCAAATATCCCCCAGTACTGATGACCTTATGTCAAACTGATCCAGGTGCAAAACGAATAAGATGATACGAGATTTCAGAATGGGATGTAAACGCACAAGTCATAGAATACGCAAGTGAAATATCAAACAGATATAAGGGTGAAACGATCACAGTTGGTCACATGCCTCGGAAGGGTGGGGGTGTGGGAGAAGACAATTATAATCAGTCTTTTCTCTTCAAGACAGATTAGACATGCAAATCTGTTTTCTCTGTGTTTTTTCTTAGCTTGGCCCCAGACCAACGTAGATAGATTGCAGGAATCAGTTGATTATTTCATTTCACACAGAAGCAGTAATCAATATCCCTTCTTTATGAATATAGACGTGTTGCATTTCAAATTTCACTTTCTTTTCAATGCTGGGTTTGAAATAGATGCAATTACCAGCGTTATTGTTTTTTTGTTTAATATTCATATGAATGCAAATGCTATTTAAAGTGTACAGGCGCACATGTATACATGTGTGCGTGTGCACACACGCACACGTATATACATGCACATCCCAGATTTGAGAGAACTTCACACAACTAGAAGAATGCCAAAAAGTAAATGTGTAAAACCACAAAGTTTAATTATCATTTAAATCCATTCCTTGCATATGAATTAATCAGAAATCATGAGCAAAAACAAAACTAATATTTTAACTGATGTTATAAATAAAATCTCAAGACATCGGCTTTATTATTTCTGCATGTTTTGTGTGTGAGTATAAATTTAACAGTATTCTTGCCCCCCCCCCTCACGAAAGTAATACCATTATAGGATTTCTTATAAAGAGGAAGTTATTTAATCCTTGTATAGGGCTTTCTTTTCAGTTACATCCGTTGGAATTGATAATTGGACCCTAATCATCTTTGGTGAAATCTGAAAAAAAAAAAAGTGAATGGGATCATGAAATTTTCTGAGAAATTTAACCATTATTGAAACCAATTTGTTTTTTCTAATTTTTGATCTTGTTATTAGGACCTGTTTTCAATTGTGTCCCTGAAAACCACAAATCCATTAAAGATTGAATAGTTCTTTCATCTCTGACATGATTGGTTCATCAATTATAATTGTTGTGATGACCAATGTTGCCAACAATTTACGACTGTAATTTCTTGATGGTCATGTACAGTGGGAAACAGAATTTGTTTGCATATATCTGATAGAATTGAGTCTTATAAGGTTAGATGGAAATAATGTGTTGTCTTACATAGGACTAGATTTGTTCCCCTACATGTGGGTCGGATTCTCTTTTAAGGGAATAAACATCTGTAACTTAAATTAAGGCATAATTGTACACAAACGAATTAAGCACTTTTGGCAGCCGATAAGGCAAATGTATACATAAACATTATAATTTCCTTTAATTTTATAGTAAGGATTATATTCAAATGGTAAGATCTTGACATTGGACAAAGTTGTTTTGTTTTGAATCCGTTTGAAGCACTTTCTCACCTAGTGTTGACTAATCAAGGTTGTGTGCGCCGAAAACTCTGAGAATGCTGCTGACGACAATCTAACGTCAAACAAAAATAATAGTTGAAATTTTGGAAGGAAATTTTGAAAACAAGGAAATAAAGCTGATGACAAAACATCATACAGGCTCGGAATCGATTGTCAGAAAAAAAGAGAAAGGTCAGATGTCAAAGGTCACAGTCAATTACATAACAGTGGCTTGAATTAAGTTGAAGTTAATTTTTATTTTAATAGGCAGAAGCTGAAGAGTCGGCAAATTCCTGTGTGCCGATCTTCCTCCTACTAATCCATCATCTTCTCCTCTGATCGGACCCATCCTCACTCACCACCAAAACCTATAATAAAGCTGTCGTTATATTTTTATAAATCAAGGTGTTGTCATACTTTTGAGTACGGTCGTAATACAACATATGCAAATTGGTGCCGCGACTAGTGAAGAGCTATGATAGAGAGACAGCTGTCTGTGGATAAAACGCACACACAGTATACACACCCATACATACATACACACACATATGAATGAACTAATAACAACCATGTTGGTTTTTATTTTGACAAGAGCTATATTTGTTTATAGCACTTAAGTTACTTTCAATCACTGCCCCCATTTCCCCCATCTTTGGTTTTTCTGTGCATTTTAATCATGAAACATTATTTCTCTCCTCTGCACAAAAGCATTCAGTGAAACAGAAGATGACACTTGTGTGTGTGTGTATGTCTATGCAACAGATATGATATTAGAGAAATACACATTCACCAAAGAATTTCAACGAAAAAAAAAAAAAAAGGGGGGTGGGGGAAGAACTGTAATAAAAGAATGAGATGTAGAAGGTTTTGTTTTTTTGTTTTTTTTTTACCTCCATAGTAAATCTCAAAGAATGAAAAAAAAAATGTCTTCTATCTCAATGTATCTGAAATTAACATTTCTACCTGATTATCTGTTATTTTTTTTAGACATATTTTTAAAAGTTTTACAAAATATTCTTATTATTTGAATATTGCTTTCTGTATTACTTTCATATTGACTTTTTATTTTGCGATTTCTTTTTAACAAAAATTTTTATAGACAGAATCTATCTTGATGCAATATCAAAATAATGAAACGTGTTATACTGAAGATTTATGTATGTGTGTATATATATTATATATTCTCTTCTCTTTGTGAGCGTGCATGAACGTATACAATTGTGTGCAATATATTTTTTTCTTTATCGTTTTTTTTGTTTGTTTTTTTGCTTTTTTTTTATTTTACTCTATTTTTCCTCCATTGTCCACATCAAGAGATAAATCTTCAGGAATATTTAATGTTTCTTTGCGTACATGAATCATATTCGATCAAAGCTAGGCAAATTAAAGATACTGTATCATCCGTGAAATTGCACACAAACTCTATAAAATTAATTCCAAACGATCTGTGGTACGCCAGATTGATGGTTAGTCTGCAAAACTGATTTACAAATCGTTTGACTTTGAGTTTTCAAAATTAATTTAACAAGGAAACATATGAAAGATCTAATGGATAACATTATATGATGGAATTGGTCGTGCCAAACTCGAATCTGATTGAATCTTTTGTTAATTATTTATTAATTAGCATTGTATATTCTAAAACAATCACCCTGTCAGCAGGGCTACAAATTCACCAACGATGACCTCATGCAGTGGACCCCATCGCCCTTGGACCCCCCCCCCCAAGTGTTGGGTGGCAACCCGTGATGACTTAAGCCCAAAAATTGAAAATCTATGAAGCCTGCAATAGTACCATAAAAAACGAGTGATTCTATATAATCATCACCATTCTTAGTGTACTTTTACAAGGAATTCAATGACCCATCTTTGTTTCTGATGTACGTCCATAGCAGGGATTGCTGTCTTAGAATCTCACATTGTCAACGAAATTTTCAGGTCATGAATGCATAAGTATCATCAAAATGCAATTTACAATCCCCTCTGATCCATTAGGGCAGAATAAAGAAATAGAAGGTATTACTTTTGGAAAACTCCTCATAGAAGGCGATGGCTGAGGGTCAATGATGTTGAGAACAAAGATACCAATGCCAAAGAGTTATGTTTTTTGGTAGTAATATTGCCACTTTCACTGTAAAATTTTCTCCTGAGAGCAATGTATTATGAGAACAACCTATATTATGCTATATAAATAATTATTGAATTATATTTGACAACTTTATTTGGCATTAAATAACCCGTGGATAGTTGGTATGCCATAAAACAAATCAAATCACAAATCTCTTGGCAAAAAAAAAAAACAAAAAAACTAACATTTTCAAAATCATCTCCCCCTGATAGGGATATACGTACTACTGGGCACCATTTGTGGATTCAGGAGCCAAGAAAAAAAAAAAATAATTAACCTGATAGAGGCATGACAGTTTCATTTTGTTATTTAAAAAGTTTTTTTTTTTTTTTTAATTTGTGCTACACAATGCCAATCGTCTTTGTTAAAACTCAAGAAAAAGGGAAATAGCAGAAACTGCGTATGGTATTGATTAATTGTACTTAGAAATCTTATATCCGTATTGATCTAATAAAATGGATAATTGAATGCATTTCTACTCTTTTGCTTATTGATTTATTATGCAAAAAAAAAAAAAAATGCCCTCTATTTCCATGTTATTATTGCAAAACTGTATGCACACATATAAATTATATAATTCCCTATATTGGCATTTTTGTAATGCTATAATTTTTGTTTTCAATTGCCAATTTTGGTTCCATAACTTTTAATTTAATAGCCAAAAATATTTTTAAACATGTCAGACATACAGATATCAGTTATAAGAAATTATTTGAAATATATATATATATATATATATATACACACACACACAATTTCTTTTTTTATTTTCTTCGATTTATACTGATTCTGTGATTAATTCTCATTCTTGAAATGATATGTTGGCTCTTGTATTAAAATCCTTGCTATTAGGCAAATTTCCTTGTAGTATAAATACTTGTTTATATTTTATTATCGTTGACAAAACAAATTGAATGTGGGTTACATCCTTACTGTGCTGAACAATCATTTGTTAAACTTTGAGCTTTTAAAAGTTTTAAAAATTTCCCTTTTCTCTGTCTTGTGTAACTCTAACACGGTTTGATGGCTGATAAATGTAAATATATTTGGCTAATGCAATCCTAGAGTCGATATAATTGAAGAAATTGAAATGTCTTCTTTCTGTCTCAAGAACAATGAATGCCACAAAAAAAGCCATCTGCATAATAGTGAGGTTAAAAAAGAAGTAAGGGTTGCACAATTCTCACCCACATTTCTTGTGACTTTACATTGCTTATGGTTTAGGTAACACTTTAAATTACATCTGGTCGTGAGACCCCAATTCAAGATCGTTGCTGTAAAGTGGAAAAACCTGATATTTCGTTGCTTTCATTTATATGTCCACAATCATTTTTTTGCTTAGCTTTTTGCCTTTTATATATTCCTTCTCAATATGAAAATGTCTTATATCAATAAACCATGTCATTTGTAGGACTTTCAACTTGAATTTGTACAATATAGAATTCACAGCTATCAAATAAGTGCAGTATCTGTTCTAATACTAATCTATTTTTTCTTCGGCTAGTGAAGAAGAAATCTTAGGTTGGGGAATTGGAATTTATTTTTTTCACATTAAAAACGGACCTCATATCTAACTATACACTTGTAAGAAGGCAAGTGAATAGTGGCCATTATTTTTTGCATTAAAAAAACAATGGAATTTACATGCTAAAAGAAAAAGAAACTACAAGAAATACACCTAAAAAACATTTTAATTTTGTATGCCCCCTGAATAGGTTATGGTGAAAAATTTTTTTTTTTTTTTTCGATTCATTTGGGTGGAATAAAAAAAAAATAGGAGGCATTACTTTTTGGAACGACCCTAATAGTTAACTGTTCAAGTGTGAGAAAATTTTATAATCAGAAATTGACCTTTTTAAATTTAAAAAAAATATAAAAAAGTACTAAATGAAAAATGCTAAATGAAGGCTTAATTGTATAATTTTAATATTTTGGCACTTTTTCTTCTACTTTGTTTGTTTCAATCTACCCAACAAATTTAATAGTAAATTTATTCTGCCCCTCCTCCCCACTCTCGTATCATCTACACATTCAGTTTCTTTAGGCATATCTTATTTGAATCAGCAATTCGATTTCTATTTTTAATGGTATGAACTCTCTCACCTAAATAGGCTATATGAAAAACATCAGTTTGCATTCAATGAATTGTTCATATATATATATATATATATATATATATATATATATATATATATATATATATAAAATGAACAATTCATTGAATGCAAACTGAATTTCTGGTTCGTTGACTGTCATGGCTCTTGTGAGCTGCGACGTTGTTTAGCTGTGGAATTCATTTTATATATATATATATATATATATATATTTAGTAGAAGGTTAACCCAGTGTTCCCCTGTAATGATTGAGACAATCTATTCCAAGCCTACCCGCTATATTACCATTTTTTTTTTTTTTAAATAATTTCTTTATTTTAATATTTAATATTTTCAAATTTTCCTTTCCTTACTGTTTTGATGCCACTAATCTTGCTATTCCTCTTCGTCATCACTCCCACCTTTCGGTTCTTCTTCTCACACCACTTCTCATTTAATTCATCCATCCTCCCACTATAAAACTATTCAATGTGCAACCAAGGAAGATTATCACAATTTTAGTATCATATAGATTGTTTTTTAAACATGAAATATTGACAAAACTGTATATATGCTAATAAATGACCAGACGAAAAAAATAATTTTGTCTTTTTATATTTTTCCAGGCGATGCGATTTCCACCAAAGTCATATAATAAAGATTTAGAGTCAGCTGAGGTAAGAACAACTTGTTTTATTTTTTTCTGCAAGATTCTGTTTTAAATTATTTTAATATTATAATTGTAACCCACATTTGCCAAATTTCACACCACATAATACATATTTTTTTTTGTTTCTTTTTTGGATAAAAAAAAAAAAAAAATCGAATAACCCCACCTGATATGATGATAAATGAGGTTTACAAACAAAACTAATGCATGCAACACATTTAAACATCCTTTTTTTGATAAACGTCTCCTTTTGGGACTACTAAGTGTCTTATGTGTTTGAAAATATGGTACAAATATTTTGAAATCAAATCAGTCATATTTGTTTTTCTTCCAGGGAGACAATATAAACCCCTTACTAGACCTGCTACCCTCGTGTTTTTTAATCTCCCCTCATCCTTTTATTTATTCCCATCATTTGCCCTTCTTCATCATTTAAAAGACTTGTGGACAATTATAGGCTAACATCAACTGAGTTTTACTAGTAAATATTTAATATAAATAACAAATACTGACCCAACATGTCTCTAGTGATTTAATATATATATATAAAAAAAAAAATAGCCTCAGAAATGCAGGAGTAAAACTACTGAAATATTTTTTCATTTCCCACAATTTTTTAAATGTCATCTTTTTTTTTTTAATTTATATTTCATTATTGCAAATTTTTTTATTTGTATCAAAGATGTTCGATTATATAAAAAAGTTTAGATATGCTTCTGACTAAAACAATTATCCTATAATAGGAAACTGTCATTTATCTAGTTTTTGTCAACTTGCTTAAATGTTATCTAGTCTAACATAAGACTTTGTGAATGTTGACATTTTTTAAGTTAAAATTGTTTCATAAATCTTTTTTTTAGATGTGTTAATAATTTGTAATATATATATATATATATATATATCATCTTCTATATAATAAAAGAGGTGGTTTTTCCCCTCTGGACCTAAATACCATAGGTTTACTGCAACAGATTTGTATTTTTGTATTTAAACTAATTCAAGAAAGAACGTTTTTGCGCATGCATGTTTGGTTAAATTGTCATGAAGGAACGATTTTTTTGCTACCCCTCCCTGTAGAAAAGTGCCCAGTTAAGGGTGAAGCAATTAATGTTTTTGGCCAAGTTTTTGATGTGTGTCATCTGAAGGGTCGAGCTTCAAAATGATACCGATCTCGTGAAAATCTGTTGCCTCTGTCGAAAGTTTTTGGCAGACACACACACACACACACACACACACACATTTTGCCTTGTGTATATAATATATATATATATATATATATATATATATATTGATTTCTTTTTTTTATTATTGACTCCTATTTTTTATTTTTTTTTATCTGCAGTTGAAGAGAGTGAAAAAAGATAGGCTTTTTTATGAGAAAAAAGAGACTGATCCTAATTTTTCTCTGTTCCAAACCAGCACTAGTTGTCCTTATATTGTGGTTTGATTTTGTATCACATCTGGTCTTTGTATTGTCATTCATGATATTTTAGTATTATAAGACCCTAATGTATTGAACACTCGAAATCCTAAAAAAATTCTTCTCAAAACTATTTAAATATAATATTTTAGATTTTGCCATCTACGTGGCTGTCATGGGTAATTTTATTTTTTTGTTTGCCTTAATGGAAATCATGGCCCCCCAAAATGGTTTAATTAGGAATGCATTCCTTGAAGCTTAGAATCAAGTGCAGATTTCCTTTTGAAATATCTCAATTTAATTAAGGATAAGTGCTCTTACCATTTTATCATTGCTTCCGAAATGTGTATGGCATGTATATATGTGCTGTGTGGTGGAGGAAGAGGAATACAAGTCATCATTTTGGCAAAAAGAAAGAAATATGATGTTCATCATTTTCAAAAAGCAATGAAGAAACTCACAGGAGGTTAAAAGAAAAATAGAAAAAGGTAAGAAAGTAAGGAACAACCTCAAAGATAACTTTTTAAAAATATATCTATAAAAGTGAAAGTGTCTGTCTGTGTATGTGTGTCTGTGTACATTTCCCTACGCAATAACTCTGTCAATTTTTAGTCTACAGACTCGAAATTTGATGTACTGGGTAATGAGATTTGGGAAAATCTATGTGATCGGATTTTGGCCAGAAATTTGGCGATTAAGGGGTCAAAGTTCAACGATTTGACCTTTGTGAACTCTACCAAACTCCTCCGACAATTTTGGGTCTACAAACTTGAAATTTTAGATATAGGTTCCTTGAACATGGATCTAACTTAATAATTTGATTTGAGCCAAAAACAATAAATGTTAAGGGGTCATAATAGGGGTGAAAGTTAAAAAAAATTGACCCCCTTTTTTTTTTTTGCGCTCAGCATACACCTCCAAATATCCGGGCAACACCGGGCACCCATGCTAGTATATATATATTCATATTTAAAACGCTTTGCGAGTTCATTCCCTATGTACTCCGAAATAGCTGGGTCAATTTTTAAATAAATTATACACTTTCCAATACATAAAGCATTATATATCTGAGTATTCTTAGATAAGTTGTGTATCTGAATGCCTCCAATAATTACTGAAAAATCGAAAAATCCGATTAAAGAAAGAATAGTCTGCTTTTGACCAAACTTAACACTCTTATACAGCCTAACATCACAAGTGCATTTGAGAAGCTTTATTACCACACAAGCAGAAGGACCATGCATATAAAATCAACAGTATGTTATTTGATAATACCAAGTTGTGTTTGAAATGAATATTTCTGCTTAGAGCAGAATTGGACCATGATACTTGACTATTGCATTTTAAACTTTAATTCAAGCCATGATATAAAAAATAATTTTATAACATCAACAGTTGGTTTTCTACAGTGAAACATTGGCTACAGTATATTGTGGAGTAAGTCACTGCGGGGAGGTCCCTAACTATAACAGGTAGTCAATTGATTTGATTTAAAAATGGATGCTTTCATCGATTTTTATGACAATAAAGGTATGGGAACATTCATTGATCCTCATTCAATCCCAGGCACCATTCAGTTTCCCTGCTAGTGTGTATAAACACACAAGCACTGTTTTTAAATAAAATAACTTTATTTACTATTGTATAACATGGTCGTTAATCTTCAATAGTATCATATTTTAACACTCTAACTCAACATGTTATGTCTGGGACAGTTGCAATGACCTCCCTAAACACATACTTAAATCATTCGTTGGCATTTATGCTGATGACACGACCATCTACGGCAACACATCAAAGGCTGTAAATGATAAAGTTCTCTCTGATTCTTTCTCCTCTGATCTCGAGCGCGTGGTTCAGTGGGGGAAGACGTGGCTGGTTACCTTTAATGCATCTAAAACCGAACTCCTATCCTTACATCATCAACGCTCTGATCCCCATCTGGCATCAATTGGAATGGATGGCTCTCGTCTGAGAGAGGCCCCGTGTTTTGACAAGCTTCTGGGTTTGACCTTTACTCCTGATCTGAAATGGAACACGTACATCAAGTCTGTTGCCAAGGGCGCTGGAAAGATGATGGGATCCTTCTACTGCTCCAGAAGATATCTCACTACTGATGCAATTCTCTATCTATATAAAAGCCAAGTACGTCCAAGGATGGAATACTGCTGCCATATCTGGGCAGGAGCTGCTAAAAACAGCCTATCCTGCCATGACAGAGTATAAAATAGACTTTGTGGCTTAGTGGGGGATGCCCTTTTCTCTACCCTGCAACCTCTCTCCCACAGAAGAGACGTTGCGAGTCTATCCTTGTTTTATCGTTATTTCCATGGCAGGTGCTCGTCTGAACTCCAATCTCTAGCCCCCCCCCCTCGCCAATCTTTCACGAAAAACACCCGTCTAGCCGAATCCACTGTGAAAAATTTCCCCCACTCTATCTGTGCCTAAATCAAAACGTGGATTCCATGAACAAAGCTTCTTTCTTAGAACTGCACGCCTGTGGAACTCTGTTCCATCTGCCTGCTTTCCACCTGACTACAACTTGGATGTGTTCAAGTTCAACGTTAACAAATTCCTAATGAACCGCCCCTTTAAGTAAACACTTCATCAAATCTCAACACTAACGTAATGTACATACTTGCAATAGCCCTTATCCCGGAGTGGCTTCCGGGCCTTGATAAGTGGTGACCACTGTGTAAAAAAAAAAAAAAAAAAAAAAAAAAATTTGACTCAGCTTTTTCAGTTGAAGTGAAAGGCATTTATTCATGGTACTTTCCAAACTGATGCATTGCACCTTGTTCATCTTATCTGCCATGTAGTTAACAAAACCCTGCCGTCTCAACAGAAGCTTAAAACTCTCTCGCAGCTACCATAGGGCCACACATCCATCTCATGCCGGCAAGCGCTTTTTTCTCATCTTCACTATGTGGTGCATTTTTTTCTCTTTTTTCTTTTTCTTCTTTTCCTTAGCTGTGGCGTCACTTTGCGCACTGGCTCAGCCATTTGCATATGTGTCATGTGGCTGCTAAAATTGTAGAGCGTATGATCAAGCACCTGAGTGTTTTTTTTTTGTTTTTTTTTTACCTAGTGATACATGACATACATAAAGAGCTTGAATTCAAAAAAATCTGATAAATGCCGTTTTCAAACTTTAAAGAGCGTAGAATTTATCCATAATGTTTTTTATAATGTGAAAGCAGCATACTTTCTTTTTGATTGTAATTAAAATAAGCTTCTATGTTTTATATCTTTGTCCTTTTATTGTTTAATTTCTCAATTTACAGCAGTTAAGTTTATTGAGTTTTTCAATTGAATTCTTCATGATTATATAATATATAAATGTGGAAAATTTTTTTCATGTATCTCTAACTATATTAACATTAAAAGGGCTTATGCTTGATTCTCTGATACAACATAACATGTTGAAATACTGTATATATATATAGTAATCGGCAACCACCCACAGATATAGGTATTCTTAGTTTGTATAGTTTTAAGCAGTTTCTAATCTATATAATATTCTACTTGTCCCTTCCTTCGTCTTTGAAAAAGGATAGATACAATTTTTGAAGGCCAAACTGCTTAAAAAAAAAAGGTTAAATTCACAAAATTTGGCTTATTTTTAGCGTAGCATATGTCCCTTCATAATACTATACTCCCAGGTATTGCAAACATCCTTTGGGATATATATATATCATATTCCGGTTTTGTTTGTTTGTTCACAATATATGTCATATATGATGTCATTAGCAGATGACTTCATATATCACATATACTGTTTTCAACCAGGTAACCCTTAATGCACATATAATATACAGAAAAGTTTCTATTAAGTAAATTTTTTTTTTTTTTTGCATATGAGAAAATTTACAAATATTTCTTTTACATTTAAAATGTGGAAATAACTATAAAATAATCAGATTGTTACTTTTTTCAAAGAAAGTTAAGTGTTTTAAGAACTTTTTTTTTTTTTTTTTTTGCTATAAGTCTTTATTTGCCAGATCTAATATGTTCACACAATATGCTGTAATTCATTTTAGATTAAAAATGTATTTTGTTTTATGGTTGCTATTACTTACATGTATTTTATTTAAGCTTATCATCTGCTGGCAGCTGATTGCTGATTGGCTAATTGCATTGGCGTCTTTTGGCTGCTTATTGTAACCTGGTGGAAGATGTCAATACAAAGTTGGAAGGGTCAGGTTTTTGATAGGTATCCCTTTATTTTAAAACTCGTTATTCAAAATAAAAAATAAGTGAAAATAACATTAGAAAATAATGTATGATCATTTCTAGCATTCTCTTTCAAATGTGCAAACAGCACACTTTTAATAATCTGCACCCTTTAGCTAACATTAAAAATAGTGAATAGACATAAAAATAAGTAATTTTTTTTTTTTAGTCAAATCACTATACATATTTGACATCGTTTTTTTTTTTTTTTTTTAAATTTATTGAACTTTTTTTTTAAACACAAAGCTAACAGGATATATCCATTGTCTCTTGAGACTGAATGGAGGCATGGATGTGAATGAACTCTCCCATTTATTATAAAGACCAGAAGAATATGTCTATTCGTGTTTGCACGCAAGTCCTGCATACATAGCAGATGGACTGAATCACACTCTCTATTTGTTGCATTTACTTCTTTTGTTCAATATATTTTGTTTCTACTAAGTCCTAAGTTGTGCCGTTCTTTCAGACCCTTACGGGTTCACAACAGAAAGGTTTGAGAAACTCGGTATTGACTATTACTTCAGCTAGTAACATGAAAATCAGTTACTCACGAATGCTGGTTTAAGTATGAATTGTGAAAACAGCCCAAATTATGATAGTTGTATCTTCTGAGGTAGAATTAATGAAAAATGTTCACATAAGCCGAGTTTATTATTGTTATATATATTTATGCATATAAAGTTATGAAAATATGACAATTAAGCTAAACAGACTTTTACATGTGTCATCATCAATAGCCTGACGAATCCTTATGAAAATGAAGCACAGAAAATTCTGTGTAGCTTACCTGTCATATATTTTCATAAATTACTACTTAGATCTACTCACATATTGAACGCCTTGAAATAAATTTAAATACTGAAAATAGATACATAAAGTTATGTATATATACATACACAAGGAGGTATATTAGGTAAAAAAACAGGGTAAAAGTGCTCAATACTTTAGTAGAGCTGAATATGTCTTTTTTGTTTCAACCTCAGGGTTTTTGCTTAAATCATTTCAGATTGTTTCTATTGACAGGACAATATCATCATGCCAATTTCTTCAGATAATTCAGGTTTTAAAATTTGATCCTATTAAATCATAGAATCAAATCTTAGGACTTGAATTATCTGAAGAAATCGGTAAAAACCCTGAGGTTGAAATAATAATAATAATAATATATATATATATATATATATATATATATATATGCACAGGCACATACACTGTGTCTGTGTATCAATAACAGAAATTTGTCATTCTTGTTTTACTGGTAGTAGTTGAATGAAATGCAGAATTTAATGATTAAAGATAAGTTTTTAGTAAAGAAAACAGAAAAATATGTGCACAAAATAAGCAAACACTGTCCTTTCTTGCTGGAATGTGGTGATGAATTATACAAATGTTTTTCTGGATGAAAAATGTTATTAGCTCCAAATAACAGTGGGAAGCTCAAGATTTAGGAGTTGGCAATGAGAAGCAGACAAGTACCACCTACACTTGTTTGTAAATTAGATTTGGCTAAATATTTATCTTAACAACTTTAAATAAAATTTTTAAAATTAACATTGTCGTATTGTACAAAGGAATGTATCTATTTATATATCTATGTAATTTTCATTCCTATAACAGTGCAAGTATTTATGCTGAAATTGTATGTATATGTTAATGTTTACTTATATTTGTTTGTGTTTCTGTGTATATATATGTGTGTGTGTGTGTGTGTGTGTGTGAATGGGATATATAAATATTTATCTTTTTTTCTTCTTCTTAAATATGACATTTAATATAGAGGTATGCTTCTATGTAATTACCTCGATTAAGGTTAAAGAATGTTGTGAACAATATCACTTGACAATGCCTTATATTTGAGAATCATGGGGGAAGGTATCACTTTCAAAAGATGCGCTTGATAAATGATCAACGTGAAGACAGCAAAAGATCCACATGAAAAGTTGGAAGTTCTGTCCGTTTTCTTTTTTTTTTTTTTTTTTTTTTGTAAAAATGCTGCACAATTCCATAAATTCACTGAAAGGAAAGTGATCAGTTCAGGCCTTTTAAAGTGCGATAATAATTACAAGTTTTAGAAACTTTTTAATCACTTGGCTTGGAGGGGGGGTGCCACTTTCTTTTTTATTCTATCAGTATATTTCAAAAACATTAACAAACAAATGTCACTTTTTTTAAAAACATATTTCTTGCTGTTTATCTATTGTTGGTTAGCATTTTTTGCAATTTTCAAACATTACACTTTTAAGTCTTCTTCAGCATAACCTTCCATCATTGTAACCTTCAGTGAATTTTAAACCAAATTCTTTAATGTACTTCTGAATTCTATGCTTTTTAGAGATCAACTTGAATCAATTTGTTTAAAAAAGTCTCTTCGTCAGGAATTGAACTTACAACTCTTAGATAGAATTTATTCGAGAATATTTCTTACCCAACACGATTATCCACCTAGTAATGTCTAGTAGGTTACCAATTCTGACAAGAATCTCTGAAGAAGGCCGAAGAGTACAATGGTTGAAACATGACAATAACCAAGCTCAAAAAACTGAAATATTAGATTGAAGAAAAAAAATTTTATGTACCGTGTTAAACTAATTATTTCTTATGCAAGAATTGATTTAAAACAACAAATAGTAATTGTCCTTTATAGTAATGCCCATTGTAGATGACTTTCAATTTTTCTGATTTGATCAAAATGCCAATCTTTGAGATTTGATTTTAGACAGGTTTCTTCAATTTTATTAAAAAAACTCAAATCTGTGACTCTTCATAAAGTACCTGATCAGTAGGGCTATGACAACAGAATATTCTTTTCATTGTTTTGACTCTCGAGTATATATCCGACACAGACAAAGTTAATCAACCGAGAACCACATCACTCTATATAAAAGCATATAAGATATCATCGGATACACACTCAAGAGTCAAACCAATGAAAAGAATATGCTGTTGTCCTAGCCCTACTGATCAGAAAATGTTTTAAAAAATAAAAAATAATAAACAAATACATAAAAAATAATACATCAGTTGGCTGGATGCGACAGAACTTCTGTTCTGTTCGATTTTTTTTTATCTTGTTGCTTATTTATTTTTTTCTTTGTGCTATAAGATTTGCATAAAAAAATCACAGATTTGTAGCCCTTTAATGAAGTTATAGAAGTCTGTCAAGAATCTGATTTGAAACCAAACAAATGTTATTTTGATCAAATCCGAAAGCTTGAAACAGATTATGGGACGAAGATCTTAAATCATAATGGTTTTTATTTTGAAGAATAGTTGTTTCTAAATAAATTCTTATCTTAAACCCAATCTTTATTCTGAACTCTGTAATAATGATACTTCATCTAAAGAATATTGTAAATTAGAATTTAGTTGAGTTTTTGTGAAGTAAAATGGAAAATTAGAATTTTTAGAATGTCCATCACATTGGGAGACAAGCCATGAGCATCAGGATTTCTTCAACTATATTAATACTTAAAATAATCCAAACCTTTTTTTTTTTATTGCATGAATTTGCAATGGCTGCAATAAAACTGAATTGCAGCTTTCCCTAGTAAATTTTAACGTTTCTTCATAACTTTACATTTCCGACATATTATTGGTGAGATGATGTCAACTGATTAGAGTTTGAGTCCTTAGTTTGGATTTTTGCACATATTTCTACAAAATTTTTTCTTTTCAATCTCAAAATCAACAGTCTAAACCATTATTGTAATAATCTTTTCCCTGTTGATTATGGTATGAAGTTGCTTCTGTACAGTTCTAGGAGGTCCATCGTCCCAAGCTTTGCATTTCTCTCTTTGAGAAGGGGTTAGTTTCTTGCTAATCGTCTGAATATCTTAAAAGAGAATCATATTAATGATTTAATAAATTGGCAGTCCAAAGAGAGGAAAATTATTTAAAACCGGCCAATGTTTATTTATAAATGGGGGTGGGGGCTTTACTTAATATTTCAATAAGGATTGTTAATAGTATTACATCTTGCAATCAAACAGTTCTTTGTCAAATTTGGTGGAATTTTGCACAGTGTTTTTAGGTCTTATGAGTTACTATTTACTCCTTATGATTTATTATCAGTGATTGTACACTTGTAACATCTGGTGTTCACTGGAGCCTGAGTGACAACAAGTCTCCTCAAGTTTCTAGCACTTTCCACCACCTTTGATAACCATTGCAAGTCATTTTGCATTATCGTAACATCCATTTATAATTGATTTCTTGCTGGCAATTACTATTCGCCTTCTGTGGAATTTGAATGACAAAACTTTCTTAGGGTTTAATACTTTCTGCTCTCTATCAATAGAGATATTGTTAGTGCTCTCTCTTCAGTCTTTCCATCCTCCTTAACACTTCAGCACCATTTTTGGTTGTACCAGCTCATGTAATATTCTTTCTATATTTTTTTGTTCTATTTCAACTTACATGTGGCTGGTTAGTTATTTGAGTTCTGATTCCGCACTCAAAGATTTTCCTTAATATTTTAATCATCATCATTATTACCTTTGACACTCAACACCTATTCATTGCTTGTAAATTTTCTATAGTAATATACTTGCCATTCAAATTGAGTTGTGTAAAACGCGTTTTAAAATGACTGTGTTTCATTTGAATCCATGGTGTTATGAATTTACATTCAGTTTCAGGTTCATAATTTTAAAGTTCGAATTTGGCAAAGCATGTATGAGGGAAAATGCACCTTAGGTAAATTATATAATAGATTATCATCATTAATAATAATAATAATGTTTTAATGTTGACTCTTTTCCATATCTTTTATATTAAGTAGTTAGCACCAAATATGTATCATATTAATATAAATAATGAGAAACATTATTTCAAAACTTTTAAATATATAGTGAAATTATATTTATTAATATTGATATTTTAGAAGATATCTGCTCAAAATAATAAATTTGAATTTGGCGTAGACATGATAGTAGATCTTGGGTTTCAGAAAGATGCATCTTTAAAAAACGAACAAACATTTATTCAGTGACCTCAATTGATTGGGTGTTACAAAAGGCAACAAAGGATCTTGGTATAATGTAGGGTCAATGAGCATAAACTTTCTGACGTAAACTTTGCAGACA
The DNA here is from genome assembly GCF_053919585.1 of Euprymna scolopes. NCBI lineage: Eukaryota > Metazoa > Mollusca > Cephalopoda > Sepiida > Sepiolidae > Euprymna > Euprymna scolopes. The sequence goes on from NC_136514.1 coordinate 38,889,862, forward strand.
ATATCACTACAAGATATTATCGACATGGTTCAAGTTCGAGAGTATTCGTCTCTATATCAATGCTGATAAAACTCAAAACATGCTCTCTCGTAGACATCAACCACCTACAAACTTTTTTATAGACCAAAAAGAAATAGCTATTATTGACAACTTTATCTACTTGGGAAGTAAACAAGGAAAGCAGTATGGACTGTGAATTACAGTGCAGGATAGCTAAAGCTTCAGCAGCATTTAATCAACTCTAGAAACAAAAAGTTTACTCTCAGATGTAAATTAAGATTATATAACAGCCACGTCTTGTTCACACTGCTATATGGAAGTGAAACTTGGCATCTCAAAATCAGCCAAGAAATTAAGTTAAACATGTTTGATTCCAAGTTTCTTAGAAAGATTCTAGCGACCAAATGGAGCGATCAAGTTATCAACCAAGAAGTCAGAGATTGCACTAACCAGCAGTTAGTATCATCAGTAATCTGCAAACGATGACTAGGCTGTCTTAGACATACCCTAAGATTGGCTCGAGAGAGAATTGCTAACCAAGTGCTTTAATGGCACTCTGATAAAAAAAGTTTAAAAACCTATAAATGGAAGCAATTTATAGTTTTTTTTTTACCTTAAGAATTTATTGGAGATTTCTTTGACACTTTTGTTTAGGAATTTGAAATATTCATTGAGAAGAGTGCAAAGCTGATCTTGACCTTCATCTTCAAGTCTCTCATTATCACTGTCAAATTTTTGAAATCATGCCTTTCTACTGCCTGATCAACTTTGGATTTTTTTCATGTCCTGTTGAGATTAGATAGCATTATCAAGATGTTTCATCTTTTGCAAAAAAATTATACACATTTCTTCTTTCTTTGCTTTATTATGAAGTGTGTATACTTTAAAATTGTATTTGGAAAGAAAAATAGAAATTTCTTGAAGAGTATATGCCAACTTTTGAGCATGTAAAATTTTGTATAAAACACTGCAAAAATAGTAATTTAAATCAACTTTTTATAAAATAAATTAAAAAAATAATCCGCTAAAAAGTTTCCAGATAAATTATAATAGATCAATCTTCATGGTAATTTTCAATCTTACATATTCCAAAATATTTCTCCATCCTACTGTACCATCCACCCCACCCCACAACACCCCACCCCACATTCTATGCATAATTTATTTCCAAACTTTTAACTATTTTGCTTTTAAGGAAAATTTATTTATTTAGATATTTTTCGAAAACTAATCTCTTTTGTTTATGTGAGTGATTCCATTATTTCAGCGCTTATTTTGTTCCAGGCTCAATTATTAATTACAAAAAGGATTTTCTTTATTTTTCCATGTTTGCTTCGACTATATACTAAGTGAAAATGAACCTGAATATGAAATTCATAAAATTTGAATGTAGTTTAAATATTAAGAAAATGAAAGTGGAGAAAAATAGAAAGATTTTGGATTCATTACTTTGTCAACATTACATATTTATATATACATCCCAGGTTGCATAACATGTTTGAGAAGAGATTTGTACATACACAAAATTAACTCTTAGAAATTGGTTATGCCTTTTCACTGAATAGCTTGTTTTGAGAATATTGTTTTGTAATTTTATTTATTAAAGTTTACTTCAGCTTTGATAGCAGCTTTTATGTGAGGTATGAATCCTCTACACGCTTATATCTATTGGTCCTTCATATTGTACATTACTCTAACTAAGCAGAGACTTTTATAGATTATTTGCTGCCATGAGAGTGTTATAAAATTATGTGCTCTTCTGTTCGACAACAAATGCCGACTACTGCAAAGCTGCCTCTGTGTATTTTTTTCTCTTTCATCTTTTCTTCTGGTTCTGGCCATATCGTTATCTCCCATGCAATAATGATTGCTGAGGGGGTGTACTGGCTTATAAGTATAAAAATATAACAAAGCTAGAGAAACAAAAGGAAACATGAACTCTAACACATTCTGCAAATATCAGTTGAAGTCTGGGTGTGTGTGTGTGACACCATCGACCCTTTACATGCTATGGTCCACACCTTAATAGTTATCTGCGAAGGCCCTTTTGTTGTCAATTCATCAATTCATTATCTCATCTGCTCTGAGCTATGATCTGCATTCTATTGTATTTAGCTTGCAACTATCCTCAACTATAACTCATAAACTGAAGACTGTCTGCAAACTGTTGCAAAACACACTGACAATGCTAAAATTGCTCATTAACTAACTCTAAACATATGGACCTGTAGTCCAGTCCTTTTGTTTCAAATCACTACCACACAATTTAATCAATTAACAATCCTATTTTTGCTTTCTTTTGTGTTTCTTTGTGAACAACTTCCTATCCATTGTTCTGCTGATAAACTTATTTTTTGTCATATTTCGTTATCCCTTTCTCTCCTATTTCCCAACACTTAAGAGTGGTGGTGCGTTGATAATATCATGTACCTCTACAAGGCCACCATTTGTCCGTGCATGGAGTATTATCATCACATGTGGGCTGGTGCATCTGCTACTAGTCTCTCGCTCCTGGACAGGATTCAGAAGAGTCACCAACCTGATAGATCCTGACCTGTCATCTAAGCTTCAGCCTCTGCCCCATCGATGAACTGTTGCATCCTTCTGCCTGTTCTACAAGTATTTTAATGATCGATGCTTCGACGAACTACAAGCCCTTGTACCCCCTTGACGTAAATACCCTCGACAAACCTGATAAGCAGCAAAATCCCACCCCTACACAGTAGAGATCCATAGATGTAAGAAAGACTTCTATCCTAATAGTTTCTTCCTAAGAACTGCTAGATTTTAGAACTTCTTTCCAGGTTCCTGCTTTCCCAACTGTACTGACATGCAGAAGTTCAACTGTAATGTGAACAGACATCTTGCTGCTCAACTCCTTACATAGTATCCCTGCAACTTATGACCCTGATATTAACCCCCTACATCAAAGTGGCCTGTACTTTGTTTAGGGTGGAATGGAATTTAAAAAAAAAAAAAAGGGAAAACAGCATGCTATTCCCTTCATTTCTTTTGACAAGGGTAGTATCTCTTCCTCTTTTCTATCCGTAAGTGAAAGAGTAGTCCTTCTAGACAAAGACAATTTTTATTTTTGTCTCAATCCAGAGTGCTCCTTTTTGGGAGCTGGGTTTTCTCCACGTTACAAATCATCTTTGTGTGTAACTCTGCCTTTTTGGGGAAGCAAATAAATAGGAGCAACATCACAAAGCATGAGAATTGCAGGAAATTTCGAAACATCCCAAATGTCTTGCTAGTGTTTTAAATTTGTGTAAGAATCTATTTGTTCTGATGAAACGATTTTCCTTGACTAATTTTTGACATAAAAATCCTCTATACTTATCATATAAAACTTGTTGCTTCTGATTTTTGTGGTTTCTTTCTGATACAACTGTCCTTTTGCCATTCATTTCCTGAATCTTTTAGGATTACTACTAATGGTGTTCTATACATGCGAAATAAGTTCTGGGTTTTTAATGTTATCAGTGTGCCAAGAATGTTGCTTACATTTTCATAATGTCGATACATTTGTATTTTAAGTCTTTAACGCTGTACATGTACTTTTTAGAATGGTTTTATTTCTGACTTGCTATTTTCAACATTTGAAATTAAAATAACTATGCTTCTTGTGTAATTATAGGGACATCATTGATAATTTTGAAATATTATAAAATATTAAATCAAAATAATATTCCTGCTCTGGAGATTAGGCAGCCCTTGCTTCACTATAAACTCATCAAGCAGTACCAGCACAAAAAAGAAGTTGCAAGTAGGGATTGGGCGATCATTGCTTAAGCAGTGCCAGACTGTAGGGAAGGTGCTGTTAGGGATTAAGCAGTCCTTGCCTTACTATAGACTAATGAAACGGTGCTGATTCAGAAGGTGGAGAATGATTAGGAAACCCTTGCTTCACTGTAGACTTCTCTAGTAGTGCCGCTTCATAAGGTGAAGTCATTTCTGGAAAATTTTGATGAATAACTTGGCAGTTTTTCCAAATTAATACATAAATACATTGTTTTCATTGGAAATTATTGTGATAACATTAATAGTTCAGAAAAGACTCCCCCTCCTCTCTCTCACACACACACACACACACTGGCTCAGTCGACATCACAGAATGAATATGTTTTCTAAATTTTAGATATTATATATCTAGTGCAATGCCGGTCAAGACAATATCAACTTGATGGTTCGTGTTATATATTTATTTTTTTACTTTTAGCTGGACATGCAAGCATACACACAGAGAAAACTTGAATGCCTACTAAATACTATCCTCGAGTGTCTAAGGTCTCACTGTACAAGGGTTTGTCAGAACAACCTGGCATGAGGATACTTTTTCCATAGAAGTAAACCCTTACCAAATATTCAAAATCATATAGTATTCGCAGCCCAAATAAGATCTCCTCACTACGGCTACCTCACAGCTTTTCCGAGGAATGGTGCACCTTCTCCAAGTAATATTACCTCAAGTAATAGCACAAAGTTGGATACTCCACTAGACTAGATAAATTCTTGTCCTGGAATCCAGTAAGGCCAAGAGACCAAAATGAAAGATATACTATTACATATGAAAATGGTTAATTGGGGAGAGGAAGATTATGTTCTCAATTTCTTTACTAACTCACTGTTTGAGAGATAAAGAATTTAAATGGAACATTCGAATATCTATGTATCTCATATAGAGTTCAAGTGTTAGCCCCAGGTTGTGGGCCCTTTGATCTCTGAGAACTTTGACTGAAGTAAAATAAAACATTTACGTTTTATATATCAGATAAAGTCAAATAATGTTTCTGCTACAGTAAAAAAAAAAAAAATGTCTCCTCAAATATCTTATGCATCCTGTAATTGTTTAAAAATACGGTAAGCGACATAAAAATCTGTTTCACTTAAGAGTTGATCACATTGTACTCCTGTAATTCAAATAAATACTGCAACAAATATATACACACAATATATGATGTGATAATGTATACAGTTGTTGCTTCTGATTGTCTTTATTTGATATCTTTTTCTATTGTTGGATTTTTTTTTTTTCCTGTAATTTTCTGGAGAGATAAAGTCTTTGTTATAATATAGACCATTCTAAATGTTTTCATTCTTGATGTCTTATGCCGTTTCGAAATGTGCATAAAACGGATTTTGGAAATATTTACTTCTGAAATTTGATTTTGATGCCATTTTAAATCTACAAACTCTTTAAGCTTTATCTCATACTAGCAGGGGTACCCGGCATTGCCCGGGTGTTTAGAGGTGTGTGTGTGCGCGGGGGGGGGGGTAATCAAAACAAAAGAATAAGCGAAGTAATCACCCTGCTTAAATATTATAAAAAAAAATGTTAAAACTTAAAAAAACAAAAAACTAACGTAAGGCAAACGAACGCTGTTAAAATTTCTTAAAATCGGAAAAACAAAAAAAGAAAACACGAATGTGATGGGGAAAAAAAACCCAGGAAAATGAATGTTAAAACTTTAAAAAATCTGAAAAGTAAAAACAAAAACAAAAAAAACATAGAACATGAAAAATGGCTTAAATAACCCTGTTTCAATATTAAAACTTTAAAAATCGAAAAAAAAAAAGAAAGAAAAAAGACATCTCACACCACGATTCGAACTTACAACCTTTAGAGAGTCGCGAATCTGATAGGTCCTGAACTGGCATCTAAGCTTCAACCTCTGAACCATCGACGAAATGTTGCATCCCTCAGCCTGTTCTACAAGTATTTTAATGGAGAATGCTCTGACAAACTGCAAGCACTTGTTCCCCCACGACGTAAACACCCTCGACAAACCTGACAGACAGCTAAATCTCACCCCCACACAGTAGAGATCCCTAGATGTAAAAGATCTTTCTACTCCAGTAGTTTCTTCTCCAGAACCGCTAGACCTTGGAATTCCATTCCAGGTCCCTGCTTCCCCAACTGTATTGACGTGCAGAAGTTCAAGTGTAACGTAAACAGACATCTTGTTGCCCAAATCCCAGCATAGTACCCCAGTAGATGTTACCCCTGATAGTAGCCCCCTACACCAAAGTGGCAATGCACCTTGTTTGGGGTGAAAATGTAATTAAAAAAAAATAAAGATAATGACGCCGCCCTCTAATAAAGTGAGCTAAGAGGACGTTGACGAAATTTGGTCATTTTTTTTTTTTTTTTTTTTTTTAATATTTAACCTAAATCATGTTCTGACGTCATTTGTGCATGCGTAGAAGTCATCTTTTCATGAGGGGACGGTTTTTGCTACCCCTCCCTGTACAAAAATGGCTAGTTTAGGGTGAAGGAATTAATGTTTTGGGCCAATTTTTCGATATTTGTCGGGCGAAGGTTCGAGCTTGAAAATGATACCTATTTGGTGAAAATCCGTGGCCCGTGTCAAAAGTTTTAGCGAGACATACAAACACACATACATACATACACACATTTTCGCTTTTATATATATAGAAGAAGATAGAAGATAGATAAGAAATATTAAACCTGTTTACAAGTTTGGCTATTTGTATAAATAACTCCAAGTGAGATTTTTCTAAACAAACTTTAAATTATATAAACTTCTTATATATATGACTAGCCTGGGTACCCGGCGTTACCAGGCTGTTTAGAGGTGTGTGTTGAGCCCCCCCCCCCAAAAAAAAAGTGGTAGTAGGCAGGTATGCTAGAACCCGTACCATGAAGGAGGAAAAGAATGTGAAAAAATAAAACGTGACGTCTTCACTGTTGCGCCCATCGCCAAACCGGAAGTGACATGTTTTTATTTCGGACTATTATTCTCATCTTTATTAGTTGTTGTTTTCATCTTTATTGGTTGTTGTTTTTCACAATGTTTCGGTCAACTATTCCTCTGGCCTTCATCAGGTGGAAACCGCGACGGATAGGAATTTCGAATCTCCTAACTGCATTCTCAGCAATCACTGCCATCCGTAGTTGTTGTTGTCTCACCACGTTTTAGCTAAGTAAACCTCTGGCACGCTTTGGGTAGGATTGAAACCGCTATCGTCAGACAATGTCCATCTGGAACCGTAGCGATTCAACATCTTCAACGAAGGCTAGAAGAATAGTTGGACGAAACGTCGTGAAAAATAACAACCAATAAAGATGAAAACAACAACTAAAGATGAGAATAATAGTCCGAAATAAAAATAATAAATTTATATATATATAATGCTCATCTCAAAAATGAATTCCAATTAAGGAATAATATATGTAGATTATATTGAACCCAATATATAGTAATGATTTAAAAAGTTAAAAAAAAAAAAAAACTAAAAAAAACGACTCGTGCGCCAGCAGCAAGAATCAAAACCAAAATCTTTAGCTTACGATTTACTTTTTCCTTTGATGTTAACGCCTGAGCTATGAAGGCATGTTTGCTGCAAGACTAAAAATTAAAACATGAACCAATAGCTATTACGTTACACATGTATATTTGTAATGCCGTCATTCGGCCTTCACCTGGCAAATTCCATTTCTTTCATTTTCACAATTTTGCACAGATTTTCCTCAGTTTATACCCAAATATAAAGTTTTGCATGGGTTCGAATATCCTATATATTAAGTTTTATGTCTCTAGACCCAAAACTGGCAGGAGTTTAGTAGATAAAATTTTTTTAAACAAACATATATATAATAACCTTTTTATGGAAATATTACACAAGTATAAATCATGTAGAATATCTGCATGAATATAATTACACGTTATAGCTGTATAACTAAAGATGATTATCCCATAAGAAAACTGAAAAAAACTAATAGAGAATTAAAATGAATGTTTAAAAAATATGCAAATTAGCTAGATCTTTTGCAGATGGATGCAATTCCACGACTCACATATAACAAGGTTGTATTTTCTCTTTAAATAAACAGAAAAAAGAGGTTTTAATATGAATATCAACACACACACACACACACACACACACACAAAATATATTGAGTATAGATTTCGCAAGGTGAATTCGTTTTTCTCACATGGTTTTCTTAAAAAAGTCTTTTTAATTCAATTTCGAACCGTTGTTGTTATCTTTTTTTGGTTCTTGTTTCTCTTTTCTTTTTTTTTTCTTGTTTTTTCTTTTTTGTTTTCGTTCTTGTTTTTCTTTTTTGTTTTCGTTCTTGTTTTTCTTTTTTGTTTTCGTTCTTGTTTTTCTTTTTTGTTTTCGTTCTTGTTTTTCTTTTTTGTTTTCGTTCTTGTTTTTTCTTTTTTGTTTTCGTTTCCTTTTTTTGTTCTTGTTCTTTTCTTTTTTGTTTTCTTTTTTGTTTTCTTTTTTGTTCTCATTTTCTTTTTGTTCTCATTTTTCCTTTTTGTTCTCATTTTTTCTTTTTGTTCTCATTCTTATTTTCATTTTTTTTGTTATTTTCTTTTTTGTTCTTGCTATTTTCTTTTTTGGTTCTGATTTTCCCTTTTTCGTTCTTATTTTCTTTTATTTTCCTTTTGTTTTCCTTTTTTTGTTATTTTCCTTTTTGTTATTTCTTTTTTTTTTTGTTATTTCTTTTTTTTGTTTTTTTTTTGTTATTTCTTTTTTGTTATTTCTTTTTTTGTTATTTTTTGTTATTTTCCTTTTTTGTTCTTGTTTTCCTTTTTTGTTCTTGTTTTCCTTTTTTTGTTCTTGTTTTCCTTTTTTGTTCTTATTTTCTGATTTTTGTTATTTTTTTCTTGTCTTTTTTCTTCTCGTTTTCTTTTTTTTCTCGTTCTTTTCTTTTGTTATTTTCTTTTTTGTTCTTTTCTTTTTCTCATTCTTTTCTTATTTTCTTATTCTTCTCTTATTCTTTTCTTTTTGTTCTCATTCTTTTCTTTTTGTTCTCATTCTTTTCTTTTTTGTTCTCATTCTTTTCTTTTTGTTCTCATTCTTTTCTTTTTGTTCTCATTCTTTTCTTTTTGTTCTCATTCTTTTCTTTTTGTTCTCATTCTTTTCTTTTTTGTTCTCATTCTTTTCTTTTTTGTTCTCGTTTTTTTCTTTTTTGTTCTCGTTCTTTTTCTTTTTTATTCTTTTTTTTTGTTATTCTCGTTCTTTTCTTTTTTTTCTCATTCTTTTCTTTGTTCTCGTTCTTTTCTTTTTTGTTCTCGTTCTTTTCTATTTAGTTCTCGTCCTTGTTTTTATTTTATTTTTATTCTCGTTTTTTGTTATTCTCGTCCTTTTCGTTTTCTCATTCTTGTTTTTCTTTTTCTTTTGCTTTGTTCTCATTCTTGTTTTTCTTTTTCTTTTGCTTTGTTCTCATTCTTGTTTTTCTTTTTCTTTTGCTTTGTTCTCATTCTTGTTTTTCTTTTTCTTATTCTTCTTTGTGTTAATATTTTTCTTGTTTTTTTTTTGTTCTTTTTCTTGTTTCCTTTTTTCTTTCCTTGTTCTTTTTTCCTATTCTTGTTCTTTGTTGTTTTTTGTTTTATTCTTGTCCTTATTTTGTTCTTCTTTTCTAATCATTTTTTTTTGCCACATTTCTATATTTTTTTTAATTTGGGGGAAAGTTAAAAGGAAAAAAAAACTGCAACCTGACAATCACAAAATATATTACCTGCCCCTTTCTTTGCATTTAGCTGAATATGCTGCACCTCCCCTAACTTTCCCTTAAATTTTCTGTGGCTTCTTTCAATTTGACACCCCTTATGCTCCGGCAAAACACTGAGGGCGTTGTTATCATTTTTCCTCATCCTCTTTTGTAAAAGTGGGGCTCAGGTGTAGCACCTTCTGCGTTATGAGTTTTATTTAATTGTACACACAGGTTGTGGGAGGCTTACAAAAATGAGGTTGAGGAGGGATGGTAGGAAAAAAAAAAAAAATAAACAGCTGGTCTACCTAGTTTAAAAAGGGAGGCAACTGCGTTCATTTACTTTCGTCGTCTCCTTCAAATCAAGAACCCGATTTTTGCAGATATCTCTTGAAATAATTTTTCACCTTGACTTTTTCCATAATCATAATGTTCAATCTTTCACTCACTTTCCTTTTCCTAATTATTATCCTTTCTCTCTCTTGTATTTTTTTCTTTTAAGTTTTCTCCGTGTTCTTCTATACTCGTTTTTATCTATAATGTTTTTCTTTACTTTATAATTTTTTATTGAAACAAAAACCCAAGTTTGTACCGGAAAAATATCCAGTAAATAAAACGTTTAGTAAATCGTTATTTTTTTTTTTTATTTTATTTTTTTTTTTTGCATTTCCATACACCAAACATGGATATAAATATCACTAAAAACATCCGCTGGGTTATAAGCTTCATTTCGGTACCTTACTTGTCTGGATGGGTTGCCGGTAGGCTGAGATAAACCACGTCAAACACACACACACACACACACACACACACACACACGCAGTAAATCTAACTTACTAAGGGAGATAATAACTTCTGGTGAATACCAGAAAAATATCCAGTAAATAAAATGTTGTTAATAAATCGTTATTTGTTTTTTGCATTTTTTTTTGCATTTCCATACACCCAACATGGATATAAAATATCACTAAAACATCCGCTGGCTCATAAGCTTCATTTTGGTACCTTACTTGCCTGGATGGATTGCCTGTAGGCTGAGATAAACCATATCACACACACAAACCCACACCCACAGACAGACGGACATTAGGAAAATTTATAAGATTTATACTTTTATTTTATTTGTTTTTTTACAATATTATAAAAAAATTCTCATTCATACTTTTCTTTATTTTAAATATTTTTCTTTTTTCTCTAATTTCTTTCTTTACCTTTTGTTTTTTCTTTCTTTTGTTTTTTCTTTCCTTTGTCTTCCCCTTTTCCCTCTCTATCATTATCTTTCTTCCTCGCTTTTTTTTTTTTTTTTTTTTTTTTTTTAAACCATTTTCCTTTCTTGGCTTATTTCTTATTTGTTGTTACACTTTCTTTTGTCTTTCTGCCCACCTCCCTTACATTCTTTTACTGGATGTATGAAAATTACTTTTAAACGCAGATCCTTTCTGACGGCTTTTGGCAAGGCTCCAGGTGTCAAGAGATAATAGGGAAACAATCTTTATTAAAAATACGTGTTGTCACCAAAAAATAAAGGGTGAAAAAATTTAAAAAAAAAAAAAAAAAAAAAAAACAACGCCCTACCAATGCAAAACTAGTTTTCTAAAACACTTAGTATTTCCTTTTCCACCAGCCCCACCATGCCCCGCTTCCCTTTAAGCCCTACACTGGCAGACACTGATCCTAACCTCACATTGATTGTAAAAGAGGAAGTGATGAGATAAGATAGAAGCAGAACTCTTTCGGCTGGCAGAAATTCTTTAACTTTTGGTAACAAAAGAAAATATATATTAAAAAAAAGCCCCCCCCCTTTCCCCCCTCTGATTTTCCTTGGTTCTTATTCTCTTTGGGAACTCTGGAAGTTTTACTGTCTCGGGCATGGCAATTCTTTTGTGCAGCTTTTCTCTGCATGATTACGTCTTTATTTACCCTCAATCCTCTCTCTGTAGTTTGTTTGGTGTTTGTGAGTGTGGGTGGGGGTGTACTTGATGTGAACAATGATGCGCATAATATCCATCAGGATGACAGTTTGAAGGAGAGCACTTGATGCCTTCTTACTGTTGTTATTATTGGATGACGCTATTTTTTTTTTTCTTATCACATTCTTTCAGGTTGACAACAGAAAAGAAAAAAAAAAAAAAAGTCCCCAAAGTCCTTGTTTTGCTGTCGCTTTTCTTAGTTTCCTTTTCACCTCTCTTGTCACCCACAGATGATCTCTAATTGGGATCTGGAGTGCAGCCATTTGGAGCTGTTACTATTTCATGCCCTTGTCACATGAGGAACAAAGCTTTTTTCCTTTCCGAGTTCTTGAGATAAGGATCGATTATTTGGATTCTTCAGACTACCGTTCTCATCTTGAGCGTTATTTTCACAATGTTTCGTAAAATGTAAAGCACGACCTTCTTCAGGTGTATCTTGTCGAACTCTAGAATCTTTCCATCGAATTTGGAAATCTGCACGTCCCCTGGCGTATTGGATAAAGTACTTGGTCAAATTCAATTGTAAAGTTACACTTATCTGGAGTCCAGATAAATCCATAAAACATGATGGGGTAATCAAGAATCTCTAGAAGAAGATTCCAGTTATGAATCCAGATATTCTAAATAATAAAATGTAGATCCAGGTAGTTGGAAGAATAAAATCCAGGCTGAAACATGGTTTTCCATATTGTTATATTGTTGCGGACACACTCCTACTGGCTGGAATAATGAACTAAACTGTGTCCATCGCTTTATTGCAGATTACAAAATAATCAATATTTCAGTAAATATAAGTTATAAAAAGCTGAAAATTACACCATCCAAGGACTGTATTAAGGTGAGATAAATCCTAAAATTTCATCAAAATTCATGTTATATTTAAAAAGTTATGTTATTTTTTTTAATATTCAAGGAATTTTCACCGTCCATCGCTTTATTGCAAGTCTTCTAAGATAATGTTTTAGCTCAATAAAACAATACCAAAGCATCATAAATTTATATTGAACACATTTTCTGGGGAAAATTAACAAAAACAAAGGCACATCCCGAGGGCTAAGTGTCAAACAAACAAATTATTTGTCCACATATCCCCCATGTTTTGAAATTACATTAAACAACCTTTTGTCCACCGAGGAGGTCAATTGTTTGATCTGAGATGGAGTAATGGTTCTGGCAACGTCGACTATTTTGTTCCAAAGGGCATCCTTCGAAGAAAACTGCTCTCCTCCCTCATAAACTCCTCGTTTCAATATTGACCATAGGTGTTCGATGGGGTTAAGGTCCGGAGAACATGGTGGCCAGGACATGAGGGTTTCTCCAACAAAGCCCCGAGATCCAAGGACGGATGTAGTTGCCCTAGCAGCATGAGATGGGGCATTGTCATGCATAAAAATAATCTTAAAACGATGTGACAAGGGAAGATCATCTAGCCATGGTAACAAATTCTCATCTAGAAAGGCAGTGTAGGCATTGCTGGTGAGCTTGACACCTTCTGGCACTCGGAATGGTCCACATAGCTTATCCCCAATAATTCCCGCCCAAAACATTATGCCTCCACCTCACTGTTGGCGACGAAATCTATAAGGCGTTGGAGTTCCATTTGGATTCCAAACTTTGGCCCATCCGTCCGGTCCATCAAGGGTAGCACGAGCCTCATCTGTAAACAGAACATTTTGGCAATCCATTTTCATATATTTTTGTGCCCAAGCCAATCGTTTTTCTTCGTGGGTTTGGCTCAATGGAGGCCTTGGAATAGGATTGATGTTCCTTGCCATTTCATTCAGTACATTGCATCGGGCTTGTCTGGACCTTGGTATGACTCCAGCCCTCGCAAAAATTGTTGCACTGATGCTGTTTGGGTTGCGCACAATCTCTCTACGAATTTTTCAAAGATCCCGATCAGAAAGGTTCCTCCTTGTGCCCTTATCTTTCCTGGACTTGATGTTGGGGTTCTTGACGAATGTAGCTAAAGTTCGGGGATCCCTTTTTAGTTCTGTGGCTAAATTTATGATCGAGAGTCCTTCTGCTAGTCCTGCAATAATCCTCTGCTTCTCGGTAGCTGTTAAACGTCCTTTTTTTGGCATTTTATGAGACCTGCAATAAAGCGATGGACGGTGAAAATTCATTGAATATTAAAAAAATAACATAACTTTTTAAATATAACATGAATTTTGATGAAATTTTAGGATTTATCTCACCTTAATACAGTCCTTGGATGGTGTAATTTTCAGCTTTTTATAACTTATATTTACTGAAATACTGATTATTTTGTAATCTGCAATAAAGCGATGGACACAGTTTATTCAATGACGTCACTTCCAGGTAATGAGGACCGGTTGACTTTGTCAGTCAGTGATGAATACGCAGAGTATGCTCGTCACCACTAGTCCAGTAGTTGAGAAAAGATATTGCTTAATTCACCTCTTTCATGTATTTTCGTTAATACATATTTAATTGTTCCTGTGTTCTTCCTCGTCAATTATTCAAATACTAACACCACAACAGGTATATAAAAAGTTTTTCTAGGAATAAAAACTTATCGACATGGCCGAATCCACGACTGACAGGCAACATGCTTATTAAGGCCATATATGTATATATAGTCTACCACATACAGTACTGTTTTGCTGTTTCACAGCTCCTCAGTGCGGCTAACACACATATTAAAAAATGAGATCGTTCAATCAGCAAAAAAATGATTGATGAAAAATCTTATGTCACTAAGATAAATGATTCTGACTTTACCTGTTTTAAAATGAATTATTCCGAAACAAATTGTGGCATACAGTTAACTAAAGCAACATTTTAAATGCATTTCAAAAAATGACATTAATTTTATTGATTTCAAGAATATTTAGATTACAATTTTATTTTTTTGACAATATTGCCTCAGACCAAATATATGTATTTTTTTCAATATTGCCTCACACCAAATATATTTTATCGTACTAGTATTCATTCTTTTGGAGATCAATTTAATCAAAGGTAGGTCAATAGTTAGACGGATTTTTTTATTCTCCTCCCCATTAATCTTTGGTGCGAAATTGAACTTGTGATTATAAAAAGAATGGTAAAATGGGAGAAGTGTATAGAGACATGTTTTCAAAGAAAGATGATTCATATACTTTGTAACTCTTCCGTTTTGTTGTCCATACCTCCAGGCAACGACGGGTAGCAGTGCTAGTAGTTGATAAAAAAACCTTGCTGTTTTGAAAGGATTTTTAGCAGCCTTTAAGCTGTTTTTACAATTCTTAGCGGATCATCACATAAAAGATGGAAAGTTTTCAAAGCTATTTGCACGCAAATAACTTTATAAATAGATTAGTAACATTAGCTTACGTTTCTGCATTTTTTGAGATGACGATTGATTATTCGTCGTATTTGGATTCTTCAGATTACCGTGCTCATCTCGATTGGCATTTTCGCAACTTTTCAGTTGACGTAATTTTTGACCTTCTTTAGGTGTACTGTTTTGAACTCTGAAATCTGCATGCTACCTGCATAAAGAGTTCTGTTTGAAATTCTGTGCAGATTTGCTGAGTTCAACAGAAAGATTCCTGAATTCAACAAGATGCACTTGAAGAAGGTTGGAGTTTTCATCGACCAAAACGTTGTGAAAATAACACTCAAGATGAAAACGGTAGTCCGAAGAATCCAAATAATACGAACTTAATAATACTTAATAACAATTAGTTATAGTTTTATAATCCAATTAATAATTCAATGATTAAAAAAAGATAGTGAAATTATTAAGTGTAATATCTTCAAAATCTTGTTAAAAAAAATCATTAAAATTCTAGCAAAAGTAAAAAAAAAAAAACAACAGAAAAACAAAAAGAAACTGAAAGTAATTGTGGAAATTAAATATCAACATTTTGTAAAATGTTCGATTGCATTGAAATTCTTTATAAAAATAACACATTCTTTCATTAAATTTAAAAATAAAAAATAAAAGATTAAATGTATACTTATATGGAATTAATTGAGAGAAAAGACGGAAGATGACTGCTACGAGTGAAATAAAATGAAGTAAATTCCTGAGCAACGCTAGGTAGGTACACCTAGCATATATATACGACTTCTCGACAACTTCTCAAAATTGATAAGCTGTATTTATCTTTATATGTGTGTGTTTGTATATCTAGTATATAAAAACTTAGTCTTCTAAGCATATCGCCTCCTGCTCCATATTGTCTTTACATTTGGTTCGGCAAACTTTCTCTAAGCTACTGGCAGATTTTTTTGCTAGCATTTTATCATTTCTATAGAATGATTCTTTCGGCTTTTGAATATTCGTAAGAAAGTTGAGTGGAATCTCTTCTGCAATAAAAAGATTGAAATGCAATAAGTTTAATTGTTTTGGGGGGTGTTTTTCTTATTGAAATATATGTGTTTGATTTCAATAGGAAGAATATATGAGTATATGTGGTCTCGTGCTTATTTGTGAGGTAGCAAGGTTTAGTGTGTGTGTCTTATAAATGTATTTGTATATATTATATACATGTGTATCCATGTGTTTAGATCCTGTATGTTTGTATGCATGTATGTGTCTGTGTGCATATCAATATAAATTATGTATACGGCATTTTTTTTTAAGTCAGTTTTTGGAAGGGGTAGTCACTTAGAATTGATTTAAATGAAATTGCCGAACTCTTGTATCTTTTGAGGCATGTTGATGTCACTAACAAATGAATGCTTGAGAAGAGGCACTTGCTTTGCCTCTCACAGACTCAGACTCTCCGTCTCTCTCTCTCTCTCTCTCTCTCTGTTTTTTTTTTTTAAATACTTTTCTTTTTTTTTTCTGGAACTTTTTGAGACTTATATAAAATCCCATTACATTTCTACACGTGTATTTGATGGATCCATCACTTAAGAAATAGCAAAGTCTTTCCTGCACAGACTCTCCTCTTCCACCTTCTGCTCTCTCTCTCTCTTTCTAGATCTCTCATGGACAGAAAGTAATCTGTTATGGGTAAGAAATCCTACAAAGAGAATTGAACTTTAAAAGATTAATCACAACTTGTTATACTAATGAGTTCATAGTCGCACGCACTGATATGTACACAAACACACGGACATGAACATCTTCATTCATGTGTATTCTGTATGTATTTATATGAACACTGGTGATGCAATTACATTCTAAGTGCTATATTATTGGATATAATATACAAGATTATGGGGGGGGGGTTAGGGCAGGGACTGCAATTTTGCTACAGTAATAAAGTATTGGATTTGTCTTAAAAAAAAAAGAAGAAAAAAAAAACCCAAAGACTGATGTAGACTTTTCAAAATTTTTAAATTCTTCCATACTTTTTATAGATAAATGTTTTTCTATATACGGCTTATGCTACTACTACTACTACTACTTTTTTTTTTTTTTTTTTTTTAATGTTGTAGACTTGGTCTCCTTGCTGCTTCGGTTGCTTGGAGACCTGGGTAGCAGTCAAAAATCCATTCTTGACAATCGCCCTGGCAGGTGAGCGTCCAGGAACTGGCCCACTACCTGTCGAACTGAGATATGCCGCCTGGGTATTTTCTAAGAGACCCACCCTTCAGCTTTGCCATTGAGCTGTTGTCTGAGGCGCTTCTACTGGAGAATGCTGGGGCAAACTTTGCTAGTCCAGAGTGCCTCTCCTTTAGCGGCACTGGCTTGACATCCCTACTTCCTGACCTTGTGTCACATCTTGTTGTCGTGGGCAGCAAGTAAATAATTACTTGGTTATTATTGTTTATTTAAAGCATTCACACCTTTCCTTGTGTGTTCAACCGGGTCCCTTAAAACTGATTTCTTTTTTATACCCTGTATAAAACACCTTTTTCACTTCTCCCCTATGTGACATTTTTGACTGCTAATTCATAATCATGTTAGTAAGACTCTGGAGACATCAGCTTCAGTTGCTCCTATAAGGTTTACATTTGCTTCAAATATAGTTTTTGTAACGTTTTCCTTTTATGCTAAAATAAGATTTATTCTACATTTGCAGTTTGTCACAGTTTCACTTTTGTTAAAGTTTTTTTTTTGTTCTTGGACATATAAAATTTTTATGTTTCTCTCACGTTTTAGACTTTTCACTATCCTAAAATTTCCGAAAATGTTTAGTGATGTGATATATTTGTGTCTGTGATTTTTTTTTCTCTTTTCTTATTAAATTTTACAATTTCTTTTCAACAAATCCAATGTGATTTCTCATTTATAATACTTTTCGTTGTTCTTTTTTAGTAGTATAAATTGTGGCTTAGTAGAGTGTTTCTTGCCAAGCAGTTATTTTATAGTGGGCAATTGACCCTTATTTTACTATTACATCCCCGTTTCCAAGCTTCTGTATATTCACTTTGTATATTGATCTATCTTGTTCAATTTTTGCACTTATCCAGTTCAATACATATCTTAAAACATGTACCAATTATAATAAATGAACCATGAGAATTATTTAAAACAACAAAGAAAATCTTAGGACATGTTGCATTAATTTTCGATTCCAATATTGAATCTTGACTTTAACACTAATCAAAAATAACTATATAATTATTATTTAAACTCAATACAAAGAATTTTTTTCTTTAAAAAAAATAACTGATTTTTTTATCTTCAAATTTCTAAATTTACTTTATGGTTTAATTTAATAGTGAAAAAAGTATTTGAAGAAGAAACAACTACACGCCGTCTTTGTTTGCTGATATACCGTACATCTGAGTCTTTAAAATAAACTTTAAACGTCCCATTCCACCTGAAACTACATTGACCAGAAGTGATGTTCGTAGTTTTTTGTTTAAATTTATTTTTGAATATCTTTAAAACACTAAAGGGAGATAACTTTTACCAGTCTTCTTGACATTTACATCATGGTCATAATATTTGTTTATTCGACCCGATCTTTAAGTGCATCAGCGGTATTATTATCATGTTTTCTTAATTTTTAATGAGTTTAAGGTTTTTGGTCCCTCCGACAAAAGAAGGGTGGACCTGTAAATCCACCCTTGTCTGTTCGTCCGTCCACACTTTTCTCAATAATCACACCTTGGATTTTTTTAAAAATTTTGCACAAACATTAAACATGATATGAGTAAAAAAGTAACAGAACAAATTTTCTGGGAAAACTCCGGTTGCTCTCCCTAGCGGTGCCTTTCAGGATAAAATGGCTAAAATTGACACTTTTGTTGTGCTTATTTAAAAAAAAAAAAAAAAGATGCCTTGGATTTTTATAAAATTTTCTGAAAAGTTGTAACTAAGTGATTTCTATATAATTTTGTTTGTCTATACTTCGCGACTACTCTTGGGCTCTTTTAGGGCTAATAAAAACACTCCATTTTTGGGACTATTTTACCATATTTGTCCAAAATTTTCTGTGTATGTCTATTTAGCAGTTTTGTATAATGCTAAACTCAAATTGAAATATGTTAAGGCCTTGGGGACTTTTCGGGCTAAATGGGGGGAGGTGTGTGATGAACTTAGTCATTTCTTTTTTTGCATAGTGCAGAACTTAAATTTACATATGTTAAGGCATAAAATTGCACCGTTTGTTCATTTTCACCAGGATTTGACGTCTCCTGGGGATTTTTGGGGATAAATGGTGGTGGTGGTGGGGGGGGGATGCCTCGTTCATGCATGATTTACTTTTTTTTTTTTTTTTTTAAATGATTAGTAAATAACGAAGAATCTTGAATGCAGAACATTTCTTTAGCACAAATAACATATTACTCAAGGACATTGTCTTTCGATCCACATTCAAGTTTCAAAACGAGCTCTTCAAAAATAAAGACATTATTAAACGTTACAAAATATTTTGGTAATTCCTTAGAAAACTGATTCTTTGAACTTGGATTTTTAAGAATATGTTAAGAGTTAAATAAAATTTTGCTTTACTGTTTTAAATTTTTCATGCAGTTTATCAACCAATAAATATTTTTTTATAATTAAAAATAATCAATACTTGCTTTTATTTTAATAAAATGTTTACTACTTTATAATCATAGTAATTTCTATTTATTCTTAAATTTGAAAGTAAAAACGTTTTTTCTAGTTGAGTTGCCATGCATGAGAGAATCTCAACATAGCTTTGTACTAACGGTCCATAAAAGTGGTCACTTATGAAATATGAACATTCATATTTGTATTTTTTTATTACCTAAGTAATTAGTCATTTTCCATCTCTCACTATTTCATTCTTTCTTTCTCCTTCACAAGCCCTCTATCCATCTCATCTCTATCCCTCTATCTGTTTCTGTCTGTCTGTCTGTCTGTCTCTCTCTCTCTCTCTCTCTCTCTCTCTCTCTATATATATATATATATATATATATATATATATATATATATATACCTCTTGGCTTGTTACCACCGCCTGTCTCCATGCCTCTCGGTTTGCTCCCACCACCCCTTTCCATGCCTCTTTATTTGCTCTCACTGCCTTTCCCTATGCCTCTCTGTTTGCTCCCACCACCCCTTTCCATGCCTCTTTATTTGCTCTCACTGCCTTTCCCTATGCCTCTCTGTTTGCTCCCACCGCCTCTCTCCATGCCTCTCTGTTTGCTCCCACCATGCCTCTCTGTTTGCTCCCACCATGCCTCTGTTTGCTCCCACCATGCCTCTCTGTTTGCTCCCACCATGCCTCTCTGTTTGCTCCCACCATGCCTCTCTGTTTGCTCCCACCATGCCTCTCTGTTTGCTCCCACCATGCCTCTCTGTTTGCTCCCACCGCCTCTCTCCATGCCTCTCTGTTTGCTCCCACCGCCTCTCTCCATGCCTCTCTGTTTGCTCCCACCGCCTCTCTCCATGCCTCTCTGTTTGCTCCCACCGCCTCTCTCCATGCCTCTCTGTTTGCTCCCACCGCCTCTCTCCATGCCTCTCTGTTTGCTCCCACCGCCTCTCTCCATGCCTCTCTGTTTGCTCCTACCACCTCTCTCCATGCCTCTCTGTTTGCTCCCACCGCCTCTCTCCATGCCTCTCTGTTTGCGCCCACCACCTCTAACTCTATCCGTATTTATCTTTTTGTTTACCTCTACCATTTTATTTCAACCACTCTCCCTCTACATCTTTTCAATTTCCGTTTGCCTCTGCTCTGTTTTTCCCCACCCCTTCCAACTATTTCTATCTGCCTACCACACTATCTACCTCTATTTACATTTTTTGTCCTCCCTCCCACCCTTTCTACCTTTCCTTTTCCTCTCTATATCTCTCTTCCTTTTTCTTCCGTGTCTCTTTCTCTCTCCGTCCCTTTCCTCATTCTACTATACTTGGTCTTATTCTCTCTCTCTCTCTCTCTCTCTCACACACATATAAACATATATATATATCCTACCTTGGTCGTCTATTTTATTGAAAAATACGTATGAAATCTCTCCTCTATCTGATTATTTTGCCTCCTCCTCCAATCAAGATTAATATTTTCTCAGCCACTCACTCCCACTTCTCTTCATTAGGATGATGCATGTATGAGTTGTTTGTCTGACAACTATCAGAAGTATGTAATTCCTAATTCAATTGAATTTTGTTGCATAAATCCAATATTTGAATGTTAAGAACTGCCCACAGCAGTGCGTTTTTTAACCCCCTCTCCCATCACACTTGCTGCCGCTGCTGAGGCTAGCCTCTTCTTAGCCTGACTTATACTCATATAACTTCTATAAGATTGCTACAGTTTCAATTTAATATTCACATATCTGCTAGAATGCACCTTAGACTTTTATTTAATTATTTCATGGAAACACTTTTTCTTATTATCTCCGTGTTCTTTCTCACTCTCCTTTCAATTTTCGTTCTTCTCTCTCTCTCTCTCTCTCTCTCTCTCTCTCTCTCTCTCTCTCTCTCTCTCTCTCTCTCCCCCTCCCTTCTCTTTCTCTTTTCCCCCTCTCTTTCTCTTTTCCCCCTCTCTTTCTCTTTTCCCCCTCTCTTTCTCTTTTCCCCCTCTCTTTCTCTTTTCCCCCTCTCTTTCTCTTTTCCCCCTCTCTTTCTCATTTCCCCTCTCTTTCTCTTTTCCCCTCTCTTTCTCTTTTCCCCTCTCTTTCTCTTTTCCCCTCTCTTTCTCTTCTCCCCTCTCTTTCTCTTCTCCCCTCTCTTTCTCTTTCCCCCTCTCTTTCTCTTTCCCCCTCTCTTTCTCTTTTCCCCCCTCTTTCTCTTTTCCCCCCTCTTTCTCTTTTCCCCCTCTCTTTCTCTTTTCCCCCTCTCTTTCTCTTTTCCCCCTCTCTTTCTCTTTTCCCCCTCTCTTTCTCTTTTCCCCCTCTCTTTCTCTTTTCCCCCTCTCTTTCTCTTTCCCCCCTCTCTTTCTCTTTCCCCCCTCTCTTTCTCTTCCCCCCTCTCTTTCTCTTCCCCCCTCTCTTTCTCTTCCCCCTCTCTTTCTCTTCCCCCCCTCTCTTTCTCTCCCCCCCCTCTATTTCTCTTTCCCCCTCTCTTTCTCTTCCCCCCTCTCTTTCTCTTCCCCCCTCTCTTTCTCTTCCCCCCTCTCTTTCTCTTCCCCCCTCTCTTCCTCTTCCACCCTCTCTTTCTCTTCCCCCCTCTCTTTCTCTTCCCCCCTCTCTTTCTCTTTCCCCCCTCTCTGTCTCTTTCCCCCCTCTCTGTCTCTTTCCCCCCTCTCTTTCTCTTTCCCCCCTCTCTTTCTCTTTCCCCCCTCTCTTTCTCTTTCCCCCCTCTCTTTCTCTTTCCCCCCTCTCTTTCTCTTTCCCCCCTCTCTTTCTCTTTCCCCCCTCTCTTTCTCTTTCCCCCCTCTCTTTCTCTTTCCCCCCTCTCTTTCTCTTTCCCCCCTCTCTTTCTCTTTCCCCCCTCTCTTTCTCTTTCCCCCCTCTCTTTCTCTTTCCCCCCTCTCTTTCTCTTTCCCCCCTCTCTTTCTCTTTCCCCCCTCTCTTTCTCTTTCCCCCCTCTCTTTCTCTTTCCCCCCTCTCTTTCTCTTTCCCCCCTCTCTTTCTCTTTCCCCCCTCTCTTTCTCTTTCCCCCCTCTCTTTCTCTTTCCCCCCTCTCTTTCTCTTTCCCCCTCTCTTTCTCTTTCCCCCCTCTCTTTCTCTTTCCCCCCTCTATTTCTCTTTCCCCCCTCTATTTCTCTTTTCCCCCTTTTTCTCTTTTCCCCCTCTTTCTCTTTTCCCCTCTTTCTCTTTTCCCTCTTTCTCTTTCCCCTCTTTCTCTTTTCCCTCTTTCTCTTTCCCCCTCTCTCCCTTTTCCCCCTCTCTCTTTTTTCCCCTCTCTCTCTTTCTCTGTTTCCCCTCTCTCTCTTTCTCTGTTTCCCCTCTCTCTTTCTCTGTTTCCCCTCTCTCTTTCTCTGTTTCCCCTCTCTCTTTCTCTGTTTCCCCTCTCTCTTGTTCCTTCCCCCCCTCTCTCTTGTTCCTTCCCCCCTCCCTCTCTCTTGTTCCTTCCCTCCCTCTCTCTTGTTCCTTTCCCCCCCTCTCTCTTGTTCCTTTTCCCCCCTCTCTCTTGTTCCTTTTCCCCCCTCTCTCTTGTTCCTTTTCTCCCCTCTCTCTTGTTCCTTCCCCCCCTCTCTCTTGTTCCTTTTCCCCCCCTCTCTCTTGTTCCTTTTCCCCCCCTCTCTCTTGTTCCTTTTCCCCCCTCTCTCTTGTTCCTTTTTCCCCCTCTCTCTTGTTCCTTTTCCCCCTCTCTCTTGTTCCTTTTCCCCCTCTTTATCTCCCCCTCTTTCTCTTTCTCCCGTTTTTCTTTCCCCTCTCTATCTCCTTTTCTGTCATTCCTCTCTCTTTCCCTTTCCCTCATTCCTCTCTCTTTCCCTTTCCCTCATTCCTCTCTCTTTCCCTTTCCCTCATTCCTCTCTCTTTCCCTTTCCCTCATTCCTCTCTCTTTCCCTTTCCCTCATTCCTCTCTCTTTCCCTTTCCCTCATTCCTCTCTCTTTCCCTTTCCCTCATTCCTCTCTCTTTCCCTTTCCCTCATTCCTCTCTCTTTTTCTTTCCCTCATTCTAGTCTCTTTCCCTTTCCCTCATTCTAGTCTCTTTCCCTTTCCCTCATTCTTCTCTCTTTCCCTTTCCCTCGTTCTTCTCTCTTTCCCTTTCCCTCGTTCTTCTCTCTTTCCCTTTCCCTCGTTCTTCTCTCTTTCCCTTTCCCTCGTTCTTCTCTCTTTCCCTTTCCCCCGTTCGTCTCTCTTTCCCTTTCCCCCGTTCGTCTCTCTTTCCCTTTCCCCCGTTCGTCTCTCTTTCCCTTTCCCCCGTTCGTCTCTCTTTCCCTTTCCCTCGTTCGTCTCTCTTTCCCTTTCCCTCGTTCGTCTCTCTTTCCCTTTCCCTCGTTCGTCTCTCTTTCCCTTTCCCTCGTTCGTCTCTCTTTCCCTTTCCCTCGTTCGTCTCTCTTTCCCTTTCCCTCGTTCGTCTCTCTTTCCCTTTCCCTCGTTCGTCTCTCTTTCCCTTTCCCTCGTTCGTCTCTCTTTCCCTTTCCCTCGTTCGTCTCTTTTTCCCTTTCCCTCGTTCGTCTCTTTTTCCCTTTCCCTCGTTCGTCTCTTTTTCCCTTTCCCTCGTTCGTCTCTTTTTCCCTTTCCCTCGTTCGTCTCTTTTTCCCTTTCCCTCGTTCGTCTCTCTTTCCCTTTCCCTCGTTCGTCTCCCTTTCCCTTTCCCTCGTTCGTCTCCCTTTCCCTCGTTCGTCTCCCTTTCCCTCGTTCGTCTCCCTTTCCCTCGTTCGTCTCCCTTTCCCTCGTTCGTCTCCCTTTCCCTCGTTCGTCTCCCTTTCCCTCGTTCGTCTCCCTTTCCCTCGTTCGTCTCCCTTTCCCTCTTTACCCTCTCCCTTTCCCTCTTTACCCTCTCCCTTTCCCTCTTTACCCTCTCCCTTTCCCTCTTTACCCTCTCCCTTTCCGTCTTTACCCTCTCCCTTTCCGTCTTTACCCTCTCCCTTTCCGTCTTTACCCTCTCCCTTTCCGTCTTTACCCTCTCCCTTTCCCTCTTTACCCTCTCCCTTTCCCTCTTTACCCTCTCCCTTTCCCTCTTTAGCCTCTCCCTTTCCCTCTTTAGCCTCTCCCTTTTCCTCTTTAGCCTCTCCCTTTTCCTCTTTAGCCTCTCCCTTTTCCTCTTTGCCCTCTCCCTTTTCCTCTTTGCCCTCTCCCTTTCCCTCTTTGCCCTCTCCCTCTCCCTCTTTCCCCTCTCTCTCCCCCTCTTTCCCCCTCTCTCCCCCTCTTTCCCCTCTCTCTCCCCCTCTTTCCCCTCTCTCTCCCCCTCTTTCCTCTCTCTCTCCCCCTCTTTCCTCTCTCTCTCCCCCTCTTTCCTCTCTCTCTCCCCCTCTTTCCTCTCTCTCTCCCCCTCTTTCCTCTCTCTCTCCCCCTCTTTCCTCTCTCTCTCCCCCTCTTTCCTCTCTCTCTCCCCCTCTTTCCTCTCTCTCTCCCCCTCTTTCCTCTCTCTCTCCCCCTCTTTCCTCTCTCTCTCCCCCTCTTTCCTCTCTCTCTCCCCCTCTTTCCTCTCTCTCTCCCCCTCTTTCCTCTCTCTCTCGCTCCCCCTCTTTCCTCTCTCTCTCGCTCCCCCTCTTTCCTCTCTCTCTCGCTCCCCCTCTTTCCTCTCTCTCTCTCTCCCCCTCTTTCCTCTCTCTCTCTCACCCTCTTTCCTCTCTCTCTCTCCCCCTCTTTCCTCTCTCTCTCTCTCCCCCTCTTTCCTCTCTCTCTCTCCCCCCCTTTCCTCTCCCCCCCCTTTCCTCTCTCCCCCCCTCTTTCCTCTCTCTCTCTCCCCCTCTTTCCTCTCTCTCTCTCCCCCTCTTTCCTCTCTCTCTCTCCCTCTTTCCTCTCTCTCTCTCCCTCTTTCCTCTCTCTCTCTCCCTCTTTCCTCTCCCTCTTTCCCCTCTCTCTCTCCCTCTCCCTCTTTCCTCTCTCTCTTTCCTCTCTCTTCCTCTTTCCTCTCTCTTTCCCTTTCCCCGCTCTCTCTCCCTTTCCCTCTTTCTCCCTTTCTCTCTCTGCCTTTCCCTCTTCCCCTATCTCTCTCCTGTTCCCGTTTTCTTCTTTCTCTTATTCTCTTTTTCTCTTTCCCCTTCTCTCTTTCCCCTTCTCTCTTTCCCCTTCTCTCTTTCCCCTTCTCTTTCCCCTTCTCTCTTTCCCCTTCTCTCTTTCCCCTTCTCTCTTTCCCTTTCTCTCTTTCCCCTTCTCTCTTTCCCTTTCTCTTTTCCCTTTCTCTTTCCCCTTCTCTCTTTCCCTTTCTCTCTTTCCCTTTCTCTTTCCCCTTCTCTCTTTCCCTTTCTCTTTCCCCTTCTCTCTTTCCCTTTCTCTTTCCCCTTCTCTTTCCCCTTCTCTCTTTCCCTTTCTCTTTCCCCTTCTCTTTCCCCTTCTCTTTCCCCTTCTCTCTTTCCCTTTCTCTTTCCCCTTCTCTCTTTCCAGTTCTCTCTTTCCCTTTCTCTTTCCCCTCTCTCTACCCTTTTTCTGTCTTTTGTCTCCCTCTTTTGCCTGTCTTTTCTTGTTCCTATTTCCACTCGTTTCTCTTTTTTATTTATTTGTTTTTTACTTCGTTTCTATTTTCTTTTGTCGTCTTCAGTCTCAATCTATTTTAACGAATATATTTTCTTTAATTTTACAAAAAAAAGGACATTTTTAAACTTCATTATTGAATTCTATTTCATTTTTCCCCAACGAAACCCCCCTTTTGTTTCCTTTTTCACTTTCCACCTCATCTCACTGTCATTTAAAAATCTATTTTTCTCTAATTAAAAAACGAAAATTTAAATTTAAAAAAAACAAACAACAAAACTTTATATTCGATTTCATTTCCATTTCAGCATATGCACAATTGTATATGCTGTCACAGTTTTATTCTTTTTCGTGCCATGTTTAGGAGGGGGGGGCAATGCATTCCTTTTTTCTTTTCTTTTGTTTCAACTTCTATATACAAATGAATTTGCTGCAAGAGGGAAACCATTTCATGCCTTATTGTTAATCTGAAGTATCCTCCTCGACAGTTTAGTCACTTTCATGCCCTCATCTAGAGAAAATTACCACATTCACTACCGCTGTTGTATATAGTGTAAGCTATATTTAATAAAGAATTACCAAACTTTTTTATTTTTTTGGTTTTCTTAAATCATTCTTCTTACAATCATACCTTCAAGCTTTTAAATTTAACAAATGAATATAAATTTTTGAAAAACTTTAACAACAAAAGCAAGAAAGAAAAACTCCCAACAAAATTTGTCGGAACCTGAAGACTCTATAATTCTATTACAAAAACCTGATTCGTATGAATTCATTATCTTTCGATATGCTAAGAGCTTTGGCAGGTAGATTTTTCCCAAGAAATTAATAAATTGGCTAGTGAATCGTCGCTGTTGTCGCAGCATCGGAATGGTGGGATGAAGAGGAACGTTTACCATCCTCTCTCATCCAATTAAGCTATTTGAATATTTTGTACAAAGAAAGTCTATGGTAACTACTGGCTTAATTCTACTAATAATCTGCGTTTCTTTCCTTTTTTTTTTTTTTTTTTTTTGCACAAGAAGGAAGGTTTTCTCATTTTCAAAAACTAGAATAAAAACTTAAAAAAGCGGATATATTTTAATCAGTTAGTTCCGGCTTTATAATTAGCTTTTCTATTTTTAAAGAATTGAAAAAAAAAAAATTATCTCTAGTTGCAGTTGTAAGCAGGCCTGAGGAGTTTGAGTGAGAGCAAATCTATTGCTTTAAGAGTAAATTGATGAAAATTCTCTGAGACGACTCGTGAGTCAGAAAAGCAAATAGAAATGGATGTAGAGTATAAAATGCATCCCTTAAAAAATTAAAATTCTTTAGATTTCTTTGATTTAAAAAATATGTGCTTTTTTTTTTTTTTTTAAGGTAAAAAAATAGATAATGTGTTAAGAAGTAAGTTTTCTTAAAACGTTTCAAAATCTGATGAAGCAAAGTTAATGTGCAGATGCAGACTCCTACAACTCTTGTTCTAAATAAATTTGTATCGCCAAGTGTACATTATTCGCATTATTATACCGGTGGAACAATAAAATTGTCGCCCTAATGAAAACAACACTACAGCTTTATTCTAAAACTTATATTAAAAAAAATCAATTCCGGTAACTTGATTATGTAGTAGAGCTGACATCTATTCAATGTAGCTGCTTTCAGCCTCAATCACTGACTCGATACGGGTCTGGAACTGGGAGCATGCCTTTTCCACAAACACCGGCAGGAGCTCAGCAAATGCTCAGCGATCAGGCTGACTTTGGTGTTGTGGGAGGTTATGTTGGTGATGTTCTCAACGTATAACCAAACAAAGTAGTCCATTAGGTTCAGGTTAGGGAAGGAGAGGGCCAGTGAGAGAATGGTGCAGTTGTAGCACCACTTTTGAAGCCAAGCCTTGGTCCCTTTGGACTTGTGGGCGGCATTGGGTTCTGCTGCCACACCCAAGGTCTGCTAGTAGCCACCTGATTGCATCAGGGGATCACCACACTCTTCAGCACATCCAGGTACACTTTAATGTTGACTTTCAAACCGACTTCGAAGATGTGAGGTGGCATGATGTAACTCTCACGTAAAACCACACCAACCGTGGCTGGAAACTTTGTTTTCATCACCCTGGGCTCGTTCCTGTTATTCGTGGCAATCCAGCGATGCATTTTGAGGATGCTGGCAATGTTCCTGTTGTCATAACTTGGATGAGTAAAGAGCATGAGTTGTACAGTGTCGATTCTGAAAGCCGTTCTTAACATGAAAGGGTTGGGCAACAACAACCACCATACTTTAATTTTTTTTTAGGGGGGGGGACATGCTTCAACTGGGCAACACTGGTTAACAGGTTCTGCTAGTTATTGAATAAATAATATTGTTCAGAAAAAAAATTCATTGTCTAATTTAAAAGTAATTTTAGAAACGCTGAAATGAAAAATTAACTTTTTGCTGAATCGAAAATCTAAAGGAAACTTTATTTCTTTCATTGAGTTTAAAAGAAACATACTTCTTACTCTTAATTTGTTTTAAAGTCAGAATTTAATATTTAGATATAAAATCAATCAATTCTATGACTGGTAGCATATTTTCAATTATTTAATTTTGTGTAATTTAACTATGGTTACAATCTGATAGAAATCATGTTCGTCGTCTGTCTGTCTCTCTCTCTCTCTCTCTCTCTCTCATTCTGAAGGTAATTATATTTTATTAGTAGGCTGCCCGGGCTTGCCTGATCATAAAGTATGTATAAATATTATATTTTAATACATACAGAAACTAAGACCTGTGCATGCGAGTACTATGTTCTTTCT
Organism: Euprymna scolopes; assembly: GCF_053919585.1. Classification (NCBI taxonomy): domain Eukaryota; kingdom Metazoa; phylum Mollusca; class Cephalopoda; order Sepiida; family Sepiolidae; genus Euprymna; species Euprymna scolopes. Next base: position 38,918,430 of record NC_136514.1, read on the forward strand.
AAACAGTTCACTTTTTGTAATTAAAAAAAAATGTACTCAACCTGAGATCGAAACCAAGACTATAAGTCAAGTATGATAACCATTAGGCAGGCTTGACAAGATCTTTAAGAAATGTTTTCAAACCTACTTATTCTTGGCATAAGAAATCTGTAATATGAACCATTCATGCATGCGCATTTGTGAAACAGCAAATAGATAAAAATCCGATGACGTCCACATACCAATTTTTCAATTTTGATCCCTTAGTAGCCCTATTGTCCGGATGACAATCGATTAAAAAGTTTTCCACATGTCTAAATACCCTCTATACAAAATTTTAAGTCTGTAGATCAAAAGTTCATTGAGTATATAGGTTGAGAAGTGTCCTCACACAATACAATCTCACTTTTATAGATACACACACACTTCCACAATCAAACAACGTCGCAGCTCAAACAAGCCATGAAATCCACAGACTCGAGTCTAGGACTTCTGGTCTGTGGCTTTATGATTTGTGTAAGCTGCGACATTGTTTGATTGTGAAAATAATTATATATCATCGCACACACAAAAAAACTACTATTAATTTGCTGGCTTGATTAACTTGTTAGATGACATCATCCTTGTAAGTGAAAAACCCTACTTCTGAGACCTGGGTTTTTAATAGCTGAATGACTACAGGCTCTGTTGAGAAGTAGGTATATTCCACAGTCAGACTTCACCATGATTTGTTTGATTTGTGTTAGCCAATAGACTTTCTTGTATGTGGCACTATGGCTCAGGTGGCAGGCTATTCATCTCATATGCAAGTGACTCTGGTTTCGAATCCTGAGTTTGAATATGTTCTACTGATGAGTTCAGATGAGGGCAAAATTCGATTCTAACACTGCTGGTCTGCAGCCTTCATGGTTTGTGTGAGCTGCGACCATGTTTGATTATAGAAATAATTATATATCATCTCTCTCTCTCTCACACACACACACACATAAACAATAAATCAGTTAAATAAAAGATTTGATAATCAAATTAATTATTGTCTTATTAAATATTATAGTAAGAATATTTTCATGGCGATCTCCGCCAAAAAAGAGAAAGCTTAATATATAAAATAAAGAAAATGGAAATGTAGGAATTATAGTGAAAATCTGTGAATTAAAGATATATGTATAAATATATTCAAGTCAAAAATTTATTGTTTGAAACGAGGGATATGTGGAAAAGAATTATATTTCATTAATCCATGCATTTTCAATAGTGGCTCATATCATCAGAGGAAAATGTAGTTAGCAAAATTATTAATTATGAATAAACATATTTTGCTTATTAGCACATATATTGAAAATGTTATTAAAAATTATTTAAAAGCATAGATGAAGGATATATGGCCTAGGCAATCAAACGTTGAATTAAGTTCAATTATTTACGGGATATTCATGCCAGGTCGGACGAATAATAATCCAAGTAAAAAATGAAGTAATCCATAACATTTGAAAGAATCCAAATATGAAGTAACATCCAAACTACATGAAGTTCTGAGAATGCCTGTTCCAAAGGCAGAAGAAATGGTAAATAATTCCGGTGAGGTAAAAATCCATTGGTGTTGAAAATTAGGAAACTTCTAGAATCTTTGAGAGTGCAGAGACATTGTGACTGATTGGAGATCAATAGTCAATTGCATTATATATCCACTGATTACATGCATACAAATATACAAACTTATATATATATATATATATATATATATATATATATATATATATATATATATATATATATAAAAATGAAACGTCTGGTTTGTTCAAAGTCGATAAACTAGAAATTTACAAGTCCGTTTGTAAACATATTTTGAAACAATGACTGTATCTAACCTAACTGTGTTTTTAAATATTAAAAATGAAAAAATATTACCATATTAAAAAAAAATGTTTTTCGACACTGTCACTTTCCGTCACTTTCCGTTTTTGGCCGAGGGCATTGAGTGTACTTTCGGTTTCTTCCACGCCGTTCATTACCACTAAGTATACCATTAACCCTGTCATATTTTTATATAAACATTTACATTAATTCGTTTTTTTTTTGGTTTTTTTTTTTTCGTCCTAGTTTTTCTTTAGATATTATCTTTAAACATTAGCAGTGTATATTTGACTTATTTTTAAATTCTATTTAAACACACACGTGCCGACTATCTATAATTGTGGCTAACTTTTTATTTCCCTCCAAGTATTTGCGCATTCTTTAACTGTTTCAGAAAATTCTGTTTTTCATCATATTCAGAAGCAATGATTTTATCTAACCTAACTGTGTTTTTAAATATTAAAAGTAAAAAAGAAATGCCATATTACATAAAACTTTTCCTACAACGTCACTTTCCATTTACGGCCGATTAATTTCGACATTTGTTTTTCTTTTTTTCATTTCTCTTTTTTATATAACCGTTTTTTTTTATTGCTAACATAAAACTGCTGTAACTTATTTTTTCCTAAATGCTTCCTTATTTTTTACATAAACAGTAAATTCGCGTGCATTATTGTTACGTCAATTTACATTTTTTTTTAATGCAGTCTGCTTTTTCCTATATATATATATATATATATATATATATATATATATATATATTATTTTTTACACTTAGCGGTGTTGTTTACTTTCCGAGTTTTTTATTTCATTTTTTTCGTCTCTATTTCGATCATATTAAACAAACTTTTTTCTGCCAACTTTTTTTTTTTTTGCTTCCTCCATTTTCTTTACATCTTACTTTCCACATTTACGGTGTATAATTACCTTATCTCACTGTTTGCTATTTCATTTCGATATAGTTTTCATTTCGATATAGTTTTTTTTTTATTTCTCTCATTTGTATACGGCCGTTTTTTTTTACTTGCTAACAAAAAAACACCGTAAATTAATTATTTTTTTACATGCTTCCTTATTTTTTACATAAACAGTAAATTCACTTGCATTACTGTTTGTTCACTTTACATTTATATATAAACCATTGTATTAATTCCTTCTTTTTTATGCAACCTGTCTTATTCTTTATATATTAATGTTTACACTTAGCGGTGTCGTTTATTTTCCAGTTTTTTATTTGTTTTTTTCCTCTTCTCTATTTTGATCAAATTAAACTTCTTTCCGCCAACGTTCCTTGCATTACCTTTTTTTTTTTTTTTTCATCCTGTTTTTTCTTTATATTACTTTTTGCATTTGCGGTGTATAATTGCCTTATCTCAGTGTATGCTATTTCATTTCGCTATTTGTTTTTTTTTTTTTTTTTTTGCTTTTCTCTTTTTTTTACAACAGTTTTTTTTTTTTTTTTTTCTAACAAAAAACTCCATAAATCAATTTTTTTCTACGTGCTTCCTTATTTTTTACATAAACAGTAAATTCACGTGGATTACTGTTGCATCACTTTTCCTATTTACCACAAACAAAAAAACATAGAATTCTTTCTTTTGTTCGATTCTTACATTAGCAATTTGTCCATTTACTGCTTAGGACAACCCCTTTTCCTTTTGGCTGTTCTTTGGATCTATAATCGTTCTTGGTAAGTATTGGTGGCGTTACAGTTTTTTCCGTTTAAAATGCCCCGCCACAGATCACACTTAGGTCGGCGTACCGGCAATGCCGATTCAATTCGGCGATTAGTTGACAGTCAAAATCCTGAACAACGAGCATCGGCAAACGAGCAGAGCAGACGATGGATGATTTTGATACGTGCCAATGAAGCAGCAGATTGATGTGCTTCCAGACTTGAGGCTGCATGATTACTGGTACAACAATCCCGTAATACAGATCTGCTTCGATCTCGATGGAATGAACGTGAGAGACTGCGACATGTGGAAAGACGTCAACAAGAAACTGCAGCTCAGCATCAAACTCGACTCCATGCTCAACCAACTCGGGATTGGGATCGGCTTGCATTCCACTACGACCCTGATGATGATTACAGTTTGAGTCACCAGGTTCAAATCAGCACAATGACTGAAGTGTGTCCCTACTGCAAGGCTCTGAAATTTAAGGGGGAAACTAAAGGATTGTGCTGTGCCAATGGAAAAATTAAACTACCTCAACTTGAGGAACCACCAGAACCATTAAAATCTTTGCTTGCTGGATATACTGCTGAATCAAAGCATTTTCTATCGAACATCAGGAAATACAACTCCTGCTTCCAAATGACATTGTTCTGTGCAGAAATCATTACAGCGCAATTCATGCCAATTTTTAAAGTAAAGGAACAAATTTACCATAAAGTTCGATCTCTGCTTCCTTGCCCAGATGGTCATCATAAATTCCTACAACTGTATTTCATCGGTGATAACAATGATGAACTGAATGCACAGTTTGGAATTTCAACTGGCACAAGAAGGTCCATTGTTTCCGAACTGCAAGACATGCTTCATAATAAAAACAATTTGGTGTGTTTATTCAAAACTGAAATTGAAATGATGCTATCTGATACACAAGATTGTTTTTTGTGCTGACAAAGCTCCTGCTGGAGAACACGTGCAAAGATTCAATGCTCCAACTATAGATGAGGTGGCAATTGTTATAGTTGGAGATCAATTTCAACCAAGGGATATTGTCCTTCATAGGAGAAATGATCACTTAACAAACATTGAAGAAACTCATTGATGCTATGATGCTCTGCAATATCCAATCATTTTCTAGGATGGTGTTGATGGATATCATTTCAATGTTAAAATGATAAATCCAGTTACTGGCAAGGAAACAAATAAAAAATACAGCGCAATGAACTATTATTCATACCGATTAATGATTCGGGAAAATGAAACCAATCACATTCTGAAATGCTGTCAATTGTTCCACCAGTACATCGTAGACATGTACGTAAAAATTGAATCTGAACATTTGCTGTTCATATGTTTGAATGAGTCCAAACTTCGCTCTGAAGAATATGTTCACTTGCGAGATGCAGTTCAAATTGATGGTAATACTACAAACGTTGGAAGACTAACAATTTTGCCGTCTTCATATATAGGCAGTCCACGTCATATGCATGAGTACACTCAGGATGCTTTTTCATATGTTCGTCAGTATGGCTGTCCTGACCTGTTCAGTACATTCACATGCAACCCTGCCTGGGATGATATACAGCAACTATTACTTCCTATACAATCATCAGGCATGATATTACAGCACGTGTTTTCAGACAAAAGCTGAAATCGCTAATAGATTTCATTGTTAAGCATAAAGTCTTTGGGTCTGTGTGCTGCTGGATGTATTCAGTGGAGTGGCAAAAGAGAGGATTACCACACTCACACATACTAATCTGACTCTATAACAAAATCAGTCCAGATCAAATCGACAATGTAATACATGCTGAAATACCTGATGCTGACATTGATAAAGACTTGCATGAAGTTGTGACAAAACATATGATACATGGACCTTGTGGTATATTAAATCCAAATTCACCATGTATGAAAGATGGAAAATGCTCTAAGCGATATCCTCGGACATTAATATCAGACACAGTTACAGGAAATGATGGATATCCTTTATACAGGAGAAGATCTACAGATAATGGTGGTAAATTAGCAATCATACAAACGTGCAATGGTGATAATGAAGTCGATAACCGGTGGGTTGTTCCATATTCACCTTTACTTTCAAAAGCCTACAAATCGCACATTAATGTGTAATACTATAACTCAGTTAAATCCATCAAATACATTTGCAAGTATGTGAATAAAGGCAGTGACATGGCAGTTTTTGGTTTGAAAACTCAAGTCAATGATAGGAATGCAAACATACATATCGATGAAATTGCACAGTTTCAAGCTGGAAGATATGTAAGTAGTAATGCAACTGTATGGCGAATTCTTTCATTTCCAATACATGAACGAAGTCCAACTATTGTTCACTTATCAGTACATTTAGAAAATGGACAACGCATTTACTTTACAGCTTCAAATGTGCAACAGATAGCTCTTAATCCCCCGGCGACAACATTAATGGCTTTTTTCACGTTATGTCAAAATGACGCCTTTGCATCAACACTATTCGGAAATGCCCATATATTACACATGGAATAGGAGTAGGAAATTATTTGAATGAGGAGATAGAGTAGACGGACACCCTGGAATTTACAAAGAAAACACAATAGGCCGACTTTATACTATTCATCCCAAACAAGATGAATGTTTTTTTCCTTCGCATGCTGTTGGTAAATGTCCCAGATCCAACATCTTTCCAGCACTTAAAAATTGTCAATGGTGTTACACGTGCCACTTTTCGCAGTGCATATCAAGCACTGAATTTATTGGAGAATGACGGACACTGGGATGAATGCATTAATGATGCATGTTGCACATCGCATCCAATTCAAATTCGTGCATTGTTTGCCATCATATTGACAACTTGCTCCCCTTCATCTCCATTAGAGTTATGGAAGAAATATAAATCACACATGGCCGAAGACATTTTGCATCAAAAACGCAATGAAACTGCAAATACCTACCTGGATTTTACAGCAGAAATTTATAATGAGACATTGATACAGATTGAAAATGTGTGCTTAGAAATTGCAAACAAAGTTCTCACTCAATTGGGAATGACATCACCGAATCGATCTGCTGCGACTTTGTTTGATGTAGAATTGCGTCGAGAACAAACTTACAACACAGATGATCTTTTGTTGTACATTCATTCAAATATTACAAAACTAACTATTGAGCAAAAACACATTTACAACGAAGTAATGGAAACAGTCAATAATGGGGTGGGAGAAATTTTCTTCTTAGATGCGCCAGGAGGAACTGGTAGAACCTTCTTAATTAAATTAATTTTGGCAACCATTCGATCACATTCTGACATAGCCTTAGCTCTTGCATCATCTGGAATAGCTGCAACATTACTGCCAGGTGGAAGAACTGCTCATTCAGCTTTGAAACTACGATTGAATAAGCAATTTATGGAAACTCCTATGTACAACATTTCAAAAACATCGAGTATGGGAAAGTTATTGCAGAAATGTAAACTTATTGTTTGGGATGAATGCATAATGGCACACAAAAAAATCACTGGAGGCTCTGGATCGATCATTGCAAGACTTGCGTGGTAATGACCGACTCTTTGAGAATGCAGTATTATTGCTAGCTAGAGATTTCAGGCAAACACTACCTATAATTCCTCGATCAACACCAGCAGATGAAATAAATGCTTGCCTAAAATATTCCACTTTTTGGCAACATGTGACAACATTCCAATATGCGTGTCCAGCAACAAAATGATCACGAGTTATTTTCAAATCAATTACTGCAAATTGGGAATGGAAAACTGCCGGATAATCTGACCACAGGGCAAATTACATTGCCACAAAACTTCTGTAATTTAGTGACAACAAAAGACAACTTGATTAAAAGGGTTTTTGCTGACATCCAATTTAACTATAAGGATCTCAGTTGGCTGAGTGAATGAGCCATTCTTGCACCCAAGAACAAAGATGTTTATGAACTCAACAGTACTATTCAGTTGAACATTCCTGGTGAGTTAGTCACATGCAACTCCGTCAACACTGTTCTTGAAGAAGATGAAGCAGTCAACTATCCAACAGAATTTTTGAATTCGCTAGATTTGCCATGGATGCCACCTCATGTACTGCAATTGAAAACTGGCGTGCCAATCATCCTGTTGCGAAATATTAATCAGCCCAAGCTTTGTAATGGCACACGTTTTTCTGTAAAAAAAATTAATGACTAACCTAATAGAAGCCACAATTTTAACGGGGCCTTTCAAGGGCGAGGATGTCCTGATTCCTACAGACATGCCATTACAATTCAAGAGATTGCAATTCCCAATTAGACTGGCATTTGCTATCACGATCAACAAAGCAAAGGGACAATCTTTAGAATTGTGCGGCTTATATTTACATACTGATTGCTTCTCACATGGGCAATTATATGTTGCATGTTCTAGAGTCGGCAAACCAAACAATCTCTTCATTTGCACTGAATCGGGAACCACCAGGAATATTGTGTATCCACAAGTTTTGGAAAATTAAACATATCAGACACATGCATTTTTTTTTTTTTTTTTTTTTTGTCATTTTACACCTTACACCATTTACACCACAGCAACGAGTGGCAGGGTACAGCTAGTATATATATATATATATATATATATATATATATATATATATATATATATATAGAAGTTATACTGTTTTGCACTCATTGGGAATTGTAGAGAATAGCGGTTGTCTCCCTTGATTGTCTGACCTGAAAGAAAGAAAAAAAAAAGGTTTGTTGGGTGTTTCAGTATAAAACGCCAAAGCTTAAACATAGAACAGCATAAGAAATTCTTCCACATTGCATTTAATTTTCAAATCCTCCCTTAATTCTTTCAGTTTTTTGTTTTTCTTAATTTCTTTTTTTTTTTTCTTTCTTTTTTTTTTTTTAATCATAGACACTATGGTTTCCATTCTTGTATAAATTGGTTTTTATTTTTAAATTCATTTTACTAAGTTGAAGTATGTGTAGGAGTGGGTTAGGGAGGTGAGGGACAGGTTGCTTACATTCAACAGTGCGAAGTTGTTTTCGCTTTCTTTAAAACGAAATAAACAATACAAGCTGAAATAAACGGCTTTCTTTACAATTTACTCCATTTTATATTCCTATTCAGAATGGTTAAACAACAACAACAACAACAACAACAACAAAAAAGCATTAAACTTTCTGTTTCAAATTTTCTTCTGTTTGTTTTTCTTTCGTTTCATACGGTTACAAAAGATAAAAGGTTTTAGCAGATTTTTTTTTTTTTAAAGAAATCTCCGTCCTCCATTTTCCAACCTCCCAGTTCGTTTCATACTCCATTTTTTTTTTTTACTCTGAATCTTTTCACATTTTTTTTTTCGCTCTTCATTTTACATTCTTCTTGTTGTTCTTCGTTTTCTTAAGTGCTTCCTTCGTCTCTCGCTCTCTCGATGGCTAAAAACAGTCTTGATTTGATTGTAATTTCCTTTGGTCTGTATATTACTTAACGTCTCTCTTTTCGTAAAGTTTTATATATGTTGTTTTTTTTTTGTTTTGTTTTTTTAAGTGTTTGTCAAATGTTTATGGTGAAATGCAGTTCTCATAGGGAACATAAATCTTCATCAAGAGCTGATAATGAAAATGAAAGCACATTAGGAATGAAGTTAAAAAGGAAAAGATTTGGCTGATTGGCAAAGAAGAAAATAGATTGAGGTACACAGTCGCAAACGATGTTGCACTGATGATATACATTCAACGCACACAAATTCCAGCCTCTAATGTTTCTATGTTCATTTGTTTTTGTTTTTTTTTGTATTGTTTTTTTTTTGTTTTTTTTTTTTACATTAAAAAGATGTTTTTTTTCTTGTATGTCTTTTCTTGTGACCAAATGCCAATAAAACCATCTGCTGTCCATATCGCAAGATCCTTGGCTCTGAAATGAGTGCATTTGGTTTAAACAAAAAAATGAATAAATAAAATAATGATAAACACTCTTTTTAGCTATTTAAAATATAAAACTTCACTAATGATGATGTCCCCCCCCCCCAAAAAAAAATCATCACATGAAAAAAGGAAATTGTCTCTTTTTAAAGTGTTATAGCGGCAGGGTTTTTTTTTTTTGTTTTTTTTTTTTTGAGATTGTAAGAAGCTCAAGTATCAAAGGGACAAAAAAGTTGTTCTATTATAGAGAAAACAAAAAGATGCAAAAGAAAAAAAGAAGAAAAAAAAGAAAAATTAACATTGTAATGGATAATGTTGTCGAGGCAGGAATACAAAGTATGGCTAGCCAAGAGAAAAGAAAAGGTGTGATTTTAAAATTAAAAAGGAGTATAAAACACGGGAAGAAAACGATCCCTCCTTTTGCCAAAAAATATGGGAAAAATTTTCTCAAATAGAAAATTATTCTTAGCAATCCTAATGTCTAGCTATGAAAACAATATCATGGTTTTTTTTATTTGTTATTAATATATTAATTTGTATTTGTTATTTATGTATTGGTATATTGTCTCCAACTCTACACAAACGCACACTACAAAAATGAATACATAAATTCCATATTTTTTCTTTCTCTTTTAGCGTTTATTTTAATGAAATTTTATCTCTTTTCTTAATTTTTTTAAAAATGTTTCTCTTTTTTTTTTTATTTGATAGTTTTCTTCTTTCTCCTTTTATTTATTTATTTTTTTTTAAACATGCAAATCAAGTATCCATACTTTATGTAAAACCCATAAAACTCCAAGGCGTTCTTATCTGGATATTTTGTTTAACCACCCAAGGATTGAAGTGTATTATCCATTTTAATGAATTCACATAGCTTATAGTACGATCATCTCCCACTTTAAAAAAAAAGTAATTTTCTATTTATATCTCTATCCTCCCAATGAATAGAATGCATTCTTTCAGAATTTATTTTATGTTAAAACGAAAAAAAAAAAAAAAAATTAATAAAAAAGATCTCTCACGAAATTTTAGAGTAAACTATGGAGGGGGGGGGTACGCCTAAATATATTTTAATTCATGCTGGTTTCGTATTTATTATTACAGAGCCAATTCTCTATTGAATATTATATTATACCTAATATATAGTACTGATTTAAAAAAATATTTAAAAAAAAAATGACTTTGGTTCCATTAGTTAAAATCAAAGAGAAAACATTTAGCGCCCCAGCTGCATTCCCTACTATTTGAGCTATCGACAGATAGATGAGAAAGACTTACAATTAAACAACTTCAAGCTATGAATGAATTTGTGCATGCGCAAAAGTATTAGAAATATATCAGCAAGTTGAAATGAACATTGTGCATTTCAACTTGCCAACATCTTTTTGTACGTTTTATGTATACATGCAAACACAGATTTTACTCTTTTATAAACTATCCTTGGTGGTTGATAAGTTTCCTGTTAATTTCAGTGTTATGTGACCAGTAGTTAAGAGTTTATTGATTAAATATTTACGCGCAACATGCATACATCTATTGTTTTTTCTTTGTTGCGCCTCTCCCACCGTTCTCTTTGTTGCACCTCTCCCCACCTTTCTCTTTGTTGCGCCTCTCCCCACCTTTCTCTTTGTTGCGCCTCTCCCCACCTTTCTCTTTGTTGCGCCTCACTCACCTTTCTCTTTGTTGCGCCTCTCTCCCAACTTTCTCTTTGTTGCGCCTCTCCCCACCTTTCTCTTTGTTGCGCCTCTCCCCACCTTTCTCTTTGTTGCACCTCTCCCCACCTTTCTCTTTGTTGCGCCTCTCCCCACCTTTCTCTTTGTTGCGCCTCTCCCACCTTTCTCTTTGTTGCGCCTCTCCTCACTTTCTCTTTGTTGCGCCTCTCCTCACTTTCTCTTTGTTGCGCCTCTCCCCACCTTTCTCTTTGTTGCGCCTCTCCCCACCTTTCTCTTTGTTGCGCCTCTCCCCACCTTTCTCTTTGTTGCGCCTCTCCCCACCTTTCTCTTTGTTGCGCCTCTCCCCACCTTTCTCTTTGTTGCGCCTCTCCCCACCTTTCTCTTTGTTGCGCCTCTCCCACCTTTCTCTTTGTTGCGCCTCTCCCCACCTTTCTCTTTGTTGCGCCTCTCCCCACCTTTCTCTTTGTTGCGCCTCTCCCCACCTTTCTCTTTGTTGCGCCTCTCCCCACCTTTCTCTTTGTTGCGCCTCTCCCCACTTTTCTCTTTGTTGCGCCTCTCCCCACCTTTCTCTTTGTTGCGCCTCTCCCCACCTTTCTCTTTGTTGCGCCTCTCCCCACTTTTCTCTTTGTTGCGCCTCTCCCCACCTTTCTCTTTGTTGCGCCTCTCCCCACCTTTCTCTTTGTTGCGCCTCTCCCCACCTTTCTCTTTGTTGCGCCTCTCCCCACCTTTCTCTTTGTTGCGCCTCTCCCCACCTTTCTCTTTGTTGCGCCTCTCCCCACCTTTCTCTTTGTTGCGCCTCTCCCCACCTTTCTCTTTGTTGCGCCTCTCCCCACCTTTCTCTTTGTTGCGCCTCTCCCCACCTTTCTCTTTGTTGCGCCTCTCCCCACCTTTCTCTTTGTTGCGCCTCTCCCCACCTTTCTCTTTGTTGCGCCTCTCCCCACCTTTCTCTTTGTTGCGCCTCTCCCACCTTTCTCTTTGTTGCGCCTCTCCCCACCTTTCTCTTTGTTGCGCCTCTCCCCACCTTTCTCTTTGTTGCGCCTCTCCCCACCTTTCTCTTTGTTGCGCCTCTCCCCACCTTTCTCTTTGTTGCGCCTCTCCCCACTTTTCTCTTTGTTGCGCCTCTCCCCACCTTTCTCTTTGTTGCGCCTCTCCCCACCTTTCTCTTTGTTGCGCCTCTCCCCACTTTTCTCTTTGTTGCGCCTCTCCCCACCTTTCTCTTTGTTGCGCCTCTCCCCCTTTCTTTTTTTGCCTCTCCCCCTTTCTTTTTTCGCCTCTCCCCCCTTTCTTTTTTCGCCTCTCCCCCCTTTCTTTTTTCGCCTCTCCCCCCTTTCTTTTTTCGCCTCTCCCCCCTTTCTCTTTGTTGCACCTCTCCCCACCTTTCTCTTTGTTGCGCCTCTCCCCACCTTTCTCTTTGTTGCGCCTCTCCCCCCTTTCTCTTTGTTGCGCCTCTCCCCACCTTTCTCTTTGTTGCGCCTCTCCCCCCTTTCTCTTTGTTGCGCCTCTCCCCACCTTTCTCTTTGTTGCGCCTCTCCCCCCTTTCTCTTTGTTGCGCCTCTCCCCACCTTTCTCTTTGTTGCGCCTCTCCCCCCTTTCTCTTTGTTGCGCCTCTCCCCACCTTTCTCTTTGTTGCGCCTCTCCCCACCTTTCTCTTTGTTGCGCCTCTCCCCACCTTTCTCTTTGTTGCGCCTCTCCCCACCTTTCTCTTTGTTGCGCCTCTCCCCACCTTTCTCTTTGTTGCGCCTCTCCCCACCTTTCTCTTTGTTGCGCCTCTCCCCACCTTTCTCTTTGTTGCGCCTCTCCCCCCTTTCTTTTTTCGCCTCTCCCCCCTTTCTTTTTTCGCCTCTCCCCCCTTTCTTTTTTCGCCTCTCCCCCCTTTCTTTTTTCGCCTCTCCCCCCTTTCTTTTTTCGCCTCTCCCCCCTTTCTTTTTTCGCCTCTCCCCCCTTTCTTTTTTCGCCTCTCCCCCCTTTCTTTTTTCGCCTCTCCCCACCTTTCTCTTTGTTGCGCCTCTCCCCACCTTTCTCTTTGTTGCGCCTCTCCCCACCTTTCTCTTTGTTGCGCCTCTCCCCACCTTTCTCTTTGTTGCGCCTCTCCCCATCTTTCTCTTTGTTGCGCCTCTCCCCACCTTTCTCTTTGTTGCGCCTCTCCCCACCTTTCTCTTTGTTGCGCCTCTCCCCACCTTTCTCTTTGTTGCGCCTCTCCCCACCTTTCTCTTTGTTGCGCCTCTCCCCACCTTTCTCTTTGTTGCGCCTCTCCCCACCTTTCTCTTTGTTGCGCCTCTCCCCACCTTTCTCTTTGTTGCGCCTCTCCCCACCTTTCTCTTTGTTGCGCCTCTCCCCACCTTTCTCTTTGTTGCGCCTCTCCCCACCTTTCTCTTTGTTGCGCCTCTCCCCCCTTTCTTTTTTCGCCTCTCCCCCCTTTCTTTTTTCGCCTCTCCCCCCTTTCTTTTTTCGCCTCTCCCCCCTTTCTTTTTTCGCCTCTCCCCCCTTTCTTTTTTCGCCTCTCCCCCCTTTCTTTTTTCGCCTCTCCCCACCTTTCTCTTTGTTGCGCCTCTCCCCACCTTTCTCTTTGTTGCGCCTCTCCCCCCTTTCTTTTTTCGCCTCTCCCCCCTTTCTTTTTTCGCCTCTCCCCCCTTTCTTTTTTCGCCTCTCCCCACCTTTCTCTTTGTTGCGCCTCTCCCCACCTTTCTCTTTGTTGCGCCTCTCCCCCCTTTCTTTTTTCGCCTCTCCCCCCTTTCTTTTTTCGCCTCTCCCCCCTTTCTTTTTTCGCCTCTCCCCCCTTTCTTTTTTCGCCTCTCCCCCCTTTCTTTTTTCGCCTCTCCCCCCTTTCTTTTTTCGCCTCTCCCCCCTTTCTTTTTTCGCCTCTCCCCCCTTTCTTTTTTCGCCTCTCCCCCCTTTCTTTTTTCGCCTCTCCCCACCTTTCTCTTTGTTGCGCCTCTCCTCACTTTCTCTTTGTTGCGCCTCTCCCCATCTTTCTCTTTGTTGCGCCTCTCCCCACCTTTCTCTTTGTTGCGCCTCTCCCCACCTTTCTCTTTGTTGCGCCTCTCCCCACCTTTCTCTTTGTTGCGCCTCTCCCCCCTTTCTTTTTTCGCCTCTCCCCACCTTTCTCTTTGTTGCGCCTCTCCCCACCTTTCTCTTTGTTGCGCCTCTCCCCCCTTTCTCTTTGTTGCACCTCTCCCCACCTTTCTCATGTTGCGCCTCTCCCCCTTTCTCTTTGTTGCACCTCTCCCCCCTTTCTCTTTGTTGCGCCTCTCCTCACTTTCTCTTTGTTGCGCCTCTCCTCACTTTCTCTTTGTTGCGCCTCTCCTCACTTTCTCTTTGTTGCGCCTCTCCCCACCTTTCTCTTTGTTGCGCCTCTCCTCACTTTCTCTTTGTTGCGCCTCTCCTCACTTTCTCTTTGTTGCGCCTCTCCCCACCTTTCTCTTTGTTGCGCCTCTCCCCACCTTTCTCTTTGTTGCGCCTCTCCTCACTTTCTCTTTGTTGCGCCTCTCCCCATCTTTCTCTTTGTTGCGCCTCTCCCCACCTTTCTCTTTGTTGCGCCTCTCCCCACCTTTCTCTTTGTTGCGCCTCTCCCCACCTTTCTCTTTGTTGCGCCTCTCCCCACCTTTCTCTTTGTTGCGCCTCTCCCCACCTTTCTCTTTGTTGCGCCTCTCCCCCCTTTCTTTTTTCGCCTCTCCCCCCTTTCTTTTTTCGCCTCTCCCCCCTTTCTTTTTTCGCCTCTCCCCCCTTTCTTTTTTCGCCTCTCCCCCCTTTCTTTTTTCGCCTCTCCCCACCTTTCTCTTTGTTGCGCCTCTCCCCACCTTTCTCTTTGTTGCACCTCTCCCCACCTTTCTCTTTGTTGCGCCTCTCCCCACCTTTCTCTTTGTTGCGCCTCTCCCCACCTTTCTCTTTGTTGCGCCTCTCCCCACCTTTCTCTTTGTTGCGCCTCTCCCCATCTTTCTCTTTGTTGCGCCTCTCCCCACCTTTCTCTTTGTTGCGCCTCTCCCCACCTTTCTCTTTGTTGCGCCTCTCCCCACCTTTCTCTTTGTTGCGCCTCTCCCCACCTTTCTCTTTGTTGCGCCTCTCCCCACCTTTCTCTTTGTTGCGCCTCTCCTCACTTTCTCTTTGTTGCGCCTCTCCTCACTTTCTCTTTGTTGCGCCTCTCCCCACCTTTCTCTTTGTTGCGCCTCTCCCCACCTTTCTCTTTGTTGCGCCTCTCCCCATCTTTCTCTTTGTTGCGCCTCTCCCCACCTTTCTCTTTGTTGCGCCTCTCCCCACCTTTCTCTTTGTTGCGCCTCTCCCCACCTTTCTCTTTGTTGCGCCTCTCCCCACCTTTCTCTTTGTTGCGCCTCTCCCCACCTTTCTCTTTGTTGCGCCTCTCCTCACTTTCTCTTTGTTGCGCCTCTCCCCACCTTTCTCTTTGTTGCGCCTCTCCCCACCTTTCTCTTTGTTGCGCCTCTCCCCACCTTTCTCTTTGTTGCGCCTCTCCCCATCTTTCTCTTTGTTGCGCCTCTCCCCATCTTTCTCTTTGTTGCGCCTCTCCCCACCTTTCTCTTTGTTGCGCCTCTCCCCACCTTTCTCTTTGTTGCGCCTCTCCCCACCTTTCTCTTTGTTGCGCCTCTCCCCCCTTTCTTTTTTCGCCTCTCCCCCCTTTCTTTTTTCGCCTCTCCCCCCTTTCTTTTTTCGCCTCTCCCCCCTTTCTTTTTTCGCCTCTCCCCCCTTTCTTTTTTCGCCTCTCCCCACCTTTCTCTTTGTTGCGCCTCTCCCCACCTTTCTCTTTGTTGCACCTCTCCCCACCTTTCTCTTTGTTGCGCCTCTCCCACCTTTCTCTTTGTTGCGCCTCTCCCCACCTTTCTCTTTGTTGCGCCTCTCCCCCCTTTCTCTTTGTTGCGCCTCTCCCCCCTTTCTCTTTGTTGCGCCTCTCCCCACCTTTCTCTTTGTTGCGCCTCTCCCCCCTTTCTTTTTTCGCCTCTCCCCCTTTCTTTTTTCGCCTCTCCCCCCTTTCTTTTTTCGCCTCTCCCCCCTTTCTTATTTCGCCTCTCCCCCCTTTCTTTTTTCGCCTCTCCCCCCTTTCTTTTTTCGCCTCTCCCCCCTTTCTTTTTTCGCCTCTCCAACCTTTCTTTTTTCGCCTCTCCCCACCTTTCTCTTTGTTGCGCCTCTCCCCACCTTTCTCTTTGTTGCGCCTCTCCCCACCTTTCTCTTTGTTGCACCTCTCCCCACCTTTCTCTTTGTTGCACCTCTCCCCACCTTTCTCTTTGTTGCACCTCTCCCCACCTTTCTCTTTGTTGCACCTCTCCCCACCTTTCTCTTTGTTGCACCTCTCCCCACCTTTCTCTTTGTTGCACCTCTCCCCACCTTTCTCTTTGTTGCACCTCTCCCCACCTTTCTCTTTGTTGCACCTCTCCCCACCTTTCTCTTTGTTGCGCCTCTCCCACCTTTCTCTTTGTTGCACCTATCCCCACCTTTCTCTTTGTTGCACCTCTCCCCACCTTTCTCTTTGTTGCACCTCTCCCCACCTTTCTCTTTGTTGCACCTCTCCCCACCTTTCTCTTTGTTGCACCTCTCCCCACCTTTCTCTTTGTTGCACCTCTCCCCACCTTTCTCTTTGTTGCGCCTCTCCCACCTTTCTCTTTGTTGCGCCTCTCCCCACCTTTCTCTTTGTTGCACCTCTCCCCACCTTTCTCTTTGTTGCACCTCTCCCCACCTTTCTCTTTGTTGCGCCTCTCCCACCTTTCTCTTTGTTGCACCTATCCCCACCTTTCTCTTTGTTGCGCCTCTCCCCACCTTTCTCTTTGTTGCACCTCTCCCCACCTTTCTCTTTGTTGCGCCTCTCCCCACCTTTCTCTTTGTTGCGCCTCTCCCCACCTTTCTCTTTGTTGCGCCTCTCCCCACCTTTCTCTTTGTTGCGCCTCTCCCCACCTTTCTCTTTGTTGCGCCTCTCCCCACCTTTCTCTTTGTTGCGCCTCTCCCCACCTTTCTCTTTGTTGCGCCTCTCCCCACCTTTCTCTTTGTTGCACCTCTCCCCACCTTTCTCTTTGTTGCACCTCTCCCCACCTTTCTCTTTGTTGCGCCTCTCCCCACCTTTCTCTTTGTTGCGCCTCTCCCCCCTTTCTCTTTGTTGCGCCTCTCCCCCTTTTCTCTTTGTTGCGCCTCTCCCCACCTTTCTCTTTGTTGCGCCTCTCCCCCCTTTCTTTTTTCGCCTCTCCCCCTTTCTTTTTTCGCCTCTCCCCCCTTTCTTTTTTCGCCTCTCCCCCCTTTCTTATTTCGCCTTTCCCCCCTTTCTTTTTTCGCCTCTCCTCCCCCTTTCTTTTTTCGCCTCTCCTCCCCCTTTCTTTTTTCGCCTCTCCTCCCCCTTTCTATTTTCGCCTCTCCTCCCCCTTTCTATTTTCGCCTCTCCTCCCCCTTTCTATTTTCGCCTCTCCTCCCCCTTTCTATTTTCGCCTCTCCTCCCCCTGTCTTTTTTCGCCTCTCCTCCCCCATTCTTTTTTCGCCTCTCCTCCCCCATTCTTTTTTCGCCTCTCCTCCCCCTTTCTTTTTTTTGTGCCCACTAGCTTTTCTTTTTTGCATTCCCACCTTTCATTTTCTTGCCTTCACTCCCTCCATCACACTTTCTTTCTCTTGCGCCCCCCTATCTCTCTCTGCTGCCCTTCTGTCTCTATTGCCCTCTTTTTCCTCACTTGCCTTTTTGCTTATCTTCACCCTCTCTTTCTCTTCTCGTTGTCTGTTCCCGCCATCTCTCTATTGTGCTCCACCTCTGGCCACATATCTCTCTCTCTCTTGCTCCATTTTTCTCTTTTTTTGTCCCAACCATCTTCCTTTATTGCCCCTCATCCTTCCCTCTTTCTCCAGTTTTGTCCCCCACATATCTCTCCCAGCTTCCCATTTCTATCGTCGCTGTATCCTCAAATTCTCTCCCTCTCTTTTGATATCCCCCATTTCTCTCCTGTGCTACCTCTCTCTTGCTATCATCTTTTGCCCTTCTTTCTGATTTTTTTTATTCTTTCTTTTACCTCCCTTTCACCTCCTTCACCCTTTTTCTGAATATTATTACTCATAAAATGTCCTCTAATGAAAAAAAAAAACTGCTGCTTATTAAATTGAATTTAAATCTTAACATTTTCGCAATGACGTCATCAAAATGGACAATTTAGTTTATGCAAATTTATATTCATTAAAAAAAAACGACTTAATTTTTATGTGCACATTGAACAAATTATGGAAGAACTCAATTTGAACCGACATATGTAAATATGTTTAATATGTATGCAACGCACACGTGCATGGAGTTTTTTAACTAATGAAAAAGATCCCATCTCACATTTGTTGTTATCTGCACCAGGTTCAAATCCAACTGAATCTATTATTATTATTCTAGAGGAAGAGAACAATAAGTGTTGCAGTTATGTTCAGTTGGCCCTGGAGATAAGATGCATGACATTAAAACCTAAGTAGTCCTGATGCTACACTAGGTGTCGTATCAAGTCGTTTGGAAAAATATTTGAAAATAAAAAACTAGGAATCACTGATATGTTGGGCAAGACCTCAGCTATTGTTCGTACCATCAGCATCCTTAGGAAAACCCTTGATTTATGAATCTCCGTGATTTAAGCTGGGATTTAGAAAGATTCCTCTGAGAATGAATCCATTTCTTTTCAGGGAGTTATTACCAAATGAAATCAGGAGTATTTTTGTTGTCATGCCTATCTTAAAGCAACCATAAACGCATATTAAGTAGATTTGAAATGCTGTTATATATTTCATCCAATAGTTTCCAAAATCGATCCATTTATCACCCCTGCTATTATTTCTTAATCTGTCTATTCAATTTTTAAATGGTCTATGCTATTGTTGTCAATCTAATTTCACAATTTGTTCTAAAAACATGCGTTTGTCCTTTTAAAAATCTGTCTGAACACTAAACTTGTGCATCTATTCTGGTAATCTATATATTAAAAGGATATCGTGTGTGTTATTTATTTTGTGTGTCACGCTTACATCCGAGTGACTGTCGTATAATTGTTATGGACTACCATTTCTTGTAATAAATAATTTTACCAAGAATTCTTCATAAGTTTTGGTTTCAGTTTGGATTATAACTGGTGGCACTCAGGTCTTTTTTTATAAAACATTTTACCAAAAATTCTTCAAGTTTTGATATCGGTTTTGATTATAGCTGAAGAAACTCAAGTTTTATATATATATATATATCTCTATATAAATAAAATGAACTCATTTTTTCCCGTCGGATTTTGACATTAATAGGATTAAAAATCAAGATATTTCATGCAAATATAATATGCACAAACGGCAGAACAATATCTGAGGTGTGTTATAGGCTTATTATTTCTCAAATTCCTCGATAATCTTAGATTTCTATACTTTTTCTGCTGAGAAGTCACGGCCAAAATCGGTTAAGATCAATGGAAGTGGTAAAATATTTTCTCTCTAATAAATTCCTCCTCCCCCTGCCACCACTTAACACCGTTTGGGGATCGTTCACAAGGAACAGTTGAGAAGAGAACACCGGTTTGGCTTCATAGTTCTTTCATGTGAAGTTATTTAAAATCACTAAACTAAGCTGCAGTGCTCTGTGGCGTAGTGGTTAGCGTGCTGGACAATTCACATTATATTTTCACGTTCGCGCCGACCTACCGTAGTCGTTTTTTTTTTTTTTTTTTTTTTTTTCCTAAACAACTGGAATGGACTTTTCTTGGTGGCCGAACTGTTAACGTTGCAGGGTTTGATCCTTCCTACTTACCTACCATAACATTTTTTAAAACTCCACCCCTCCGTCCCGGAAACAAACACTCGGGCAACGCCGGGTACCCCCGCTAGTATATATATATATATATATATATATATATATATATATATATATATATATATATACAAACACATATTTTTTTTCATAAGTTTTGGTTTTAGTTTTGATTCCGGTTGATGCACCCAAGTCATATGGATATATTTTTTTTTTATTTTTGAAATTGCAACTTCATAATATATAAAAATCAATAGTATATGAATAATAATATATTTAAGCATACTTTACAAATGGCCTACGCCAGGCGTCCCGGCTAGCTTAGATAAATACTTTTGCAGTTTTAACAAAAGAGCTACAATATTATCAAAGTGTCACCGTTTACGCTGAACATCTACAGAATGACAACATCATTATATTACATATGATCAAGTCCGCTGTGGAAGTTTCACGAGTCCCGCTAGTTTATAATTTATTGCTATTAAAAACAGTATCAACTGCAAGCCACCACCTCTAGCTTTGGGTAAAATAATAATTTGTGTTCAGTTTATCATCTAAAGTTGTTTACAATAGGTATTGCACTTTGACATTAAATAACCTCAAGAATGTTGATTTGCTATAAATCAGCCAAACTAAACCTCTTCACCTAAATTGATCCAACTTAGCTGCCATGCCGTATTTAACTTAATCTCTTGTTTTTTTTTTCTCGGCATCTATTTTATTAAAACGTCAGTCTGTTTTGTCACTTAAAATTAGATATCGGCGAATAATTGGCAAATTCTGTTCACTATCATCTAATACGGGTATAACTGATATGAAATGCATCTGCCAGAATTATCTTATTGCATTGTTATGAGAATCACCATTGAAACCAAATATATAATAGTGAAACAAAAAAGTGCAGACATTTTTTTTTGTTTTACTGTATTGGTTATTTCCGCTTTATGTTCATTTTCAGTGGATTTAATTTGTAACTCATAAAAATAAAAATTTCTGTTGCTATAACATGTGTCTCCTGATTATACTCATTGATGTGGAGGATAAGGAAGCATTGTACACGTTATTTGGTTCTAGTTTATTTACTTGATATAAACCAGTTCTAATGATATAGAACCTATGTATGAGGTGCCTTCAATAAGTTTGCAGACTTTTTTTTTTTTTGTACAGGCATTTAAAATTGTTGTAGCCTCTTGAAAATTCAGTATGTTATTGCTATACATCTTATGAGATGGTTGACAAATTTCTATGATTTCCGGTTCAAATGAACAGTTACAGCAAGAATTGGAATACACCCTACTAAAGCCTGGTGAATTTCAAAATACAGTCTGGACGTGAGGACACTTTAGAACAATATGCAATAAAATTCTGTTTTAAACTTGAAAAAAATGCCACAAAAATGTATGGAATGCTTCAGACTGCTTTTGGACCACCTTGCATTAATCGAGCATCAGTTTTTGAATGGCATGATAGACTAAAGGAAAGCAGGGAGTCTGTGAGGGATAATGAGAGGTGTGTGAGGAGTAAGGAAGTCAGAACATTAGAGTTGATTGGCCAAATAAAGAATTTCATGGATAAGGACTGTCGTGTGTCTAGAGAAATAATAAGTGCACAGTTTGATGTCAATATGGGAACTGTACACACAATTATTTACGAGAAACTGAAGATATGGAAGATTTGTGTGAATGCACTAGTCGACAACTTCATTCTTGTCACAGATTATTTGACCCAGATGTGCATTAAGATAGTTCCTCACCCTCCCTATAGTCCAGACCTTGCTCCCTGTGACTTTTGGTTATTCCCTAAGCTCACGGAAAACCTTGGAGGCTGTCATTATGAGACAATTGAGGAGATGAAAGGTTGTGATGAGGGCCATTGACACAAGAGGACTTCCATTGGACCTGCCAGAAGTTGTTGGAATGATACAAGTGCATTGCAGCTGGAGGAGATTACTGTGAAGGAGACTAGTGTTTCATGTGTGTACTATCAATAAAATTGCTTCGAAATTTATTGAAGGCACCTCGTAAGTTGGGAATATATGCATATAGGATTTATAAGATTTGTAGATAATCACTTAATTACATGAAAACGAATCGGATTTGGAAACAGCAAAGATAAAGGATTTGGAGTTGAAAGTTTTTGGGGTCCGATTCAACAGTCCTAGTTTTATTCTAACACACTTCATCATAACATCCTATGAAATATACATGCATAAAATGAAACAACATTTATCATTTAGTTTAATGTCTTTTTATCACTGGCATGAGTTGGATAATATTGTAGGGGTTGAATATCATTATCACGTAAATCTTTCACTGATATATATATATAGTGCAAGAACTTTGAGGATCCTGAAAGTTTGTACATGATGGGAGGAAAGCCAAATCTTAAAAACGTGATTAAAAGAATGTGATGATATAAATGATTAAAGGAGAGAGAAGGAATCTATTATGACATCACAATGTATCCTAAAATACTTTGTCTTTGTGAAAAATGGCCTTTGTCTGTTACAGTTGCTGAATACTATTGAATCTAACAGTTTACTTTTTTTTTTATCTCTTCACAGAATATACAATGTACCAATGTTTGCTTAGCATATGCATACACAAACACATTAATATTATCTTTCTCGTTCTCTCTCTCTCTCTCTGTATATATATATATATATATATATATATATATATATATATATATATATATATATATATATATATATACAGAGAGAGAGAGAGAGAGAACGAGAAAGATAATATTAATATATATATATATATATATATATATATATATATATATATATAGGAAATTTATTACTGTGAGTCCAGAATGAGTTTACAAATTGTTTCAACATATATATATGCACACACACCTTTTTAATAATATAGTATATACTTTTAATATACAGTGAGTGTGGCTTGATTATTCAACACCTAACTTTTATTTATAACTCCTGAAACATATTGAATCTTGAAAGTTTTATTATCAAAGCATTATTTTTATACAGACTATCATGTACTTAAGCATTAAACCCTAAACATTTTGATTAACCTTACTTTTTTATGATAATAATTTTTTTGTACAATATTAAGTGCCCGGATAGATTATGCAAAAGGTAAAAAAAAATTGATTATTTTGCTGTTTCAAATGCTTTCATTCAGCAAACACAGAATCAAAATGAATAGAAAAAACAGTAAACTACAAAATAAAACAAAGAAAACAGTTGCACTGTTATTTACTTCATTTTATGAGTCAACATAGCCTCCTCCATTTTTGAGGATTTTAACGCTTGTCGACGGCAGAAGTAAGTTTTTGAACTTCACACGGCTTAATTGATCTACAAGTTTCCACTACTGCATTCCAGATAGCATCCAAGGTGTTAAATTGCGTCCTATCAGCATAACTTTTCAGCTTAATGATGGCCCACAAATTTTCAATTGGGTTTAAGTCGGAGGTGTTGGGAGGCTAAACCATCAATCTGCCTTCTGTGAAACTGTGATCTCTTAACCAACTCTGTGTGTAATGGGACTTGTGCGCAGGTGCATTATCCTACTGGAATACCAAGGATTTTCTCTCCATAAAAGTTTGATTTTTTTTTTTTTAGCTAGGGAATGAAGAAATCCATAATCTGGCAGTAACCCTTGGAATCAATTTTTATCTTTTGTGGCACCCTAAATGGTTCAATAATCTTATTGCCTTTGATTCCTGCCCAGAACATTATATCTCCACTGTCTTGCTGTTGGTGGATCCGTGATGCAACTAGGTGACCATTCAACATCCAATCAGATGACCATCTAGCATTGCTCGGCATTCATCAGTGAAGACAACATTCTTGAAATCCATCTTTAGATATTGTTCAGCCCATTGAACACGCTTTTGCATGTGACTCTTGCTCAATCGAGGCTTTTTTTTTTTTTTTTTTTTTAAGCTTTGCACTTTTCCAAGACTCCTTAATGTCTTGCACCTTGAAGTTTTCAACATTTGGGGTGCTCCAGCTCACAGAAAAATTTTCTTGCTAGTAGAATGGGGTATTCTAACCATCTCCCTGGCAATCCGGCATTTATACCTCTCAAGTTTTCTTAAATGCGCTTTTTCAGATACTTTCCTACTGGTCTTTCCATTGACCACGTATGCTTTGATAGTTCGATGATCTCTACAAAGTTTTTTTTTTATATTTCGATGGTAGTCATTGCCAAGCATTGAAGTTATTTGAAGTTGATCGGAATCTCTGAAACCTGGCTTTTTCCCCATTTTGTCACTCATGCTTAATAAAGTCGGACAGCTAAAATCACCACTTTTTAGAAAAATTTCTTAAACAAAACTATCAAACTTAATATTTTTAAGTTTGTCTCTCTATCGGAAAGAAAATATCACAATTAAACTATACCCTTCAAAATTTTACCAGAGAATGTGAAAAATTAAATTTTGGTGACAAAAAATTGATTTGCATAATCAGGCCACACCCACTGTATATAAACAATAAAGATGTTTTGTTTTTTTGCCAGATCTATTTAAGCTCAACAGAAATAGATTGCACTTTTAGAGCATAAACAATTCAAATACCACAAATATATTTATAGCACATTCATATCAGTTCATTTGATATATAGTACGTCTTACACATGTTTTGTTGAATATAAGATGTACCATATATCAAATAAAATGATATGTATGTGATATTTGGATTGTTTATATATATATATATATATATATATATATATATATATATATACCAACATATTGAAATGTCTTTTTCTCTCACACATGCACGCGCATTTCCTATACCTCTCTCTCACCCTTTCCAACTTGAAATTTATTCCCGAATAGTAACCAATGAAATAAAAAGATGGATAAATTAATAAGATTTTACACTTGAGGCAAGACTTCATTATTGTTTCTTGCTTTGTCTTTTTTTTTTTTTTTTTTCTTAATACTATTATTTTGCTCTTCAAGTTCATAATTTCATATTTTGGCAGAGGGCAAGTGGGGACGGAATTGGTGTGCATGTATGTGGGAGGGGGGGGGTGATGAATGAATTTTCAGGTTATCTTGTCTTCATATTCCAACTGCATTTGAAATCTTGCTTCAATATAAAAATTTTTTTTTTTTTTTTTTCTTAAATGTAATTCTTGACTAGTTTATTTCTCTTTCTCAAATGTGAAATGTTTTGGTTTGATAATGCAATCATTTTGAAATAATCTTACCCACTGATGATATAGGAATGAAGAACAAAGAAAGTGATGATATGATGGAGGAGTGAGAAGGGACGGATGTGAGCAGGAAACCAACATCGAAGCGATAAGGCTGACTGGGGATGGAAGCCAAGTTAAGCCATACAAAGGCAATGGGCAGTTTTTAAACAAAATGGATCTGATATCAATTATAATGTCAGTTGTTTATCCGTTTAAGAATTTTTAGATGTGTCCTTGCGTCCATATGAAAAGCTCTGTCCATTGGTCTGTACATCATATTTCTGGTTAAAATAGCCTTTTCATCACAGGATGCACAGATTGAATTAATGTCTTACTGCAAGCTAGCAGGACAAAAGTATAATATATTTCTATTAAAACTTCTATTTCTTTATCTCTCTCACTGTCTATTTCTCTTTTTTTCTCCTCCCTCAGACTATTCTTCTCTCTGGACATACATACATACATACAATTCTGCTTTATATAGATTTCTTGGGGAAAGAGGCAGCACTAACTTCTTGAGTAAGAAATCAGTTATTTCCCTGTAGTTGGTACATAATCTAGCTGGAAGATCAACCTTAATTTAGGGTCAAAGAATGAATTTTAAAATTTTTTTAGATATTATTCCTCCAGGGCAATACTGATCAAGAAAATACCAACTTTGTGGGTATTTGCTTTCTAGTTTTTTACTTTTAGCCAGACATGCATACAATGTGCACAAAGACAACTGCCTTTTATATTATAGATACAAGAAAACTAGCAGGGCTACCTGGCATTGCCACTTTCATTTTCTCCTCCCTCTCCCCAAGCATGTCTTTCTCCTCCACCCAGCAAATTCCTCTCTAACTGAATATACACACAAAAAAATGTACTTTATATAAAATATATAATAGATTTTCATGGAATTAGTTGACATTTTATTTCCAAATTAGAACATAATGTAAAAACTTCGACCCTCTTACAAAACCAGTTGATACTCAGAGAATGATTTTTTTTTTTCTAAATTTTACATATTTATCCAGAGTAATATTGATAAAAAATATACCAACTTATGGATTTTTTTTTTTTTTTGTAGTTTTTTGATTTATAACTTGATATACAAACATATATACACACACAGACAACTGTCTTTTATATGATAGAAGTTTCCAAGCATCTCTATAAAAGGCTCTGTTTGTGCGATGGTTTCTAATGATTCACTTTGAGAGTTTTCAACATTGAATCTACAGATTCAATGGACAACTCATTTTAAGGGTGCCATAGTAGCTGCATAAAAGCCTGATCATGCTCAAGTCTGAAACGGCATTTCATTTGTCTATCGCTCTTATGTTCAAAATAACATTTTCATGGCTGAAACACCGGTTGAATGGACACATCTTAAGAATATCTATCTTGCTTTTGGTTTCCTTTTCTGCTATTGCCCCTTCCATTGCCATCCTGTTTGTATATCTCTGTATTCTTGTTCTCTCTTTTAATTCTAAAATAACTTTAATCAGTGAGATGGTAGAGACAGTCTTCTATTTAGGATTTTGACTTTTGGATTATTTTCAAGCTGATCTTTTTAAATTGTTCTCGATAATTATCTCACAATGTTTACCTTATGGCGTTGTGTTCTTACTTATTTCCTGTTCACCGCCCTCCCCTCCTCCTCCATCAACTGCAAGATACAAGAGAATAAAATAAATGGGACCTTTTCTTTCTTTCTAACACCTTCCCTCCAAGAAGTAAAAATTTTCCAACAAAAGCCCAACAGAACACGCTTGTATTTTGGAAAAAAAAACAAATGAAACCAAATCGGTATTAATAATATAGATATCTTTTTGAGATAAATATTTTCTCCACTTCCTTTCCCCGTTTTCAAGGTTCTTTGCAAAGGAATTAGCTGCAGCCGTTGATTCCTAACTCTTCATCTGCCATCCTCGCCTTCTCCACCATTGTTCAAGCATTGTGATGATTGGTATTCAAATTAAAGAATTGTAACTTTTCTCTTCTGACTCTATGCCAGTTCCAAATAATACCAAATGCCAATGTAATTAAATGCTGCAATTAAAGTGAGAGCAAGAATATTTCCAGTGAGGTATTATCTTTCCGCAGATTCTTTGCATAATCAGGGTCTTCCTTTTTATATTCCAACTCGCTGAAGGATCTGTTTTCTGCACATAAACACAGCTGAAGAAGAAAAAAAAGTTTTACTTTTAATTTTCATAAAACACAATTAAAAAAAATGATTTCTTTTAACTATTAAGTATTTTTTGTTGTTGTTATTGATAACGACTTGTACATATGCAGTGTTGCCTGAAAGACCTTTTTCTTTTGTTTATTTCTTAGCTATTGTCCATACTTCCTACTTCCCCTCTCTCTCTCTCTTGTAATGCGTTCCTTGTAAAAAAAGACAGTGGAGATAATATGGAGAAAGTATATCTGAATGACAAAGCTATTGAGTTTTATAATATTGGAGCACAGGGAGGAGCAGGTACTAGTGTGATTGCAAGAGTTAGTAATGGATGGAGATGGTTCAGCGAATGTCTGCCATTGCTAACCAGCAGAGTATGGCCACCTTTTGACCAGGGCAAGAGTCTGTCAGGCATGTGTATGCAGTGTGATGATACATTGAAGTGAAACCTTGTCAGTGATGGTTGACGACATGCGTTGCATGCATAGAGTTAATATCAGAATGACGTGATGGGTGTGTAATGTGAGTCTTACAGGTATTAGTGTTGGGATAATAAATCAGAATCAGAAAAATCAGAACTTTTGGGAACATCAGAATCTGACACATTTGTGCTTATTTTCTTTAAAACGATTGTTTTAATTGTCTTTTTAATTTAATTTTGTTTAAAGCAAAATATTCCGCGCCAAGTAGTAATGATAAAATAATAAATATTTATTGATTTTTAAAATACTAGTAAAACTAATGTAGATCATCCCCCACAAGTGTATTTTTACATTTAAGAAAATATCTATATGTTCAATGTGTTTTGTTTTTTTGTTTTTTTACAGTAATTGGGAATAAATAACAATTCTATAGTTAAATATTTAGAGATTTCTAAAGAATCAGAATCAGCAATTTAGTACAGAATTGGTAATTGTATCGGAATCGGTGAAAAATATTGGAATCGTCCCATCACTAAAATACATGCTTAGTTCTGATGATCTCAGAGAAAGGTTAAGTCTGGACAGTATAAGGAGATGTGTGCAGAAGAGATTTCAATGGTCTGGCCATTTTGATAGCCTTTTATAAATGTCTTTGGTTTAGTAGATGTACAACAGTTAAGGTAGCAGTTCGAGTTAATAGAGGAAGGCCACGTTAAACATAGGAGAAAGTGAAACAAATGGACTTGAAAGAGGAATTAATATAATCTTGGCCAAAACTAATATCTTAAAGTTATCCAGTGTATGCCAGTATGTAAGATGGAGTTAAACCGAATATGATAATTTCTTGTAAGAAAATATATATTTTTTTTAGGAAGATAATTTACTAACATATTCAAAGAGATTATTTTTTCAAAAAAATTGATTCTTTCTTTTTTTTCTTTTTTTTTTCTTTTTTTTTTTTTTGCTTAAACATTTTTGCTATCAAATTAACCTTTATCTTCAAGTAGCTTTTAACCTTGATTAGTGTTGACTCATTAGTTAAAAAAAAAAAAAGGCATGAAGTAAAGTTATCAATTTTAACATAAAAATAAAAAGAAGATATCTCACTACTGATGCAATTCTCTATCTATATAAAAGCCAAGTACGTCCAAGGATGGAATACTGCTGCCATATCTGGGCAGGAGCTGCTAAAAACAGCCTATCCTGCCTTGACAGAGTACAAAATAGACTTCGTGGCTTAGTGGGGGATGCCCTTTTCTCTTCCCTGCAGCCTCTCTCCCACAGAAGAGACGTTGCGAGCCTATCCTTGTTTTATCGTTATTTCCATGGCAGGTGCTCGTCTGAACTCCAATCTCTGGTCCCCCCTTGCCAATCTTTCACGAAAAACACCCGTCTAGCTGAATCCACTGTCAAAAATTTTCCCCACTCCTTATCTGTGCCTAAATCAGAACGTGGATTCCATGAACAAAGCATCTTTCTTAGAACTGCACGCCTGTGGAACTCTGTTCCATCTGCCTGCTTCCCACTTGGTTACAACCTGGATGTCTTCAAGTCCAACGTAAACAAATTCCTAATGAACCGCCCCCTTAAGTAAACACTTCAATAAATCTCCACACTAACATACTGTACTTGCAATAACCCCTATCCCTGAGTGGCTTCCGAGCCTTGATAAGTGGTGACCACCGTGTAAAAAAAAAAAAAAAAAAATTTTGTATGTACAGGATTATCTCTCCTACTTTTTATTTGACCTGAAGCCATGGGCCAGTGTTTGAATTAAAAATCAATCTATGCTACAAAAAAAGCATGTTAGGCTTATATTTTGGTTGTTTTTTTTTTTTGTTTTTTTTGTGTTTTTTTTTACTATAACTATTTTAAGGGTATCATGATGTATAATTTGTATGGGTTTTAGATTGGCATTGGATGAGGAAAGCCGGCAGAACACAAAGTTTTCCTCTTTTATAGATATTTTCAATTGAGTAGCGTTTCTGTTAGATTAAGCTTTTATCTTCTTACAATAAGGATATTCACTCTTTCCGTAAGAGCAAGTTTGACATAAGGTTAGTTAAAGTGAGATGCTCAATAAATTGCAACACAGTGAACAGAACTAGGACTCCCCTCCAGTACATGAACATGATTAGTTGATATATTGTTTCTTCCAGTTTTATGAATCATGGTTATAAACTTTTTCAAGATTTCAGATTTTCTTGATAAAAACAATTATTAGCATGTGGCTATTGCAATATTTAGGATATCTTCAAGGATTTTGTTTCTTTTTGAAGACATAAAATATATAGCTAAGAATTTCCTTTGGAATAATCTTCATTTTTAATTTTTTTTATCAAACAAGAACAAAATTAAAAAAAAAAGAAAGAAATATGGTAAATTTGCAATTAAGTTGTGAAGATCTGTTGGATATGATACACTTTGAGATAGTCAGTATTAAGAACTCTTCATTCTTTCACGTACACTCGGTTGTACATTTGTTTTATTTGTTGAAGACTCATTAAGTTTTCTTTGATCTTTCAAGGGGTCCATTCAGCACAATGTTTTAACTTATATATAGTTGTTATGACTTTGATGTAATGTTTAATTTAATGGAGTTTAATTACATTTGAACTTCTATGATCTCTCTTAAAATCTATTTTTTTTTTATTCCAAGAAAAGTCTGATTCTTCTTTGAGAAATTCACATTTCTAGAGGCTTTGTTTGTGGGTAAGTCAACCTATCATTCTTCAGTTCAAAATAAGGATTTTCATTATTTATTATTTCTTTAAACCTCCTTGAGAAGATCTCTTAACTTTAAACACTAAACCTTTAAAAAAAAATTGTGAGATGTAGATTTATTGAACATATTTTGAATGCAACCGAACATTTGCATTAGAAATGACCTCCATGATAAAATAGTGCCTGAGACAGGTATATTTGCAGGTGATCTCACACTCTATAGACGACATGAGGGGGGAAAAACGAATGTATACATATTCAAGGTAATGACAAAAATCTTAAAAAACGACATTCAGACTATTGTGGAATGGGACTGTAAATGAAAAGTAACATTTAATGTTACTAAGATTCTTTCCTTTAAGAATTACAAAAAAAAAAAATCCTTTTCAACCACCGATTGCCACAACAAGTAACAGCCTACCTGAGAGCCCATCCTTCAAACTCGTGTTAACATTCAGAAGCAGCATGAATTGGAACAAATTCATTGCTGCGGCAAAGAAGGTGAGCTCTCTCGATTCTGCTAGAAAATAACTCATACCTGAGAATATTCTATACCTCTACAAAGCCACCATGCGGCCATGCATGGATTATTGTTGCCACATCTGGACTGATGCATCTATCTCTAATGTCTAGCTCTTAGTTCGAGTTAAAAAATATCAAATCTAATATGCCCTGCACCATCGATCAAGCTCCAATCCCTGTCCCATCGCTGCAATGTTGCAACTCTGTGCCTGTTTTACAAGTACTTTAATGGAATGTGCTCTGATGAACTAGTAGCACTTGTGCCCCCTTGACATGCATACTTTTGACCAACCTAGTAAGCAGCAAAATCCCATCCCTTTAGTGTTGAGGTTTCTAAATGTCGGAAAGCCTTCTATTCTAATAGTTTCTTTCTTTGAACTGCTAAACTTTGGAATTCCTGTCTTGTTTCCCGCTTCCCTGACTATACTGACATGCAGAAATATAATTGTAATGTGAACAGACATCTTGCTACTCAACTCCCTTCATTCCCTTGTTAGTCATGATCCCAAATAGTAACCCCTTATATTCACGTGGCAATATTCCTTGTTTGTATTACATTTTAATTTAAAATGACATTTTTGTTGGTCTGCCATGCTTAAATTTGATATGACATTTTTACACACATTTGAATATGTTCTGATTATAACATTTTTATTATTAAATGTGAAACATCTTAAGAATTTGTCTTAAATTTTATTTTACTAAGCATGCAGAAATTCTTTCAAATATATATTTTATGAATATATATATAAATTCCTTTGTTTTTTTACTCAATGTTGCGTTTTAAGATTAATTTCTCTACTTTCTTTTTTGTTTGTTCGTTTGAGAGAGAGAAATTAATTTCCAAAACAACTTATCATTATTTAGGTTCATAGTTTTATGTTTTTGCAAATGTTTCTTAAGATCTCAAATGCTAGAACTTTGTGGAATTAGTTCAATATTTGAAAGAATTGAACATTTTGCTAAACATTCAAGTCTCTAAAAATATAATTTTAAATATAAAATCCTTGAGCAATAAGCAACATCAGAATTTTTCAGAAAAAAGAAAAATCCTATATGACATTTCGTTATTTTTGTTTATATATATTTTTTTTTTTAGTTAATTAAATTTCTGTCAACTTGAAAAATAAAATCTATTAGTTGGTTTTGATTAATTCAATTTTTTTGTCTTTTAATATAATTAATATCATTCTCCCCCCCCCCCCCGCTTTCTCTTTAAAAGTGTATTGAGGTGATCTAGTTTAGTGTTCAGTCATTTAATACTTTGATGAAGCACACAATATTATCGACAATGTTGTTAGAAATAGAGTGAAAGCGTTTATTAGTTTTGGATGAAGGTAATGTCAATTTTTTGTGTCATGTCTAAATCATTTAGCATCATACTTTCGAATTTGTATCTTTTGATTTATATCTAATTGTGTAAAGATGTGTGTATGTAATGTGTATGTGTTTTTATTTAGCAAAATGTTTTTCAATTATATTTCAGTCTTTGTATATATTAATCTTTTTATTTAGAAACTAAGTGTTTGTTAAATATAACAACAGAACACACTTATATATATATATATATATATATATATATATATATATATATATATATATATATATATATATATGAAGAATAGCAGTATAGCTACACTCGAAGATCCAGATATTTATTTTTCTCACCAAACAGCTCTTTCAGCATATTGAAATCTTAGCACATTTTTTTACACATCCGTTTCGTTATGCAGAAATAATCGATTATTATTCTGTAAAGATCAAATGTTCTTGTGCATATATTCATCAGAAAAATGGAAATTTTTTGCTTAGAAAGAAAAAAAAAAAATGTATGAAAACATTGTCATGCATTTTTCTTTCTAAACAGAAATTTTGTTCTTTATTCTGATGAGTATATGTACCAGAAGATTCGATATTGATGTAATAATAATAATGGATTGTTTCTGCATAATGAAACGGATCTGTAAAAAAATGTACCGAGATTTTAATATGCTGAAAGAGTTGTTTGGTGAGAAAAATAAATATTTTGATCTAGTAATGTAGCTATACTGTTATTCTTATATATATATATATATATATATATATATATATATATATATATATATATATTGTAAAATAGAAAAAAAAATGTATGCTTGTGTAGATTATTGATCTTTTAAACAAATGTATTTTTAAGTGAAAACATTATTACATACTTTTGTGTCATGTCGAAATTAGTATTAATTCCAAAAATTCCATCCAATAGAAGATGTACTAGATATATATTTTAACAAAAAATTGTCCGCAATTACATTCTTTAAAATGGCAGGCCCTTAATTTAAGGAATATAAGTCAGTTTGTCATCCTCAATTGGTAGCACAATTCTTCTACATTAAAACATACGATAAAACGTGATAATTCAAGAAATTCTATTTTTACTTGTAATCATATTTCTGCCCATTGATAGATTGGGAAGGTCATATATGCCGCATGCCTGATTCAAGGCTCCCAAAACAGTTCCTTTATGGTGAACGGTCCAAAGGAAAGACCCACAGGAAGACAGTGGAAATGGTTCAAGGACAATCTGAAGGTCTCCTTCAAACAGTTTAGTTTGTGTTCTAATTCATGAGAAAAACTAACCCAAGACAGATGTTCCTGACAGGTTGCAACTCACAAAGAGGCTACAATTGCTGAATCCACACGCTATGAAAAACACCCGAGAAAACATGACATTAGAAAAGACAAAGCAATCAACATCTCTGATACAGAATTATCCCACCGGTGTCCAACACGCAGGAAATGCTTCAGAGCTCGTATCAATCTAACAAGCCATCTTCGAACCTACAGAAGAATTGTATGATTAGTCATCTTCGCAAACAATGAACGAACATCATCTTTCTGCTGAATCATTTTCATAATGTTTGGAATTTATACTAATTTTAATTGACAAGTAAGTAGGTAATATTTTCACCTGAAATACGTTGGTTTAAAAAAATCACCAATCTACACAATGCTTTCATATTCAAGTAAAAAAAAAAAAAACTATTATTATGCAAGCCTATTTGGCTATGGAATTTATATCTTAGTATTTTTTTAAATTGAATGTAAAAGCATTTAATTTTTTTTAATATTTCTTGTCAATTTTATATCATAAAATTATATCTTATACAAATTATAAATTATCCTTATTGCCTTTATTTTTCCTCTTTGTTCTTTTTGTTTTGTTTTTTAAGATAATTAAGATTTTAAAAATTTTACTTCTATTGATTCTCATTATTATTAGTTTGATTATTTCTCTACATTATTATTTTTCTGTTAATATTACTATTATTAAATAGCTTACAGCCTATTCATAGTAGCTAAATTAATTTACTAAAAATTAAATTGGAGAAATTATGATGACTTATGAACTAATATTTCTTTGAAGTTTGGATTTTCTATTCTTAGACTGTAAGATAATTAGGATTTTGGAAGCAGGAATTATAGATGAACCAATAACATGTGGGAAATCATAATTGGACATTTGGGTAAAAACACTTTAAAAAAAAATTTTTTTTAACAAAAATTAGAGGAAATTAAAGGATAATTTCATTCTTTTTCTTTTTGTTTACAGAATTGCGTTTTTAGATTGTTTTTTTTCTTCAGGTTTGGGAGAAGAAAAAATTAACTGCAAATCA
Source organism: Euprymna scolopes (assembly GCF_053919585.1). Lineage (NCBI taxonomy): Eukaryota > Metazoa > Mollusca > Cephalopoda > Sepiida > Sepiolidae > Euprymna > Euprymna scolopes. The sequence goes on from NC_136514.1 coordinate 38,952,927, forward strand.
TATTGAGAATCTTCTAACATTGTGTCAGATGTTTTTTTTTTTTTTTTTTTTTTTTGAGGTGGGGATCTCTGATTTTCATCTTTAAAGTGAGTTTCTCATGTTTTAACTTCCTTTTATCTTTCTGGATCATCTTTATTCCTTTTTGCCTCGTTTTTTTTTTTTTTTAAATAAATGATCGTCTTTAAAAAGCAGTCTATAAAACCAACATTGATATGTTTTATTACGGGTTGCAAAACCTGCATAAGGTGGAAAGGAAAAAATATAGGCATTTGCTGAAATAATAAAAGTATTTTAAGAAATTGTTGTAAACTAATTCTTTCTTTAGTTATTGAGATGAATTCAACTAGTATATATGCTCTGAAGCTGAAAACATAATTTTATTAAGCTTGCTATTGAAAACAATTTGGACAATATTATAAGAGACTAGCAGACCACCCGGTATAAATATGATATTTAAATTCATGCATGAACCTAACCAAAATCGACTTTTTCTAAATTAAAGCTAAGGGGACTTAACCCTATTTTAAACAAGGGTATGGGAGCCTATCCCACACTTCTCGAATGGTCCTATATTACCATTATCAAAGTGCCATTTTTACCTATTTATTCACGTTTGCCATTTTTACCATGCCATTTTTGTTTGGTGCCATTTTTCCCGAGCAACCTTTTTTTTTTTTTTATAATTTGATGAATTTCTAAACGTTTATCCTTTGCTTTTTACAAGCAATGTTTTGATAAACTCATAAGATTTTTATCTGTTCTTTTCACTTGTGACAAAAAATGCAATAAAAAAACAGGATTATTTCGGCTTGGTTCCCACCAGTTTTGGCAAATTGCAAACAGGATCCTGAACAGAAGCGTGCGTTCTATCCCAACCATCATCAATGGACCTGAGGTCATCTCGTCAGCATCAGACAAGGCTAAACTATTTGCCAAGAACTTTGCAGCTAATTCTACCCTATGCGATGAAGGCCATCGACTCCCCGTATTTCCTCCTATAACAGACAACACGCTTTGCAACATACAAATATCTGTGCATGATGTCGCCAAGCTAATCAAGAACCTTGATTCCAATAAAGCAGCTAGCCCAGACGGCATTCCAATTATAGTGTTGAAAAAGCTTCAACCAGAACATGCCCCCATACTTGCAAAACTGTTTAAGCGTTACCTTAAGGAGAAGTGCTTCCCAACACGCTGGAAAACCTCATCAGTATGCCCTGTATTTAAGAATTCAGGTGATAAGTCATCTCCCTCTCAGTACAGACCAATAAGTCTCCTGTGTGTCATGAGTAAGCTGCTGGAATCTATATTAAATAGAGAAGTAGTCAACCACCTCAGCAGAAATTACCTTCTTAGTGACATGCAATATGGTTTCCGTTCTGCTAGATCTACAGCAGATGTGCTAACGATTATATCTCAAAGGGTTAGTGAATCTTGACAAAGGCTTCCTTTCTAGGACAATTGCTCTTGACATATCAAAGGCCTTCGATAAGGTATGGCATAAGGGCCTACTTCACAAGATTTCCAGCTACGGTATAACTGGAAATGTTTTCTCAATTATTAAATCATTTCTCTCTGATAGGCTCATAAGAGTAGTGGTTGATAGAAAGAAATCAGAGGCCCACAGTATTAATGCTGGAGTCCCTCAGGAGTCCATCCTGGGCCCAACTCTCTTCCTGATCTACATCAATGATCTCCCAAAACACATACTTAAATCATTCGTTGACATCTATGCTGATGACACGACCATCTATGGCAACACATCAAAGGCTGTAAATGACAAAGTTCTGATTCTCTCTCCTCCGATCTTGAGCGCGTTGTACAGTGAGGGAAGAAGTGGCTGGTTACTTTTAATGCATCCAAAACCAAGCTCCTATCTTTACATCATCAATGCTCTGATCCCCATCTGGCATCAATTGAAATGAATGGCTCTCGTCTTGGGGAGGCTCCATCTTTTGACAAGCTTCTGGGTTTGACCTTTACTCTTGATCTGAAATGGAACATGTACATCAAGTCTGTTGCCCAGCTCGCTAGGAAAAATGGTGGGATCCTTCTACTGCTCCAGAAAATATCTCACTACTGATGCAAATCTCTATCTGTATAAAAGCCAAGTATGTCCAAGGAAGGAGTACTGCTGCCACATCTGGGCTGTAGCTGCTAAAAACAGCCTGTCCTGCCTTGACAGAGTACAAAATAGACTATCCTATGGCTTAGTGGGGGATGCCCTTTTCTCTTCCCTGCAACCTCTCTCCCACAGAAGTGAGGTTGCGAGCCTGTCTTTATTTTATAGTCATTTCCATGGCAGGTGCTCATCCAAGCTCCAATCTCTGGTCCCTCGCCAATCTTTCACAAAACACACCCGTCTAGCTGAAACCACTGTCAGTAATTTTCCCTACTCCACTGTGCCTAAATCAAAATGTAGATTCCACGAACAAAGCTTCTTTCTTAAAAGTGCACGTCTGTGAAACTCTCTTCTGTTTGCCTGTTTCTCACCTGACTACAACTTGGATGTCTTAAAGTCCAACATAAACAGATTCCTGATGAATTGCTCCTTAAGTAAGACACTTTATCAAATCTCCAATACTAACGATACTATCCCATTGATTACTGTACACACAATAACCCTTATCCCTGAGTGGATTTCGGGCCTTGATAAGCGGTGACCTCCATGTAAAAAAGAAAAAAAAGAGACTTAAGTCAGTGTCAGAAAAATTTAAAATAAAACTTGCCAGGAGAGGCTATACCCTTTTAACTTAACTGTGAATATCTTATTGACTTTTATAACCTAGGTGTTAAAATAAGTGTGAGCATTCTAAAGGGTTTCTTAAGGCAATAAAAGTAAGTGAACTCTTGACTATTTTGTTTGACATAATTTACTAATAATTCAATAATTAAATTGAACCCACAAATCCTGGTCCTTGACACTTAGTTTTATGTTATAAATAAATATTCTTTCTATAAATAAATAAATAATCTGTGTTTGTTTCTTTAAAATTTCCAGGTAAAAATAAAAGAACGGTTTTAGAGAAATTTCCCTGATTCTAATACTGATACTCTCAAAAGTTCCGATTTTTCTGATTCACATTAATCGTCCCAACACTAATATATATGTACACACACACACACACACACACACACACACACACATATATATATATATATATATATATATATATATATATATATATATATATATAAAAACTCCATAACTCTTAGAAGTTTGATTTTTGGAGCCTAAACAGAATGTTGAAATTATATAAAGAAAGAAATATTTTATTCTTTCCAAAGATGCCATAACCTCTGTATTTCTGTGAAATGTTTTTGTAACATTTAACAAAGCAGTTGTTCACCTATTGTGCATAATGTTTCTCAACGATTCTTTAAAACTCCATTCCATTCTTTAAAAATCTCCAACGAATTCTATTTCATGATCGGATTTCTTTTAATTCTTGCCAATTATCTTTGGTTGGGTAAGAAAAAATGAGACAAGAAACTTAATTGGTAGATTCACCTTGGATATATTGCACTCTACAGTCATCAGTTTCTATATTTATAGACATTCTATACTCTCACACACACATTATAAAGTCAGCTAAACCTTTGTCTGCAGGAAAACCCTACCATTGGCTAATGGAAACATTAATCTATGGGCTGAAATAACGATGAATCTTATTGGTAAGCTAGCTAAACTAAATACTATGTGTACATATAAAAAAAAACCCCGGTAACATGCATTGCATGCATTTTAGCTTGCCGATTCCCTATGAGAATGAAACGTGAAAGACTATCTTGAATGGCATAAAAATATTTTCATAACTTATATATGCATATATATATATATATATATATATATATATATATATATATATATATATATATATGCATATATATGAGAGAGAGGTATGCAATAGTTTACTGAGTTTCATTTGACTAGAATTATGAAACCTGAGTAATAAACTTGTGCTTATTTTAATTTATATGGACTGCAATTGTTTTGTTTTTCACGTTGTCCAATATTTATGTAATGATATGTATCAGGGCATTTGTAGTATTTATGAGCAACAACTGGATGCTTAGTTGTTCAGATTCGCTTTTAGTCTAGGTTACTGCATCGCTTTGACTAATATCTTTAGGAAAGATACGTGTGTATGCATATATTCTCCTGCTAGGATAGACAAGACTCCAAAGCCTTGGTTTTATAACTGGTTGATATATATACATAAAATTAGCTGACCCTATTCAGTGTTGCTTGGAGACTATTAACTTGCATTGAGTCTAAGTATAAGGTACCTTCAATAAGTTTCCAGACTTTTTTTGTATGGATATTTTTATTGATAGTACACACATGAACCTATAGTCTCCTTTGAAGTAATCTCCTCCGGCTGCAATGCACTTGTACCATTCAAACAACTTTTGGAATGCCTCATGGAAGTCCTCTTGTGTGAGCATTGTCAATGATCTTCGTCACAGCCTTTTTTATCTCCTCAATTGTCTCATAACGACAGCCTCTAAGGTTTTCCTTGAGCTTAGGGAATAACCAAAAATCATAGGGAGCAAGGTTTATACTATAGGGAAAGAGAGAAACTATCTTAATACCCATCTTGATTAAATAGTCTGTAACAAGGATGGAATTGTGGACTGGTGCATTCGTGCAAATCTTCCACATCTCCACGAATAGTTTTGTGTACAGTTCCCACATTGAGATTAAACTATGCATTTATTGTCTCTATAGACACACAACGGTCCTTATCCATGAAATTCTTTATTTGAACAATCAACTCTAATGTTCTGACTTCCTTACACCTTTCACACCTCTTATCATCCCTCAGACTCCCTGCTTTCCTTGAATCTTTTATGCCACTCAAAAACTTATGCTTGATTCATGCAAGATGGTCCAAAAGCAGTCTGAAGCATTCCATACGTTTTTGTTGCATTTTTCCAAGTTTAAATCAGAATTTTATTGCATATCGTTCTTCTAAAGTGTCCTCACATCCAGATTTCATTTTTGAAATTTACCAGCTGTGACAATCAGGCTTTAGTAGCGTATATTCCAATTCCTGCTGTAGCTGTTCATTTGAACCTAAAATCATAAAATTGGTCGGTCATCTCCTGAGATATATAGCAATAACATACTGAATTTTCAAGAGTCTACGACAATTTTAAAATGCCTGTACAAAAGAAGGCTGGAAACTTATTGAAACATCTGATAGTTTAGAAATGTGGGAGAAGAGGTGAACATATGTAACAATTGAAAGAAAACAAAATGCTATGTAAAAACCCATATACGTGATTGAACTAGGAGTGCATCATAAATCGTTATCGGTGTGTGTAAGAGAGGTGTCTGCATATATTGTTTTTTTTCTTAACCAATTTAAACCGGCAGAATGTTTCTCCGTTCGCTATTCCGTCTTAGGATTTAATTTCTATTCATTTGAAATCGTTGAAATGAAAGCAATTGATAAGAAAACGACACTCTTTTCCTTCATTCCGTTTTAATACTAATGGAATTTAGTAAAAGCGAATGCAACTTTCTTTTTCTTATTACCAGACATTTTTAATTAAACCTCTCCTCCTTTGCTCTTAAATTTAAATTTGCATGCATAATTATTCTTTTCTTTCTTTTTTTTATTATCAGTTATTATTAGGATTAAGCCTCTCCTGCTTTGCTGGTAAACATTAAATTTGTTTACATGATTATTGTACTGAACCAATTACGTGATTATTATATCGATTATTTGTTTAAAAAAACAAAACAAAAAACTCTTCACAAAAATTTTTTCTACCACCGTATCCCCCTCCCCTCTCTCTCTCGACAATTGAGAAAATCTTTACTTTCCTGCCAGGTCATCTATTTCTCCCCCCCCCCTCTCTCTCCAAACCCGTTGGCAATAAATAAGTATCATTATTTTGTGTCAATAAATATAAATTGTTATATAAAAAAAAAAAAAAAAATGCAAAGAAATGAAACTGTTGTTTTTATTATTGTATCAGTAATATTAAAATGTCCCAAGGAAACCTTTTGTTTGTTGTATAATCTGCAATTGGTGTGTTTGAATTTTGTTCTCTTTTCTTTCCTAAATGAGCCTGACTTGAAGCTGTTGTCTGAATACTTGTCTCTTGGCTACATTCAGGAAGAAGACGTTCATTTTAACTTGAAACTTTCATTTTTACTTGAAATTCTCTTTATTTAACTTAACCATGTATACCCATTTTCTCTTAGCGAAGATTTGTTTCTGGCTATCTCCAGAGGAGGCACAATAACATCTCTCAGTGCTTCCATCTAGGAGGATCTTATGCCAGATTGTTTTCTTACGAAAATCTAACTTCAAATCTTTTTTCTGTCACATCTAACCAATCAGAACCAAGTCTCATATATATATAGGAACATAATCTGCTTTAATCACTGTGAACAGTACCTCATCATATGGACAACAATATTTCCACTGAATTCAAAAAAGCAAATAATGTCCGATAATATTTAACATTTATGCATACTATATTATTCGTGTATGCTTTTTTTCTATTAAAACTGAAGTTGCGGTCGTCTTAATTGACTGTTTTTATTTATTCCGATTTTTAAGTGGTGGCCATATATATTTTACAGAAGGTCAGAACAACGTCAGTACCGTCAGTTTCAGATCCTAATAAATGGACCTATAGTAGGCCTCTCATGTCTGTGTTCCTGTTTTGACATTCTGTAACACGTATATAAATAATTATTCTACTCTTATTTTTTAATTTGCTTAATCGAGCGCTATGATAGGGGTTCTCTTCCACTAATTTTACATGTATGTATGTGTGTGTGTATAGTGCACTGTATATGGCAGATACTTTCTGTCAAAAGCTGGTTTTGTTAATCATATGAATCATGGACGACAGTCTGCTGAGGCAGCTTCTACATCACACTTGGCAACACTAAGTTGTCATACAGGGTGACCCCCCCCCTCCAAAAAACGGGTCCAACTCTAATTAGGCCCCATTTCTTAGTGTTTTGTCCGAATGAAATGAAACTTTGGTCGTAACTAGTTTATTATATTCAAAACATCACATCAAAACATTAGGGTCTGTGGCTTTTTTTTCTCCGTTGACAGTAAAATGCTCAGAAAAACAATTGAATGTCCTCTATTTTTTTGGGGGGTCACCTTGTATGTGTCATATGTGTGGTCTAATGTGCAAATCTAAAAGTGGCCTGACACAGCATTCGAAGATTCACGATATTACCATGCGATCACCTTTACAAGAAGGAAAGTTTTTGTCACATTTGTGAACTTTCATGTACGTCTAAAGCTGGATTGAAGAGTCATCGATGTGCATACGGATGCAATAACACTTAAAGAAGAGATGGCAAACTTCTGTCAAGAAGTAGCAATCATCATATATATATATATATATATGTATATATATATATATATATTCCAGTTTAATATTTTCCAGAGGTAAAGCAACCAATGAAGTTTTTACGAGGTTCATATAAAAGTGCTCAATACTGAAGTAGGGCAAGATACACTTTCTTTTTGTTTTACATAAGCATTTATATATATATATATATATATATATAATCACTACATATTTACGAGTAGGTTTTGGTCAGTCAGTTACATGTAACTAGAGACCTCTTAAGGCGATATTGCTTATACAAAATTTAAGTCTATAATGAAAATTTTTTATAAGAGTTTCCAGCACAAAATTAATCAGGAGGTCATGTCACGTAATATTCAAAAATAAAATAAGGTAACGGCATTTAAGATATGTGAAAAAGAGAGAAGACAAAGAAAAAAGGGGAGAAGAAAAACAGAAGAAAGTAAGAAAAAATAAAAAGTATATACGAGCAAAGATACATGCACTTTGCTTGGGACTTTGCTGTGCGCTCGGGTACCCACTTTATGGTTACCCGAGCATACAGCAAAGTTCCAACCTTTAACATTTGACCTTGACCTTGACAAAATAGTGTGCACCATCCCTAGATTGGAGACCATCATCATGTCGGGTGTGGTCATGATCGGTTTATTAGTTTCGGCTGTAGGAGAGTATGTATACATAGGCTATGACCTTTGACTGTAACCTTGAAAAATGGTGTACACCATCCCTAGGTGGGGGACCATCATTATGCCAGGTTTGGTCATGATTGGTCTAGTGCCGTGGGTTGTACACACAATTGTACACACACACACACACACACACACACACACACGAACGCTACTACTTTATATATATATATATATATATATATATACTAGCAAAAGTACCTGTCGTTGACTGGGTTCAAAAACAGCCTACAGAAAATGACTCTGATTTATGAAAGTATGATAGGTTATGAAAAGGAAGGGTTGTAAAGAGATAGCTTCGAATTTGGGGGTATTAAAACCAAAGCAAAATATGATGAAAGTAAAAATAAAATAGATAAACCCGATGATTCATTATACCATACCTGTTCACACTGAAACACTTATCACAATATTCTGTGGATTTATATTAAAAAAATTTGTTAAACTTTGTGAGATATTTCCATTCTATGGAGGTCAGGTGTGAACGAACACCCCATAATTTTATCATACCATATTTCTTCAAACTGAAACATAATTATCAAAGTATATTTACGCAGATAGATATGAAAAGTCTTTATTAAAGTTTGTGCCTATTTCCATTCTATGGAGGCCAGGCGTGAACGCAGACCCCATAATTTTATTATACCATCCCTAATTAAGTTAAAAGATACTATATCAACAACCCTTGTAAACGTTTTTTTTTAATTTTTTATTTCCATACTTTGTGGACCAGGCGCAAACGCAGACCCCACAATTTTAATGAACCACCGTTCTGCCAGATCAAACAAACCCATTCCTGTGTCTCGATACAACTTCTATCATTATATGTGATCAGTTTTCTATAATAATCAACCATATAGGAACCTATTTGTGACCGCACACACACACACACACACACACACACACACACACGTTCAGCTTTATATTATAGATATATATTTTTTTTAAGAAATAAAATGATATATATATTTATATTATTTATTTATTTTTTTTTAAGAAATAAAATATGATATATATATATAAATTTTTCAGAAAAAAGACAAACGACGAAGAAAGATAGTTTTTGAGCACTTTTCGTCATGTATCATTCTCTTTTCTTTTAAATAACTCTGATGATCTGAAATTTTAAAAGACCTGACTTCTTAATCCTCGCAGTAAGCATTGTTTCAGCTTTAGGCAATCCTAAAAATGGTTGATATACCATAAGACATAAAAATCATATTTAATGATGAATATATGTATTTTTTTATCTCACTCTTAATCATGAGTTAGTCGCAGTTGTTGCCACACACATTGCCCATGTCACACCTGAAAGAGAAGTTGATGGATTTTACAATGATTTCTGTGAAGAGAGCATCTTGTCTCCTTCCACTCTTTCTATTTCAATGTGAATGATTCTGAATGGCTTGGAATTTCAATAATGCCTAAGACAACAGAGGAAAAAGGGAGGAAAAAAAAATGTCACTACGAAAATATACATTAATTAATTCAAAGCTTTCTTTTCTGTGTATCTTTCTAATTTTCTTTAATTATATTTTTAGGATTGAATGTAAGTTCCATCTAAGAATTGACTCATTAAATCCTTTGCCTCACCCAACCCACGTTTAGCCCCCCCCCTCCTCTCAAACCCTGAGAAATTTATGTTGGCATGACAACAGCATTTTTAGATTATCACTTGTGAAGCACCACTGTGACATTTTGAATTAAGAAATATGCCAACTTCCATTCTTTTGCACAAGAGAAAAAAAAAAAAATTGTGAAAACTTTTTAATTATTTATGATTGCAAATTTAAAAAAAAAAAAAAAATTCCCTGCTTCCTCCTTATCCTCTCTGATAAATATCTGTTTTTGCTCATCTTATTATAATTAAAAGAGGAGATATGCTTTTAAGTGCAATATTATAATGGCTCTCCTACAGTTCAAAGATCAAATTGCTATTTGAACATTAATTATCATTCCGTTCCTTCATAGTAAGCCGAGAGAGAGATTTTACTCTTATTAAATACATCAGATCTTCCCATCCTCCCCGTCATCTTATGTCACTGATGGAAAGATATAATTCTAACATAATCAGTGTTTTCAAGCTTTCCAATCTAATGTAAGTTCTTTATGGACCCTTCATATCAGCTGTGGTAATTAGTTTTGATTTAATTGATAATTTAGTGTATTTTATAACTATATTGGAAAAGTATAAGGACCTTTATTGCACTTGGACTATAGGTGATTTGCTTTTGAAGTTCAGAGTGTGTGGGAGTGTCTCAAATGATATTAAAGTAAAGGTTGAAGTCTTTATTGACAACGTCAGTCTACTCTAGTTATCAACAGAATAGTTTGGAAACCTGCAATTCACCATGCTGCCTTTTTGTAGAGGATTCTTGAAGAACCAGTCTGAGTGACAACAGGGATACATACAGACATCAAGATAATTTAACTACAGTTTCTGTGGACGGGTTCACTTGCTATGCATTACTGGGCTCTTCACTCACCACAAGAATGAGAATAAATCTATTGTTTTCATCAAGTCGCCATGATTATATTGATCAAAATCATCGTTTTGAAAAGATTTAAAAAAAATATTAATCAAAGATATTTTAAAAATAAAAAGTATTTTTTCCATTTCGATATATATATATATATATATATATATATATATATATATATATATTTCCAATCCAATATTTTAAAACATTTTGTTTGGGCAAAATAATTTTTATCATCAGATACTCTCACCATTTTGTTTGGAAGAACTGATACTTGCAGGAAGTATTTTTGGTTTTAAATTTCTTTCAGTTACTTGATATTTTTTGACTTGCTATTCATTTCTTTTATTGTCGACCGAGATTTTATTATTTCCAATTCTTCTATGAAAGGATAGATAAATATGAAAAAAATCTGTCAGAAAATTAAGGTAGACATTTTATGAGTCTTGCAACTTTTTCTATAGATTAAATTCTTGTTCCAATCTAAAAGTTTTATGAATTAAACAAACAAGAAAAAAAAAAGTAAAATCTCAAAACTAAAATATTTTCATGATGAAAAAAATTAACAAACACAAATAGAAAAAAGAAAACAGAATACATTTTAAATCTTTTGACCAAGCCCACAAAATTTTATTGAATATTAATTTTATTTTTTACTTATAGAGAAAAATAATGAATTCTTTGTCTTATTTGTTTAAAAAAGAAAAAAAGATTGAAGCAATCATTCTTATATGAACTTATTTTTCTTTCTACATTTGATTTTTTTTTCATATCATAATCATCAGAAGAATAGATATGCAATAGAATATTTCTTTTTGAACAGTTATTTTAGTTGACTTATATAATATGAGCTGAAATATTTATCTAAACTGAGTTCCTAAAAAATATCCTGAGCTTATAGTTAGACTAGCAGGACTACCTGGTGTTGTCCAACAAAATAAGAGTTAAAATGAAAATATGTAAAAAACACTCTACATATTTCTATTTCCATCTCTATTCTTATTTTCTACTGAATTCTCCCCTTTCTCCTGGGTCAAGATAAATTTCCTATCTTTTAACCCAGGATAGAACATATCTTACACTTTGGATTTTTTTTTTTTTTTTTTGCAGAGATATTAAAAATTAGCATTTGTTGTACAAATGAAGCACAAGGTCATTCAAAAATGTGATAGTTGTCCTTGGTTGCAAATACTGTCTATCCTACTCACAACTAGAATCATCTCGGTCATCACAAGATCATATTTACGCTAATGGATTGTCCTACTTAAGATATGCCTAAATTGGTTTGAGAATTTATACACACGCATGAATAACTGTTGTGTTCAATCAGATGTGCTTGAATAATGACTTGCTGCCAATATATATATATATATATATATATATATATATATATATATATATATATATATATATATATATACACACACACAGACACGAAGCTTCCATTGGAAGAAAACAAGAGTGTAGGAACAAAATGTTTGGTTAGTAAAACTTTTCCAACCATTTCTAAATAATAGATCAACCACTGTTTTCTACTTTGGCTTGTTTTCAGTTCTGTACAATCAATTTCTAAGCGGGGATGGGATCTAAGCTGGTGAGGGGGGAGGGACCCCAAAAATGGGGAATTGAATTTGGAGCAGAGATGGTGTCCTTCCAAGATAAATAAAATTTGAGAGGGGCAGAAGGCAAAAAATTGTAAGTTGGGCAGTAGGTATCTTGGCTGCTTTCAATTACAAGAGTTAGTAATACATTCACTAATAGACTAAAACTTAGCCGAAGAATTAAGGCTTGACATGACTAGGAATTGCATGCACCATGCTCAGGCAACAAACACGTACCCGTACTTTACTTGTCTTTGTACTAGTTTGTTACTCATATTCACAGTTTGTTACTCATATTCACAGTTTGTTACTCATATTCACAGTTTGTGCATCCTTGTTCACACAACGAATGTTGAATACTGACCTGATAATGTCATTTTCTGTCCTAGAGTAGGAAGAAATAGAGGATATTTAGGTATTTTTTGCAGGCAGCAGAAGTATGACTAATCGGTACAGAATTAGAGGAAAGATATAAGTGGTGCACATCTCAGTATTGCCCTTTAAGGAGAGTTTCTTTCAAAATGTTAACTGACACTTCAACCTTTTACTGTACGTCTAACCAATTCCTCTCTAGCTGGAAGCCCAGTCCAAACCACATGCTGAGAATTTGGACTGGACCATCTATCTCGCAAAAAGAAAAAGTCAGAAGTGTAGTGTCATTGCTCCAGACACCCAACCACAAGCTGACTGACTTGCTGCAGTTGATTTTAACCCCTATGCTTGTTTCATAACATGCAAGCGCTTTCGTCACCATTTCAGTGTCTCTAATGAATAGTACAAAGATGGTAACGTAATCGGCAAATGCAGAAACCCTGGATTGCACTACACCATGCAAAGCAATTCTACATAGAATCGAACTTGCTTACTTGGTCTTTGCAAAATAGCAGCTCCAATACAAGGATGTAGAGAGGAAGTGCAACCGTGGACAGCACTGATGTACTGACTGAGAAAGCAAAAGATGGCAAATGCTTTCTGTTTACCTGCATCACTGCTATTAGTGTGTTATACAGAACTGGTAGTCTTAAAGATTGATGATTGGGCCATTATAGGGACAGTTTTTTGCCATGTGGCCTTGCTCCTGAGAAAATCAGAAGTGTAGACAATAGCCTTCTACCATCGTCATATCCCAGCCTTTGTATGCCAACACTGCCAGCAAGCCTGCCTGCTTCAACCTCATAGTAACCATGTAATTGGCAATGTGGAGTCTGTTTCCGGATCTTATCATGTTGACTTGTTCCACCTTCCCAAACTGGTCGAAGTACGCACCCAAGTAATCTATGCACAACTCAATTGGGGTATTGTTAATGTGGACTCTATTCTTCTTCTGCCCTGGTATTCAATCTGTAGTCTCACTCATTTCTTTTAGGGAGAGTTGTGAGGCAGTCTCTTGGGAAAGGAGCATGATATTCCATATGGCGAAACTACTTTAGCAGATGCGAGTCATCAGAATAATCAGCTTCATTGGGTGCTCTGCCATATTCTCCTCTTTCAGTCTCAGGTGTTATTCATTTAAGTCAAAGGTGACAAGGGTCAAAACCTTGTTTTCAATCGCCTCCCAGCAACTAAGCACAGGCTATGGTACATTTCCCTTGATGTACTGCTTATATTTTATAAGGTACAATTCTTTGTACTCCTATGAGAAAATTTTTTTTCTCTGTATTCTTCTAAGTGCAATTCCTAGATGCTGGTGCTTTGGCCTATCCCTGGTTCCTGGTGGTAGAACCGGGAGTGTCTTTGTTTCTGGAAGCAGAGTCTCTCTTCTGGGTAGCTTGTTTGTTATAAATGGTGGAAATTTTCACATTGGTAAAACCCTGTCCTCTTTTCTGCTGCCTTGCTGGAGGAGCTCTCGCAGTGGAGCCATTTTCTGCAGGTACCAGGCTGGCCAACATTGCAGGCGACACTACCACACTGAATGATATCATGTCTTTTTCTTGTGTTGCTCCATCAGTGAAAGGAACTCAGCTTCCTTGTATCAGAGCCAATTTCTGTGTGAGGTGGGCTGGCTTCCTTCAGGCTTGTGTTGAAGAGGTTGTCTTGATCCCATCTGGGAAGGATCTGGTGGAAGTCCAGTTCCTCCACTGAGAGAGCTTCTGGTAAGGGTGCCACTATTTAGGGGAGCAGCTGTATACCAAGAAGGGAACACTAAGCTACATTATAGTAGGTCAGATTGACACAAAAGAAGCTATGTCTAAAGCTGTCACCATACACAGAATAAAGTCGAATTGTACAATTAAGAAGCTGGTAAGTCTCTAAATATAATCTGTACAAAAATAAACATTAAACGTTTCCTTTTTTTTTTTTTATTGAAGAACGTCCATTTTGTTGGCCTTTATAATAATTTATCATCTTATGTATGTTTAGTTTGCTTTATTTGAAAAATAATGATTATAGTCCAATATTTTCTATAAGCTGTTTTGCAATGATTCTAGTATTTTGTATTCATCATTATCTTCATCTTGTTCCATTGTTTGTGAGGTTGGTGATTTGACTGACAAGCTGCCATTAAAATATTAACGATATCATCTCTCTCCTTTTATCCACTTTGTGACAGAAAAATGAAGTCCAGTTTGTACTTGCTTTGTTTAATTATTAATGAAGACATCAGCTTGTGCTTACTGGCATTTTAAAAGCCCCCCCCCCTTCAAAAAAAAAAAAAGAAGAAAACTTTGTGAAGTTAACCTATCATATAATAGCAAACTTTTGAAAATTGCTTCGTTTGCATTTACTATCATGTCTACAAAATGTTAAGCATTTACTATCATGTCTACGTGTTAAGCAATATAACAATTTATCAATACTAATAATTCACAGGGAGTTTATTGCACATGTTAACATGGGGGGGGGTGAGAGAGGCTTTATTTGTGAGTTGTCTTCATTTTAATGTAATTGATGTTCATTGTGAAATGATCCCTCAGCAAGTTGGTGTTTCTAATATCAAAAACAGTTTGGTCTTTTATGTTCTATCAATCCGCATAAATTTAGGTCTTAAGGGGATGAAGAATTTAGTCATCTGCATCATCATGCCAGAAAATAAGATTACACATCACACATGTGTGTGTGTGGTGACAGTTACTTGTGTATGTATACGCATATATATATATATACACACAAACACATACAATGCTGGTCAAAATGATGAGCGCAAATGTAAAGTTCATAAATTCCAATGATGTTTTGAAGAATTAGAATTGAAATTATTTTGTGAGAAGAACAGAATATGAAATTTTAGATTAATACTCTTGGTCAAAATTATGAGACCATAGCACAAATTTATAAATCACTTTACAACGAACAGAATGAGAATAATTTAATAGTCTATCCTCCATTTTTTATTGATTTAAAAATTTGCTTGATCATTCTTAGAAGCTTTTGTAAAACTTCAGCTGGAATTATGTGCCAAACATGTAGATTTTCTTTGGTCTAAAATCAGGTTCCATGTTTATACACACCTTTTTGGTCATCTACTCTCAAATAGTTTCTATAGTTTAGATCTGAATAACAAGGAGGATGAGTCAAGAGTTGAATATTATTGTCCTGAAAAGAACTCTTTTAAATTGTGCACGTTATGGATTGCTATATTATCTTGTTGGAAAATCCAGTTTTGTCCACACAATCAGTTAAGATGGAAGCACATTCAAGCATTCCAACATATCCAAAAGTCGTTTGGCAACCTTTCACCAACTGCAACTCGAGGAATCTCTAGAAACAGCAGTCCACACCAGCAATGATCCCCCTCTGCTGTGGCTTGTTGAATAAGTTTGCAATGCCAATACTGCCATAAACCAGCAGAACCACTGAGGTTAAATTTCTTTTTATCAAAAAACACTACATGCTTTCTCTTTTCAGTATCCCAAGGCTGATAGTCTTCAGCAAATTATAGATGAGAGGATTTATGATGAGAAAGAAGACGTGGCCTTTGCAACCTTTTCTTTTTTTCTAAGCCCCTTTTTGTTTAAATGTCGCTGAATTGTTTAAGAACTAGAATCTGCATCGGCATTAGGTTTTATTTGTCTAAAAGTTATGTTTGAGTTTTTCTTAACCACCGTCATTACTCTTCTGTCAAGAGGAGGAGTAATTTTCTTGGGACTACCGGTTTTTTTTTTTTTTTTTTTTTTTTTTTTTTTTACATATTCAGTGGGATTTTTAAAAAAAAGTTTGTGAAAATAATCTTATACCTATTGAATTCACCAATTAATAATCATGATTTCAATTAAAATTTAATGATGTTATAAACAGCAATACTAACCTATTTATTAACAACTTCCTGTTTTTATATAAAATTAATGTTGGCTTGTGATTAGTACTGATGCATTGAATATTGGCTTGCGATTGGTGTTGATACATCAGATGTTGGCTTGTGATTGGTACTGATACATCAGATGTTGGCTTGTGATTGGTACTGATACATCAGATGTTGGCTTGTGATTGGAGCGGATGCATAGTGTTGGCTTGCAATTGGAGCCGATGCATAGTGTTGGCTTGCAATTGGAGCCGATGCATAGTGTTGGCTTGCAATTGGAGCCGATGCATAGTGTTGGCTTGCAATTGGAGCCGATGCATAGTGTTGGCTTGCAATTGGAGCCGATGCATAGTGTTGGCTTGCAATTGGAGCCGATGCATAGTGTTGGCTTGCAATTGGAGCCGATGCATAGTGTTGGCTTGCAATTGGAGCCGATGCATAGTGTTGGCTTGCAATTGGAGCCGATGCATAGTGTTGGCTTGCAATTGGAGCCGATGCATAGTGTTGGCTTGCAATTGGAGCCGATGCATAGTGTTGGCTTGCAATTGGAGCCGATGCATAGTGTTGGCTTGCAATTGGAGCCGATGCATAGTGTTGGCTTGCAATTGGAGCCGATGCATAGTGTTGGCTTGCAATTGGAGCCGATGCATAGTGTTGGCTTGCAATTGGAGCCGATGCATAGTGTTGGCTTGCAATTGGAGCCGATGCATAGTGTTGGCTTGCAATTGGAGCCGATGCATAGTGTTGGCTTGCAATTGGAGCCGATGCATAGTGTTGGCTTGCAATTGGAGCCGATGCATAGTGTTGGCTTGCAATTGGAGCCGATGCATAGTGTTGGCTTGCAATTGGAGCCGATGCATAGTGTTGGCTTGCAATTGGAGCCGATGCATAGTGTTGGCTTGCAATTGGAGCCGATGCATAGTGTTGGCTTGCAATTGGAGCCGATGCATAGTGTTGGCTTGCAATTGGAGCCGATGCATAGTGTTGGCTTGCAATTGGAGCCGATGCATAGTGTTGGCTTGCAATTGGAGCCGATGCATAGTGTTGGCTTGCAATTGGAGCCGATGCATAGTGTTGGCTTGCAATTGGAGCCGATGCATAGTGTTGGCTTGCAATTGGAGCCGATGCATAGTGTTGGCTTGCAATTGGAGCCGATGCATAGTGTTGGCTTGCAATTGGAGCCGATGCATAGTGTTGGCTTGCAATTGGAGCCGATGCATAGTGTTGGCTTGCAATTGGAGCCGATGCATAGTGTTGGCTTGCAATTGGAGCCGATGCATAGTGTTGGCTTGCAATTGGAGCCGATGCATAGTGTTGGCTTGCAATTGGAGCCGATGCATAGTGTTGGCTTGCAATTGGAGCCGATGCATAGTGTTGGCTTGCAATTGGAGCCGATGCATAGTGTTGGCTTGCAATTGGAGCCGATGCATAGTGTTGGCTTGCAATTGGAGCCGATGCATAGTGTTGGCTTGCAATTGGAGCCGATGCATAGTGTTGGCTTGCAATTGGAGCCGATGCATAGTGTTGGCTTGCAATTGGAGCCGATGCATAGTGTTGGCTTGCAATTGGAGCCGATGCATAGTGTTGGCTTGCAATTGGAGCCGATGCATAGTGTTGGCTTGCAATTGGAGCCGATGCATAGTGTTGGCTTGCAATTGGAGCCGATGCATAGTGTTGGCTTGCAATTGGAGCCGATGCATAGTGTTGGCTTGCAATTGGAGCCGATGCATAGTGTTGGCTTGCAATTGGAGCCGATGCATAGTGTTGGCTTGCAATTGGAGCCGATGCATAGTGTTGGCTTGCAATTGGAGCCGATGCATAGTGTTGGCTTGCAATTGGAGCCGATGCATAGTGTTGGCTTGCAATTGGAGCCGATGCATAGTGTTGGCTTGCAATTGGAGCCGATGCATAGTGTTGGCTTGCAATTGGAGCCGATGCATAGTGTTGGCTTGCAATTGGAGCCGATGCATAGTGTTGGCTTGCAATTGGAGCCGATGCATAGTGTTGGCTTGCAATTGGAGCCGATGCATAGTGTTGGCTTGCAATTGGAGCCGATGCATAGTGTTGGCTTGCAATTGGAGCCGATGCATAGTGTTGGCTTGCAATTGGAGCCGATGCATAGTGTTGGCTTGCAATTGGAGCCGATGCATAGTGTTGGCTTGCAATTGGAGCCGATGCATAGTGTTGGCTTGCAATTGGAGCCGATGCATAGTGTTGGCTTGCAATTGGAGCCGATGCATAGTGTTGGCTTGCAATTGGAGCCGATGCATAGTGTTGGCTTGCAATTGGAGCCGATGCATAGTGTTGGCTTGCAATTGGAGCCGATGCATAGTGTTGGCTTGCAATTGGAGCCGATGCATAGTGTTGGCTTGCAATTGGAGCCGATGCATAGTGTTGGCTTGCAATTGGAGCCGATGCATAGTGTTGGCTTGCAATTGGAGCCGATGCATAGTGTTGGCTTGCAATTGGAGCCGATGCATAGTGTTGGCTTGCAATTGGAGCCGATGCATAGTGTTGGCTTGCAATTGGAGCCGATGCATAGTGTTGGCTTGCAATTGGAGCCGATGCATAGTGTTGGCTTGCAATTGGAGCCGATGCATAGTGTTGGCTTGCAATTGGAGCCGATGCATAGTGTTGGCTTGCAATTGGAGCCGATGCATAGTGTTGGCTTGCAATTGGAGCCGATGCATAGTGTTGGCTTGCAATTGGAGCCGATGCATAGTGTTGGCTTGCAATTGGAGCCGATGCATAGTGTTGGCTTGCAATTGGAGCCGATGCATAGTGTTGGCTTGCAATTGGAGCCGATGCATAGTGTTGGCTTGCAATTGGAGCCGATGCATAGTGTTGGCTTGCAATTGGAGCCGATGCATAGTGTTGGCTTGCAATTGGAGCCGATGCATAGTGTTGGCTTGCAATTGGAGCCGATGCATCGTGTTGGCTTGCAATTGGAGCCGATGCATCGAATATTGGCTTGCGATCGGTGCCCGATGCATCGAATGTTGGCTTGCGATCGGTGCCCGATGCATCGAATGTTGGCTTGCGATCGGTGCCCGATGCATCGAATGTTGGCTTGCGATCGGTGCCCGATGCATCGAATGTTGGCTTGCGATCGGTGTCCGATGCATCGAGTGTTGGCTTGCGATCGGTGTCCGATGCATCGAGTGTTGGCTTGCGATCGGTGTCCGATGCATCGAGTGTTGGCTTGCGATCGGTGTCCGATGCATCGAGTGTTGGCTTGCGATCGGTGTCCGATGCATCGAGTGTTGGCTTGCGATCGGTGTCCGATGCATCGAGTGTTGGCTTGCGATCGGTGTCCGATGCATCAAGTGTTGGCTTGCGATCGGTGTCCGATGCATCAAGTGTTGGCTTGCGATCAGTGTCCGATGCATCGAGTGTTGACTTGTGACTGGTGCCAATGCATAGTGCCTACTTGCAATTGGTGCCGATGGATCGAGTGTTGGCTTGCGATTGGTGCTCGATGCATCGAACGTTGGCTTGTGAAGATTTCCAATGCACCAAGCGTTGACTTTTAGAGGATCTACTGCATTAAATATTTACACTACAGGAAGATTAATGAAGAATGTATATTGTTACAGATTGGGAAATTTTATGCCCAATTGAAATTCTATCAGTTCAATAACAAAAAATACTTTGAAAATCATAAAAATAATTTTCTTTTTTATGTATTCTCTCAATTGTTTACGATACATATTATATTTGAGCATTAAATAATCCTTAAATGGTTGATATGCGATAAAATGAATCATTTACAATGTTATGTGTTTTGCATTAAGTGATTACAAATTGATTGATATGCGGTAGAAACAAACTAAAATGGGATTGCAGGGGTTAAAAAAATAACTATTACAGCTTATAGTTACAAATTCCACATCAGATAAAGATGTTGAAAAAAGAACTAAAAGTAATGAAAAATAAAATATAGAGATATGCCATGATGGAAAAAAGGGAAGCAGGGAGACATTTTTTTTAATGTTTTGATTTAACTCCAATCTGGAAATTAAAAGTGAGTTCAGAAACGTGTACCAAAATGACAGAGAAATACAAGTTTATAAAGAAATGAAAGCAATTGCTGATGGAAAGGTTGATATGATGAGAAGAGTAAAGAAAGAAATGTTACTCTTCTTTCTGTGATAGTGAAGTTGACATTTTAAGGAGAAAGTACTTTTGTTGCAAGCCAAGCAAAAAAAAAAAAAGGAATGAGTGTAGGTGTAGGCAGTTGAGATGTTGGTGAGTTTATGTAAACTGGAAAGAATCCTGCTGTGATATTTGTTAGCCTACCTGAAATGAATAAACAAATTAAATTTAAAAAATGCTGGATCAAATTTCGTATGCATTGTGCTGGCTTTCTTTGCTCTTTGAAAAGATTTTAGTTTGTTGAGTTTTATTTAGTTGTAACGAAAAGAGGACAAATAGAAATAAACTATATATATATATATATATATATATATATATATATACACACACACACACATAAGTGATAGGACGATTCCAATATTTTTACAGTTTCTGTTTTGAATTTGCAATTCTGATACAATTACCGATTCCAATTCTTTTGTAATTGTTAAATAGTTTTAATTTTTCTTGTGTGGGGTGGATTATCGTAAATACCTGTGTAATATGTATATACATTTGCAGTAATGTAAAACTACACTTGTGGGTAGTTGTAATTTATAGAGTTTAGTTTTACTCGTAGTTTAAAACATGAATATGTATTTTATTAGTACTACCAGTAATGGAAAAATTAAGTTTTGAACAAAGGTAAAGATGAAATACTTAAAACATTGATTTTTTGCACCGGAAACTAGGCAAAAACAATTTTCTGATATTGATTCTGATTTGCCGAGAGTTCCAATGTTTCCAATTCCCAATTCCGATTAATCATCTTAACACTAATATGTATGTAATCACATGCACATATATATATACACTATATGCATATATATAATCACATGCATACAAATGCACTATATATATATATATATATATATATATATATATAAACTACTTCATTTACTCACATAAAATTAATATACGAAAGTATAGATTTATGCGTAAGTATTTACTTCAAAAGTGCTCAATACGTAGGTAGAGCTAGTTAGTACTTTATAAAATATATATGGCGATTAAGCTACACTGAATATTCGGCATTTCATCCACTCTAGGATTCGTCAGGCTTATGCGTGAATTCTGTTGTTGTTTATCGTTTTTATATGGTCCTCTTCTGTTGAGGATTTAGTTAGCCAATCAGCTTTCTAGTATCCTATCAACCAATGGGCATGCATTTTATCGAACAAAGGATCTGTTTTAAAACTAGGTTAGTGGTTTAAGGCAGACATTTTTTTTTATATATAAATATACATATGTGTACATACATATATGCGTGGTCGTTTATGTATATTCATGTTTAATTTGTTTATTTTCTATTGTTTTTGTTAGTTTTAAAATTATTTTGTATTGCTATCTTAGAGTAAATTTTATTTTGTGAACACAGTTATTTGCTATTTCTCTTCTACAGTTTAATAGATTTTAGGGTTCTTTAAAGTACAGGATAGCAAATTTTTCATGAAGGCATAATTTACATGGGTCGTCAAAATGCCTACACGTGGTAGCTTGTCTTATTATTTTCCATTCGACTACCGTCGAATGTCCGCTTTCTTTGAGTTCCCAGTATTTATTCGCTAGTGTTGTTTTTATACAGTGTTTTTTATTGTTGAATGTACTTTTGTGGTCATAGTATCGGGTTTTGAAATCTAAGGAAGTCATACCTACGTAATATTTCTTGTTATTCGGGTTTTCTTTCGCAAATATTGTTGCCTGATAAACTACGCTTTTTGTTAGACATTTATTTTGAACTGGGCAAATTGTGCGGTGTCTACAGTTGCATTTATCTTGTTCGTTATTAGTATTTTTATTTATGGTATGGTTGTTCTTGTCCGGGGTTGGTTTGTTATTATTATTATTATTATTATTATTATTTCTGCTAGTGTTAGTTTTATTTTTGTCATGGTATCTACTTTTTTTATTGTTTATTTTGTTGTTGTTTACATTGTTTTTATTTAGTATTTTGTTATGTGCTTTAATTATCATCTCTAAATTTTCGCAACAACTGTAGGATAACTTTAAGGTATTTTTATTGAAGATTTTGTGTAAGGGGTTGGTTGCGGGAAAGTGTTTTTCAATAAGATCTAGAAATTTCTTGCCAAGTTTTGTTTTTAACATTTGATTGTATGGGGCCGTAAGAGGACCATATAAAAACGATAAACAACCACAGAATTCGCACATAAGCCTGACGAATCCTAGAGTGAATGAAACGCCGAATATTCAGTATAAAGTACTATATATATATATATATATATATATATATTTCTGTAGCTTCTAAATGTGATTGTAAAAAGAGGAAAAGAAAGAAGAAATGGATTTGCCTTTTCACTTTCAGTTTGTTGAAAATCAAATTAATCTGTCTAAAGAAAGTAATATAAATGTCCAGGAAATAAAACAGTATTATGAAACAATGATTTGTTATATTAAAATTAAGTCATTGAATTAAAAAAAGCAGTAACAAATAATAGTTAATAAAACGTTCTTTCTCAAAACCAATATGCAAATTAGTTAGCTGTATGACTGATATCGCATATACTTAAGCATTATATAAAAAAAGATGGTGCGTCTATTACGGCAGATTGAATTAACTTTAGATAGGATTGAAATAACTTTAAATAAGATGCCTTAACTTTATTCTTAGTGTGAGAAATAGACCCAATTTTAATGTTTATTCATGTAGAAATATTTTAAAGAGTGTCTGTACTTTTTCAACACTTAGTGATTTCAACATTTTATTCTTTTTAAATCAACAAAAAATAATTTAATTTCAAGAAAAATGATTTGCAGTTCATTTTTCATCATCTGTTACTTTTCCATTTTTTTTTTCTACTCAGTAAGAATCTAACAATTTTCACTGGCTATGACTCCTAAAATAATAAATTCTGGCAGCATATTCCTGATAATATACAATTCTTTATATATCAAATTTAAGTGATTCATGTCCCATGTAAATGTTGATATATCATAGTAGAAAAAATTGTATTTTTTGCTTTTATACTTTCTTCCCCCTTGTTAATGGGACCAAAAATTCATTGACTGCAATCCCATTTCTCCTGTTTTATTTTCTTCCTGAATAGATACTAGAAGATGTTGGTTTAGGGTTGTTTGGAGAGCAAAGAAGATTACCAATGCCAAGGAGTAATGTTTTTTAAAGTAATGTCTTATCTGTGCCTAAACCTAAACGTAGATTCCATGAACAAAGCTTCTTTTTTAGAACTGCATGCGTGTGGAACTCTGTTCCATTTCTCTGCTTTTCAACTGACTACAATATGGTCGTCTTCAAGTCCAGTGTGATCAAGTTCTTGATGAGACATCTCTTTAACTAATCTAATTTACCAAATTTTCCACTACTAACGATTAGAGCAACAATTTCCCATTACATTCATTAACCTTTATCCTCGAGTGGCCTCCGCGCCTTGATAAGTGATGTCTCTTTTGTATATATAAAAAAAAAAAAGTTTACTGTGAATAATGTTGGATTCACCTTGTTAAAATTTTGGTCTAAGAAATTTTTGTGAGTAATATTTTCTGGGTTCCTGGGAATATTTTTTCTTGTAATTCTGGGAATAATGATGGATCTTTCTCTGCAAAATGTGCTTCTACATGGTTCGCACAGACTCGAAAAGTCTTTGAATTTTAGCTTTTGCCTTGAAAAGGCTTTATTTCTATTATTACCTTGAAAATATGGAAAATGTCTTGAAAATTATATTCTTTATGTCCAGTAAAAATTTGTCAAAATATTAAAAATAAAATTGAAATAAATACTATTAAATTATTTTTTAAATATTGAAAATAAAATTCAAATACATAGTTTTAAAATTGCATAGTAGTATTGTGAATAGCAGAGTTATGTCCTATGATCACAAAACAAAACTACCTTAAGATTAAGGGATGTAATTTTTTTTTTTTTTTTTTTTCGGCCCTGGCGGCCTAGTTTTCAATTATCACAAATTTTTTGTGTTACTTTTTTGGGAGGAGGAGGGGGGTCGAATGTCCCTCTATTTTTGCTTTCATTTATAATTTAATCGTTTTTGAGTAGAGGACTAGTGGTGGACGCCATAAATACAAATGACCCCCTCCCCCTCTAAAAAAAAAAGACAAACTTTCCTTTTGCGTAAAGGTCTCTCCAATTGACCCCCCCCCCCAAAAAAAAAAAAAAAAAAAAAAAATTGTGATAAGCTAAGATAAGACTGGGTTGGGCCAATACAAAAAAAAAATGGACCAGCTATCTTGGTTGGAAATTTAAAAGTAAAGAGAGTCAATATTTGAAATAAAAAAAAATATATATATATATTTGAAACTACTTAAAAACACTCAAAAATGATGCGGGGTAGATTACAAAGTAACTTTTATTGGCTATGGTAACATTTATTTGTTGTATGTATGTATATGTATATATATTTTTTATTTTTTTTTTTTTACTCACTT